>NC_047658.1:107443301-107765384 GCF_011762505.2 Arvicanthis niloticus | reverse complement strand
CATCATATCTGCCTGTTCCTTCCTCTAATCAAGGTTACAGGGGTATAAATCTCTCTGCTGTTCTAACAAGGGTCCATCAGGACTTCCAGCTTGATTCTTCAATTTCTGACCTCTGTGGAAACTGAGTCAGCTCCTGGCTTCTCTGTGCTACTACATCCCTAGATGGCCACAATGCTCAACATTCTACATATGAATTTGTCCTCTGGCTCCAAGCCTTTGAGGCCTGGGCTGGGTCAGATACATCCATGGTAGGGTCTCAGTTCTTAGCTGCCTTGGCTGGGTTTCTGGCAGTTGGCTGGCTCCAGCCCAGACTTTATAAGATTCAGGATATATGGAGGCCAAAGAAGCAGGGAAGACAAAAGCAGGGGAGAGGATTGAGGGGCAGGAGGCTGAGCTGAGGAGGCTGGCCCCTGAGCCAAGGACCAGGGTATCTGTGGTGGACAAAGATGACCGATCTTTGAGGTTGCCTGGAACAAGGAAAGGTTGTTTCCCTGGGAGGATAGCTCTTGAGGATGGTGTGGAAGACTGGTTGAGGTAAACAGGAAAGGGAAAAAGATGATCTCTGCCTCAGAAGCAAAAGAGCAGCTGCTGCATCTTATTGAGCGATTATGAGCTAAATGGTGGCACATGCCTTTAGTCCCAGCACTTGGGAGGCAGAGGCAGGCAGACTTCTGAGTTCAAGGCCAGCCTGGTCTACAGAGTGAGTTCCAGGACAGCCAGGACTATACAGAGAAACCCTGTCTGTAAAAAACAAAACAAAACAAAACAAACAAACAAACAAACAAACGAACGAACAAAAAAATGAAAACCGAGCTAAATGCCTTATGATTCTTCCACAGGAATAACCCTGGGTGAGGGAGGTGTGTAGGGAAGGAGGTCTTTTCTGGCTGCACCTCCATCCCATTGCTCTGGATTTCCTCCTAGAAGTCCACTAACTGGCCCTGGCACTTTCGCCTACTTTTCAAAAGATAGGGACAAGCCCTTTTGAGAGCCCAGAGCTTGGCAGAACTTTCCCTCCAGACTAGGTCGCTTACATGGCGCTGCAACGGCAAATCTCACCGTAGAGAAAGGTGTCTCCAGGGCCAGATCCCTGGGATCTCAAGGCAAGTCAGACAGAGACAGAACCCCCTTCTCATAGCCAGATGAACACACATATCTTTGAGGATCTACAGGGTCTGGAGAAAGGCAGGGGTGTACGTGCCTCCCGAGGGCATGATGTCCCTGGCCTTCCAGGCCACCCCTGGGTCACTGCCAGGACTACGTGTGCCTGGAGAGTTGTGAGAAGCAGTCCTTTGACTGGGTAGGGGAAAAACCGGCCGCCCTAAACATCAGTCTGGGAGGCGGAGCTGCTGCTTTGCCTCAAAGGGCCTGCCTTGTCCAGCTGTCTCATTGCTCTGGGCCAGTGAGGCACACCACTATCAGAGAGCAGTGCCAACTCCAGGCCCAGATGCAGAGAGCCGAGGCCGGCCGTACCACCCCTCGAGGGAAGGACATGCCTTGGATTGTACCAAGGCCCATTCACAGGGAGACACTGTCCAGCGAGGCCGCCCTGCAAGCCCCGCCCAGCAGGTGGCGGCCCCTCCCCAAGCCGACGTGCAGAAAGGAACGCGCCAGCCTCGCCCGCGAAGGGTTGTTCGGCGGCAGGCGGGGCATGATGCCTCCCCCTCGTGTTCACTGGCTGCAGCCCTGCAGGGTGGGTCCTACTAGACTGGCTATTGGCTGCAAGATAGATTATTTGCATATGGGGCGGGGCAACTGGACCCGATTGGGGCCCGCCTTGGGTGTCAGTGTGGCCACTGCTGCCACTGAAGTTGATCCAAGAGCTGGCTATGGCCCTGTGCCGGGGTCGCAGGTGAAATAGAAGGGTTACAAGGTTGGCGGATGGGGGAGCACCTCCGAGGCTGCTTTTCTCAGGGGGATATGGGGATTGGGCGGGACAAGAGAGGAGTGGCTCTGTTGTCCAAGTTAGAGAGGGATGAGGGCGGGGGCGGAGAGGGGGGACTACTCCACTTGCCCACCCGCCGGGGCAGTCCCTCCAGGCTCAGGACAGCCACTGCCCACCGCACACTGCGTTGCTCCGGACCCACTGTGCGTGTGACAGCGGCTGATCTGTCCCTGGGCAGCGCGAACCTCTGGCCCTTCAGTGACCCGAGTCTGGGCGGCGGGCAGATGGCCACTCTGGGGCGGAGGAAGGGCACCTGGGTTCAGAGAGACAGGGTAGAGGGCCACCTGAAGACTGTACCTACAGACAGGCCTGCGTGTGGGAGCCCAGCTGAAACACCTTGGGCTGGGGACTTCTCTGCCCTGCACCTGTGGGACGGAGCTTGGGCCAGATACCCTCTTGGAGGGAACTTTCTTCTTATGTGTATTCGGGTTCCAGGCTGTGCAGTCTCCAGAAGAGCTACTGTTGAAATCATCAAGCCAAGAGACTCTCTGGGCAAGCACAGGTGTGAACTTCAGACAACAGGGCCAGAGCTTACAGGACCCCCCTCCTGAGGGCCACCTCCAGGAAGACAATGGCAGCTTGAATGCTTCTGCCTGTTTTTGCCACTTTCAGTGAGGGAGTCAGTACCCTGTGGGCTCCTGGGACAGGCCTTTCCCAGGGGCACTCCTGCTAGGTGCTCTCAAGTCTTCCTGAAAGTGGAAAGATACCCAGGGAAGCTGTAGGCTACAGAGCCAAGACATCTGTAACCAGTCCAGTCCCTGAAGAAGGAGGGGCAGGCTTAGTCCAGACCTTTCTAGACTGGCATTGGTATCAAACCCGGAGTGCTCTGCACATGGGGAGGATTATGTGGCCTCTGGGTTGAGAAACTGTAACACTCACTCTTACTGTTGGAGAGCTACTTACTGGGGAGATCCTCTGAACTAGGGTTACTTCCACTTCTCTGCTGGGAATGAACAAGGCCACTGAGACTAGGTGGGAGTCTAGCAGAGCCTGGCCCTGACCTCTGGCTGGATTGCCCAGACAAGGCTACTCCACGCTGACAGCTGGTAAGGTCCTGGCATCACTCAGCCAGGTCCTGCCCTGTCAGGGACCAGACATTTGTGGGCAGCTCTTCCATTCTGTGCTTCAGCATACATCATCACACCATTGTTTCCAAAGCAAAGTTACAAAAGTCCAAAGTAAACTCTTCATTAATTCAAAGGTCTGCTTGGTGGTTCAAAGCAGTCTAGCAACTGTTTGGAGTATGAGAGTCTATCCACTTGAAAACAGCCATAGAGGAGCAGAGCTCGGCCAGCCTTTCCCCTCAAAGCATAGTGGCCACCTGAAGAAGAGGGCCTGGAAGATTCTTCAGTGCCATCAGGAACAGCATACTGCAGACTGGATCTGGCCTAGGCAGGGGCCTCAGGAGAAACAAGCACTTTTCAGGACCAGGGAACATGTGGTGTGTGTTTGCTAGGAAACATGTGACAGATTCAAATGAGGAGGATACAGCTTAGCCCTGCCTAGCTCTGGGTAGGGTAGTCTCTGGGTACTGCATCCACTAGTCTGTGCTTAGCTTTGGGAGATGAACCATAATGGGTTTAGAACCAGAGCCAAGAAGTCTATTCAACTCTCCTGCGTGTGGGTAGGCTTCAGGAGGGGAGGATCAGGTTCCTCAGACCCCAGTCTTCCCACCAAGGATACATCCCTAGTGGCTTTGGCACTCTAGGATCTATTCTGTGACCTTTTGCTTGACCCTACCTGTCTGGGGCCACAGGTTAGGCAGGTCTAGGCTATAGCAGGCTCAGGCTGGAATGCAGACGGGAGCATTCTGGCCTGCTGACACCAGATCTGGAGCCTCCCTCTGCAGCCTAGCCTCTCCCCTTCCCTGTTTCCTGCTCCAGGCAAGAATGTGGTCTGCTGGGCAGTGGCAGTACATGCCTTTAACACAGCACTGGAGGCAAGGGCAGGTGGATTCAGCCCGGTTTATATTATGAGTTACAGAATAGCCAGGGCCACATAGGAAAAGAAAGAAAGAAAGAAAGAAAGAAAGAAAGAAAGAAAGAAAGAAAGAGGTCTTACTTGTACCTCACAGGAGTAAGCTGGTGGCCTTGACCACTGAGCAGCTCTCTTTAACTTACATGGATGGTTTCCTTGCTCCTCCCTTGCAGTATGTTCATGTCCCCTTTCCGTCTGACCCAGAAGACATGGGAAACACTGAACCTAGCTCAGGAGCCAGCTGGAGAGAAAGCTGAGCCAGTCCCAAGTGTCCTTGTTAATATGGTGTAAAGACACTCATAATCTATGGTGTACCCATCTTGTCACCCGTGGTTCTGATCCTCACAATAATCTCCAGCCCCAGGAGCTAGGAACATATGGCCTGCCTGGATAACCAAGATTTTGGAAGAGGCCACTATCAGCTCAAGAACCAGAGTAGTAGTAAGCTGGGCTGTGGAAGCATCCTTGCCCCAATGTCAAAGCTGAAGGCTAACAATCAGGCTTCACACTCACCCTAAGAAGAGAGGGATAGCCCTACCCATTCAATGCCCATATCTACCTTGGGGCTAACAAAGTTTTCTAGGGAAAATTCCCTGGGCCTAGCCAACCCAGAAGTCACAAACTTGACCTAGGAGTCCAGGACTCACCCCCACAAGTTCTCAGCAAACCTGACTGGCAGGTCTAGCTTGTCCAGGCATCCTCAGTTCCTGATGCTGGTGGCACACGGGCCAAACAAGGAAAGTCAGGGAAGAAGGGTCCAGGTAAAAAAAAAAAAACCCAGGTCAGGGCTGAGCTGGCAGGCCTCACCAGGCTAAGGGGTTACAAATAAATACCCCCAGGAACACTCATAGCATGGGGCCCAGGGAACTATAGTGCTTTCTTAAGAACCCAGCAGTAGCCACCATGTGGACCTCAGGTTCTGAACTGCAAACAGTCCCCAGTAGTACAACTTGAGGACACACTTAAGCATGCTCTTTGAAAGGTAATTTATTAAGGTTGTCAGGGCAACGAAGGCAGCACACATACACTGGAGTACATAACAGGCACACACACACACACACACACAGACACACACACACACACGATGAACACGCCGTCCACACTTCTCTCCAAGCCTTTGGGGCCTGGTAAGTTCTGAACTGTGCCCATTTATTACTTCTTTAGGGGACTTGGGAGATTTGAGAGAGACTAGGGTAACAGTTGCCAGCACTCTGCCCCACGGAAGCAGAAACCACAGGACATCATAGCTTTAGGGAAAGAATCCTACGATCACACTCTCCTACAATCCGGGTGGCTCATCCCAGCTGTGCTGGCTCATCTGTCTTCAGGATCCCTATTTGGGCAGGAACTGCTACCTCCAGGAGCTCTGCCTCATGGGGAGAACTGTGAGAAAGACACAGGCTGAATGGGCTGAGACCAGAGCTGGGCCCTTTCCATGGATAGGGGATGGGGGGGGGGGGGTAGGGAGAGAAACATACCTTCAGGACTCAGGCTGGACACTAGGATGTGGCTCTGGGGGACTCCCTGGAGGGGTTCTTCTCTAGTTGGAGGCAGAAGGTCCTGTGGGGAAAGCAGGTCAGCTACGATCTAGGGTAGCCCCCACCATCATCTCTTTCCAGAACTACTCTGACCTGTGTGCTAGGGATGGCTCTATCCAGCTGTGGAGGTGGTGGCAATGCAGCCCCTGTCTGCTGGATGAACTGTTGTAGGTTGCACTGGCGGAGTTCCCTGTTCAGCTCTTCCAGCTCCTGAGCCTGGGCCTGGGGATACAGAGGACCTTCAGGAACAAGGCCACGACCTTCTTCTCCATTTATAGCATGCTCTGATTCTCTATCAGTTCCCCAAACTGCCTGTGCAGCAGGTGGAGAGTTGAGACTGGCTGTGTAGCAGGTAGAGCTGACAGGGGTCTAGATCTGGGCTCACCTGAAGAGCGTGCTCAGCAGCCTCCAGAGCCTGGCTCACCAAGGCCAAGGTGCCCTGCATCTCCAGACTATGCCGCTCCTGGATGGCTAGGTCCTGGCGTAGGCGCTCAGCAGCAGATGCTGTAGCTGAAGGAGGACCAGGGGCCTCAGCAGCCAGTCGAAGCTCTGCCTCCAGGGCACAGGCTTGGGCATCTAGGGCCTCCAGCTGGGCAGCATGCTCAGCAGTAGCTGCACTCAGTGCTTGCAGGCGTGCCTGTCCCTCACGCTCCCTGGCTTGTTCTCTTTGCAGTTCTTGCTCCCAAAAGGCCTCATGGCCCAACTCCTCAGTATTCCTCTGTATCCTGAGTTCTAGGCCTTGCAGATCTGCAAAGCAGTCTGGTGTAGGTCCTACCAGGGCTGTAGGCTCAGGGATAGATGGGCTGGAGACCAGCTTGGGACATCCAAGGTTGAAGGTCAGTGCTTTGCGTGGCTCATGGCCTGGTACTGCCCATGGCTTTGGGGGAAGGCTGGCACGAACCGGGCATCGTTCTGGGGGTGGATAGTTGTCTGAGGAGGGCCTCCCAGATAAGCTGGGCCCTGTCCGCCTCAGGACAAACTGGACATCATTGGCAAACTGTCCACAGGTGGCCTGGGCTCCCACTGGACACTCCTGTGGCAGCAGCTGTCGTTCCTTCTCCCTAAGACGCTGCACAAGGACAAATCGACCTGTCTGGCCTGTGGAGGAGAGACAGGTTCAGCCTATGTCCCCCCTCTATCTACTGGCTTGAAGAATAAAGCAATCAAAGGGGAGTCAACCCCACCCTCCATGGAAGGGAAGATGCTGCTGGCCCACAGCCCCACCAGTTTTGTTTCTTTGTCCCCAGGGAACTCACCTATAGCCTGGGCTAGCGCAATGACCACTTCTTGGCAGGTGGTCTGTTCTGAGACCCCACAGACCACCCGCTGGATGCCATCCACCCATACCTTCAGCTCCATGGCCACAAGCTCCAAGACCATCCCTGTCCTGTGGGGAGGGCACAGGCTATAAGATCAGGCCAGGTCTACCTCCACCATAGCCTGGCCTTCCTCTTCTCTTGGCTTGCCACAACAACTGGCTCAGGACTGTGCCCCTTCAGCCCTGCCCTCCTGTGCCCAGCCCCACCCGCAGGCCACACATTCCTGGAGTGGCTAGGGAACTAGTTTGGCCCTCAAGAGCATTTTGAGGCGTCCCCTCCTTCACCAGTCTCCTCTTGCCCCACCCACCCCACTCCAGGAACGGGGCGAATCATTAACCAGGTCCAGGTTTTCCTGTGCCCCGGTCACCTGGCTCAAAAGCCACGACCTTTTTCACGCGGGCGGCCGTCCCCAGGCACCTAGTAGCGACTATATGCAAATACAACGCCGTCCACAGTCATGGAAACGCCCCCCAGAGAGGGAACAGTCTTGGGCCCGGGAGAAGCTGAGAGTCACAACTCAGACAGACCTCCATCCCCGAACCGATCTCAGACCTAAGGAGTTCCCTCTGCCCCACGCCAGTCCCCGGTCCGCCTCCGCAGTCCCTCCCGTCCAGCCAGTGCTCTGGGTTCTGGTGGTCCCGCCCCACTGGAGTGGGGGAGGCACAGCCCGCCTCACGACTGATCCCCGGCAGCGCGGGATCCAGACGTCCCACTCCGCAGCGGACAGACGCAGGTGCAGCACAGCCACCACGCGTCCCTTCACCCAGATCCGCTTCTCCTCGGTCGAAGACGGCTCCCTGATGCCGCGCCCAGTGCTCAGGAGTCTCGAGAACCCGGCAGAGCTCACCTGGGTACTTGCCGGCCTCCGGGACTTAGGCGCTTCGGTGCCGCCTCAACCTGCTGTCCCAGCGCCGCGGCGCGCCCAACCTCACGGCCTCATTGGCTCCTGGCCTCCAAGCCCCGCCCCACAGCACTCCATTAGCTCGGAGGCGTGTGTCTCCCGCCCCATACCCACTCCCATTGGCAGCCTTCCTCCCACCACGCCCCATTGGCTCGTTATTCGGTCCCGCCCCGGAGGCAACCAGGTGTGGGCGGGGCCCTGAGTAGGTGGCAGGACGGAGTCGCCCGAGATGCTCACCTCTGTCGATCAATGCGGAAGCGCGTCTGCTGCTGCCTTCGCTCTGGGCTGATTGGCTCGGGTGTGGTGTGTTCAGCTTCTGAGCTGACTTCCTCAGCAGATTTCAGAGAGGGCTCCTGACTAGAATCCTGCAACCCTGACGTGCACCCGAGCTCAACAGTCGCCCTCCCTTCACCAGCCCCGTAGGCTAGGCCTCTTCAGCCCTGCTCCCTTAGGAATCTGTGGCTGAGGACACCGGGAAGAAAGGCCATGAATGCCCCCTGCCCCACTCGTTCCATCGGCTGCTCCAGGAGGGATGTGGAGTTTAGGGGCCAACTGGTCTAGTGGGCCCTGCACCCTGGTGTGGGAGGGGATCGTCCCTGAGGCTGACTGGGACAAAGACCCTGGGGTCTTTGTTTAAAGCTCCATCCTCTCCCCTCCCCCCAATGGACCCAGTGTCCTTCACAGAAGTCCTCTCCCTGAAGCGGGCCCCAGCTTCTACGTCTTCCCTGCTGCTGCCCTCTGTGGGCTAAATCATGGCAGACCAACCAGCTCTATGTGCTCTGTCCCAATCACAGAACTGTGGGAGGCGGTTCCCAAGCCCTTGTGGCCATAAGAAAGCAGATAGAAGTATGAGGCTGTGGAAGGAACCTTCTGGGCCTCGCTTCCGTTCTGAGGCAGAAACAATGTCCTTCAGGGTTCATTAGTGGAACCACCCTTGGGGAGAGCCCAGAGGTGTGGAGATAGACACAGGAAGATAAGGCTTCCAAGGGTTAGGTAGATGGCTATCAGACACAGCTTCACTTGTTGGCTAGAGTTAGCACAGCCACTCCAAGTCTCTTATCACCATCCTTGATTGCCCCCTAATCAGCTCACCTCCCTAGGACCATTTATATACACCTACATCTCTCTCTCTCTCTCTCTCTCTCTCTCTCTCTCTCTCTCTCTCTTTCTCTCTCTCTTTTTCTCCCCCTTCCTCCTCCCTCCCCCCTCTCTCACACACACACATACACACTGAATTTACTCAGAACACCATTGTTTGGCAGTACCAGCCTATCACCTCTGGCTAGGGACAGGTTCCAGGGATCTGTATAGTTCCCTGGGCCTCCTTAGCTGGGTGGGTAGTAATATAGCTTATAGATCCAAGCCATATTGGCATAGAGTACACTCATGGCCCTGACCTCCTGTGACTCCCTGGAGGCTTCTGGTAACAGATACCCCCCCCTCCCCCCAGGTACAGAAATCCATGGCAACAGTATAGAATGCTTCCTTCCCTAGGCCTTCTGTGGGTTTGGGCTTCAGGTGAGTGTGGTGGTGAGTTCCTGAGCTGGGAGGGACATGAATAAGAGTTTCAGGCCAAAGGTTAGCACCTCTGATCTTAGCTCTAGGCTGAGGTTAAGGGGGAAAAGAAGGGACAGTAAGGAATATATGTATATACTGAGGATATGCTACCCAGGAAGTGACCTGCTGTCTTAGTCTGAAACAGAGATGAGGACACTTATATGAGCAGCAGTCCTATGTCCTATTGAGTAGTTCCCTGTAGGCCTTCTCAGAAAGAACTGCCAAGTGCTAACTGGACCTCTCTGGCACACAAGAGTCCCCATGAGGTTCCCATACCTGGGACACAGGACAGACTCTATTCTGTTTCCTTCTTTCCCAGCTCCTGACCAACATCGAGCATGGCCCCTAAGTCTTCCCAGGAGTCTGAAGATAAGCAGGTATCCCCAGCTCCAGCAGGTGTACAGCCAGACAGCAGTGACGTAGGGTCTCCAGTTGGCACACCTGTGGACAGAGTGGCTCCTTCCTGTTGTCAGAGCACTAAGCTCTACACATGCACACCAATGGGCTACTCCGTCAAGCAGCAGTAAGGAGGCAGGGGGTGGGGCAGCCTCCTGGGTTGGGCCAGCCAACGGGCCAGCCTGATGAAACCACAGGGGACTGGAATTGCAGGTTAGCCCCTGAAACCCTGGACCCACGTACCCTGAGGCTGTTATGGGAACAGAGAGAACTAGAGATCCAGGCACTTCGGTGGGCTGTTCAGAATGGCCAGAATGCCCGATACTGCTACATCTTGCAGGAGGTGGCAGGGATTCCCTCTGAGCGGTCAGTGGTGAAACCCTCAGCCCAACCCTGCTGTAGCTCCCAGTTTCTGTCTGACCCCAACCTCAACCACTGAGCCCTCCTCTACCTGATTGCTTCTAACTTTACTCCTTGTATGACTTGACGCCTGCCATACCCTTGAATAAGTGTGCTGGAAATGTAGACCTACTCCCTAGCACGTAGACCCCTGCCCAGACCTGTTAGGGTTTAATCTGCACTGGCCTGTTATAGTATGTGCCTTCAGGGTTTGGTGCCTGTGAACCTCCTTCACTACTAACCTCCTCTCGGGAACCCTTGCTTGACACAGACTGCTAAGGTTGCCCCTCCTACCAGGAACTCCAAAAGACAAGACAAATTCCTGCAGAACCAGGTCCAGAAGCTTACCCAGGAGCTGAAAACACAGAAGGAACAAGCTCAGCAGGTGAGGGGGTGGGGTCTGGGAACTGGGCAATGACGTGGCAGGCTGTAGCTACCCACCTAGGGTTGGTCTGAAAGGTGGGGCTGCTGGAGGCCTCTCTCACTGGCAGGAACTCTTCATCAGGAGAAACAGCAGTTAGAGGAGAAACTGCAGCAGAACCTCTGTGCAATGCAGCAAATGGAGGCTGAGCTTCAGACCTTTCAAAAATCATGCCTTCTACAGCTAGCCCGTTCCTCTTGGGTGGGGCGCATGCTGAGGTCTCAGACTGGCAGTGTGGAGGTGAGTTTGTGCTCCTGACCTAATGATGCCTCTCAGGCACGCCTCCCCAACACTCCTTGAGCAGTCAGCATGCTTCTGTAGGCAGGTGTCTTTGTTGGGGCTCCCTCCCGGCCTGCCTGAGAAACCTGTCTCCCTTGAGATGCCTCCGCAAGGAGCAATCCTCATTTAGTACACACACACAGTGCTGTTAAGGTCAAAAGGAGAGGCCCTGTGAGGGAAGGATAACCTCTCTCAAGCTCCCTGCCAGCTAGTCTGGGGTTCCTTCTTGCAGGTGGTCACTGCAGAGGTTCTAAGAGATCCCAGTGACTCCACTGAGTATGCTGAAGCTTCCACGGCTGGGGAGGTGAGCAATGCTTGCCACAGGAGGCATTCCACATGTATGTATGATAAGGCCTCTGAAGCCCTACAAGATGGGAGAGCCACAAACCTCTTATTTCCTGCCAGGGTTTCCGGTTGGAGGATGTAGATTGGAACAGCATTGCCCACCGATATCCCAACCTCTTCTCCAACATGAGTTTCTATTCGGATCAAAAGTAACTGCGTTGGAATCCCCAGGGGTCAGGGGAAGGGAGGACTTGGCTTGACAGAAGTGGACTAGTTCTCACTGTATCCTTAAGTGCCCCCAGCTAAGTCCTGGAACTCCTAAGCCTCAGCTATGATATGTAGTATGTTGAGTAGGTTCAGAACAAGGGGAGGAGCCCCAAGGTCATCATCAGCTTTATTAATTTACCATTGCTGAGTCTGACTCCTGAGTTTCTAGAACACAAACCAGGCTTCCCATTGCACTGGGGAGGCTGGCTGGGGTGGGGGCATGGGCCTTGGTTCTAGGAGCCAAAGCAACCTCTGAACACATCATGGTCCCAGGCTGCCCCAGCCCCCGGCCTCCGAAGTGGATGCCTGGGACTCGGAAGGCGCCATCAAGCACACAGAGAAGCCTGTCAAGATCCTGGAGTGGAGCGCCTTGCCTTTGGTAGACACCAGTAGCTTGGAAAGTACTGAGTCTGACACCACCAGCAGCCAGATGGCTCTACATTCTGGGGCAAAGAAGATGACTGGCCACCCACCCCAGGGAACAAATTTAGCTTCTTCTGAGCAGACACAGGAATGCACTAGGAGCTCCAACGGATACACAGAAGGTGGAGTTGGGAGCATCTCCTTTTCACTCCTTAGCAACCTCTCATCTCTGCCCAGAGTTCTAGGCATGTCTTCTGCCCAGGATCTGAACCCAGTGGCTGTTTTCCCATTATGCAGACCCCTGGTCTGACCTCCCAGGGAACATCCCACTGGACTCTCTCTCTCATGTTCTTCACCCTCATAAAGGACTTCTTTTTCTAGATCTCCATAAAAGCCGCTCACCCTCGTGTAGCAAGACTGTTTTGGAATCCTATACAGACCTTCACCACCCATATACAAGACCACAGTTGAAGTGAGGGCTGCCCAGCCATGAGTACACCAGGAACTGTGGGAAGGACTGTATGAGGGGTGGCTTACTGGGTGGATGGATCCCCTCTTCCCTACTCAGCATCCCTTTCTGGCTCCAGCCCATTTGGCTGCTGCTTGAAGATTGCTGCCGTCAGCCACCGAGAGAAGTTCATCCGCATCATCAACCAGTCACAGGCAGAGACCATTGACCTGGGTGGCTTTGTTCTGCAGCAGCTTGTGAGGGACTTCCCTGTGTGCATGTACCGCTTCCCACCTGGTACTCTGCTAGCCCCGCAGCACCACATCACGGTGAGCCCTGCTGCCTGCTAGCCCACAATGCCTTGTCCCAGTCCACGCTGTTCCTCACTTAGTACCTGGCCTTTCCCTAGGTATGGGGCGAAGGAACCAGCCGGACCAAGAAGCAGCTGCCAGTGTCCTCAGGCCAGGACCCCTTCCAATTCCAATCTAGCCGAGGCTGTGTGACGGTGCTAGTCAACCCCCAGGGCCAGGTCAGTGCTGACCCCAGCCAAGGAGTTGGGGAGCTGGTTGGCCTCACCTGGTTAGAGTTAACGACATGGCCTGATGGCCTTGTAGGTCCTCAGTGAACATCAAACTGCACCCTGCGTGACTCTGGGCTCAAAGATCTTCACTGACAACACTGACTGGTCCATTGACCGCTTCCCGCTCTCAGAGTCTGAGCCCAATGTTGACCCCGGTGAACAGCAGTGCCGACCTCCATCACCACAGAAGGGTCGGAAAAAGGATAATGGGGCCAAGCGCAAGAAGCCAGGGTAGGCGGAAGCACCTGATTCTGTTTTCCAAAACCAGTCTCTTATTTCCCTAGGCGTCACCTTGGACAGGACTACTACCCTGGCTCATACCATCTTGCATTATGCCCACTTTTGCCTGGAATTGACTAGGATACTCCTCAGGTCTTTCCTATATCTCCAGGCCAGGTGTTCGTCAGCAAAGGCTCTCCAACACTAGTGGACTGAAGGCCTCACGACCTCTTCGCCCCACAGAGACCCGGGATATCTTGCCACTCTTAAGTACCCGAAAGCTTCTTCCCCCTGGGGAAGTTCTTGCACAGCAGGAAGGTGTGAAGACTGAGACATCAGAGCTCCTGCCGGTGATCCCAGAGTGTCCCTCAAGAATGTGTCTTGTTGAGGACTCACTGGGTAGGCAGGAGCGCAAGGTCCAGGTGAGTGTGAGGCTGTGGCCCAAGACTCTTTGATCTGCTAATCCACATAGCTCTTAGGCCCCAGTGTTTTCTGCAGGTATGCCGGAAAACCGTGGACCTGAGTTGCCCCATGGTAGCCCTGTCAGTACAGAACACAGCTGAAAGCAGATATGGCTTCCGATTCCTCTGCTACCCTCCCATCACTGAGGAATTGTGTCGGCGGTTGTAGGTCAGCCAGCCCAGGCAGGCAGTGCCAGCTTCATAATTTATTGAACCAACCATTACTTACAAAGTAAAGCACATTTCTGCATACCTGAGAGTTGAAAATTATTCGCTTGGCTTTTACAGAGGGAATATGGTGTCCCAAGAGGAACTGCCCCACATAAGGAAACCTGCAAATCTTCCCAGGATGGTCATGCCATTTTGAACCCTAGGATAAGCAGGCTCAGAATTTGGGCCATATAGATGACCCAGAGTCCTGGGATATTTGAAGAGTCCAGCCCCAGCTCCACCCACTTCACTGTGGCCTCACCTAGGCCAAGAGATGTCAGCCAGGGAGGGTTACACTAAGGGAGAGAATGGGCTGGAGGGATAGGGTTCAGGTGATGAAGGCAGTGGAGCCCTGAAGGGCAAGCTGCTGGACCTAGTGCTGGCTTTGGGTCTGGACACCCCTGGGCTCGATGGCTGGGGCCTGAGGATACCTCCAGGGCTCTCAAGGCAGTCACTGCAGCCAATCTCTCACCCAGGACAGACCCCTCACCCAGGCTAGGCCCCAAGCTGCCCAGGACTCTAAGCCTACGTCCTCTGAAGGGCAGGTCTGCGGATCTCCCCAAGGAGCTGATGCCTGACTCAGGTGGCATTGGGTACTTTGGGGGAGAAGGGATCAAGTGAAAGCCTGATGTCCTGGAAAATTCTAGAAAGCAAGGAAGAAAACAGCATGTCAGAGAGAACCTGTCAGACAAGATGGTTAGTTGATGCCCATCCATAACCTTGCAGCCCGGAGACGGTGGCAGGCTAGGGGCAGTGCAACCACAGGTAGAGAGGGTTTCAAAGTCCTTTGTGGTACCTACAGGCGGGCAGCATCCCTTTCCCACTAGGCTACCTCCCTTTACCCTGCTTCATCTGCTTCCCAGAGAAAATATGGCTTCAGTCCGGTGGCTAGTTCTAGGGCAATGATTCTCAACCTATGGGTTTGACCTCCACAGGGGTTGCATACCAAATATCCTACATATACATATTTATATTATGATTCATAACAGTAGCTAATTACCACTATGGATGGAGTTGTAATGAAAATAATGTTGGGTTGGGGGTCACCAAACATGAGGACCTATGTTGCAGTATTAGGGAGGTAGAAAACCACTGTTCTAAGGCCAACAAAGTGCCATGAGGCCTGGGCTCTGGCTCAGGGTCATCTAAACTTCATCCTCCTCTAGTATGGTTCATCCCTGAGGCCTAGTTCTTAAGCTTCTGTAATAGTGTGAGGTAGGTGGCTAGGGTCGCTCAGTGCCTTTTAGGTCTAACATCTATAGCAGGAGATCCAGGCACTGTTCCAGTCAACCCTTCTGCTGGTCACTCTCCTACAGTCCTTTAACCTGTGCAGTTCTTGTCCATGGGGTGGCCGTTGTTAATTTTCTCCTGACCACTGCCCCAAGTACCAGGCAGTCTACAGAGGGGCAAAAGTGTGGTTGTTTGGTCCTTCAGAGATGGTCATTGACAACCTTTGTACGTCTTTTTGTCCGTGTCTACAAGGTACCTTTTTAAGGCTTGCTAGGCAGGGGTCTCCTCATCTGCAGTCACTCTGGTTCTCTTGGAAAGGGTTCTGCCTGGCTTAATTCTGTATCTCTATGCCAACCCAGGTCAGTCCTGCCTGGGTTGAAGCCACTGGATGTTCCTAACTTTCTGTGCCTTGGTCTCCTGATGGTTCTGTTAGGCACTTTCCTACCCCTGGATTCCTACCAGTTTCTCCTGAGAATTGTTGTCTGTTTCTGGATACCCTTGGGTACCATGAGGCTCTCAACAGATGCTTGCCTCTGGACTTGCCCTGTATCCTTCTTTGTGGAATGCCTCCCTCTCTTGTTTATTAGCTCGGGTGCCCTTGAGGGGTCATGGTGTGGAGGAAGACTTGGGCTAGAACCCTCTAGGTTTTGAAACCCATTCTCCCCGCTTTGCTAAGAAAAGGATTGTCTTATGCAGCTCCCCTGAGAGCCTGGCAGAGGAAGGGGCTGGACTACATTAGGCTGCTCTGAGGTGGGGATAGCCATACCCAGGTGAGGGATTAGGCTACTCTTAGGCATCAGGGTAGTACCTGAGACCAGGCGTGGTGGGGTTAGGGAAGTTTTGGGTCCAGTCTGGTCTTCCTGTTCTACAGAAGCCTTCTGTGAGTCCTGGGCTTGGACCTGAGCAGGTCTTTCCTGCTGGAACTCCAGCTGTCTTTGGAGAAGAGGACTGAGGTGGGGAAAAGGGAGAGCTGCAACCATGTCTGTCTCAGACCCAGACCCAAATGACCATCACACTGGGATGGACCACTGGCCTGAGGCTCCTGTGGCTATCCTGGGGGACCAGTGGCTGCTCAGCCGTGGAAGCTTCCATCCCAGATGCCCCCCACACCAGACAGGATAAAAGGTGGTAGGGCTGACAGGGAGAGGGGCACCAACCGCAGGCTAGGCTCCCTCCAGGCCCGAAGCCCAGTCATGGACAGGTCACAGCTTTCTGCAGGGTCAGGCCTTGGGGTGGAGGGTCTGATGGCCAGATCTGGCCTATGTGGGGGCAGCTGTTCCAGGGGTGCCCATTCCTAGAGAGGGAAAGGGCTGGTATGGGGACCCTGACCCTGGAATGGGAGGGCCAGAGCATGGGTATGCCAGTAGTCCTGGACACTGATATATGGTGGGGCAAGCTCTGGGTCATAGTCTGATTCAGGAGAAGGTCTCTGGGTGATGGTATATTGTGGGGTGAGGGCAATAGGTGATGGTCTACTTTGGGAAGGAGGGCTATAGTCCTCGCCTACTTTGGAGTGTGGGAAAGGCATACCTGATACTGGTTTCTTCGTTCCCGAAGGCCTTTGGTGGGGTTCCCACAGAGAACTTGACCAGGACCTGAAGAAGAGGGTTTGGCTATGGTTTGGAGTCAAGGTACTGCAGGGTCAGCACTGCGACATATAGGTTCAGTTACCATGGGTGAGGTTGCTGGCATGGTCTTCTGTGGCTGGGTTCTCAGAAAGCAAACCTTCAGGCAAGGGGCCCCCAGGGACCAGCAGGGATAAGGCCCATGGCTGAGTCTCAGGCACAGGCAAGGTTGGGTCAAGTTTCCGAATGGTGGCTCCATGGGGGTAATCTGTCCAGGGTTAGAACCAGAGATGATTGGGCTCATGCTAGCCAGCATGCTTCAAACTCAGACCACAGAGCACAACCCTGTCATTCAAGAAGCTGTGTGACCCAGGACTGGCCTTTGATAGTTCCTTTTTCCTTCTAGAAAGATCCACAGCATCAGACCCTCCTCTCCCTCAACATAGGACAGGGGAAGCCAACTGTTGCTGCTCATGGGAATCTCTTGACCTGGGACCAGTGTGCGTGGATCTGGGGAGATAAGGCTGGGAAAGGAAATAAAGTGCAATCACCCATCTCTGAAAGGCCTAGGGAACTAGTGGAGGTCTTTTTTCTTGGGGTTCAAGGAATCCTGTCCTCTTGGTGAACTGGTGGAGGCCTGTCTTCCAGGAGGGCTGGTAGAAGTCTCTTCTTGAGTCAGGGGTTGGGGCATAGTATTGACATCTGTAGTAAGTGTCTGGCCTACCCAGCCGAGGGAGGAGAATGTCAAGCACGCTGCCTTCCTTAATGGCTTCCTTCACCATCAGCCAGTCCTGGCTCAGCTTCTGGGGAGCAGGTAAGTTGGTACATGTGGTGGGTACTTCATCTAGGATATGGAGCTGAGGGATGAGCTTCTTTACCTCTGCTCTGTAGTTGTAGTCCTGGGGTGCCTATGAGGAGAGAGTAGGGGGCAGTAGACTTGAGTCTAGTGGGCCCCGTAGGTCAACTGTTTCCTGGGACTCCCTCTTCCAGACTGCTATGGTGCAGGACAAAGGAGATAGAATAGTGATACTGCCTTATCCTACTAGAGCCTAAGGCCTGCTGGGACTGGACTTTCATCCTCTCAGAATGTGTACCCTCACCCCTGAGGCCCACAGCCAAGGTTCAAGGAAGCCCTCTAGCATGTGCAGCTGATCATGGGTCAACAAGCAGCAGTTATTGAGGCAGACAGTGAACGTGGAGCATGTGTGGCATTCGTGGGGTGCATGTGGATTCACCTGCTGTAAAGGAGCTTGCATATACCTGATATTTCAAAACAGAATTAGGCTGTTTAGGCCTCCAGCAACAGAAGAGATGGAGCTCACAGAGAACAAGCCAGAAGGTACATGTGGGCCTAGAGGTCCCCATTCTGTGGGGCCCCTCCCAAATACATGCTGACTGGGTGTGCTGCATACACACCTTGTTGGAAGGGCCAGGGTCTGGCTTTAAGCACACCAGATTCCCCTCCAGTGTGAGCGTGGCCAAGCGTGGGCACAGCTGCAGGTACCGCATCTGCCCCAGGTCCTCCACATTGTTGCCCTCAAGGTCTAGCACCTCCAGTTGCTCCAGCAGGCACAGTGGGCTCAAGTCCGAGATGTTGTTGTAGGAGACATAAAGTTCCTAAGGACCACATGGGGGATCTCAGCTGGGGTCTGACCTAATCTCCATTCCTTGCCCCCAAGTGCTACACTACAGACTTACCTTCAGTGCCAAGAAGGAGCCAATGCCATCCAAGTCAGTCAGGCCACAGCGAGCCAGCCACAGCACCTGCAGGTGGCCCAGAGAAGTGCCCAGGTCTCTGCAGAAGGCAGGCAGAGTGGTGTGATGGTTAATCTTCAATGTCAACCTGACTGGAATTAGAATCACTTAGGAGACACATTGGGAGCATGTGTCTGTGAAGGCATTTCCAGAAAGATTTAACTGAGGAGGGAAGATCCACCCTGAATGTGGGTGGCATCTCCTCATGGGCAGGGATCCTGAAGAAAATAAAACGGGGGAAGGGAGAACGCCAGCTGATTTCTGGAACTCCATTTTCTGCTTTTTAATTTGCTCAGATGTGAGCAAGCTTCCACTTCCATGGATATGAGCTGCTCCTGCTGCCATGCCTCCCCTGCCTTGATGATGTAGCCCCTAAATCATGAACCAAATAAACCTCTCCTTTAAGTTGCTTCTCACCAGGTATTTAGCCACAGCAGCAACAATAAAAAGTAACTACTGTAAGTGACCAGTGCTGTCATGGGGTTGTCTTTGGCTAACAGAAGCCAATGCCATGCTACCACCCACTCTGGCTGCATGCGGGTGCAGGGATAGCTGTGACTTGCTTGTGGTAGCGTCCAGCTGATAGGCTCTAGAGATCTCTCCTCCCCACCTTTCCCTGCTGTAGCATCCTGGGCGTAGTTAAAATATGTCCTGGAGAGCTTATGTCTGTGGGCACAGAGGTCCTTGGAGCCAACACTTCACAAACATGCTGGGTGCTCAGTACCCACAACTTGTTTAGAAGGGTCAGGGGCCAGCCTGAGACATACCAGATTGGCCTGAGGAACTGCCTTTAAGCTGCTGCCTTGGCCCAGCTCTACCTGCTACCTGTGGCGCTCCCTCCCACGCTGGCCTACTATACCCATGGAGCCTCTTTTCCCTGAAATGTACACAGATTCTGTGTCTAAGGATCTGTCCTTGCTCTCTCTTGCTGTGATGCTCTTCCTGTAACACTGAACTGCTCTTTGCCTGGTAGTAAAATTGCCTCCTGACCTCAGGCTTCATGAACTACCTCTGATTCTCAGGGCTCTAAGTCCTTTTGGTAATGACTCGTCTGCCATGGAGCCTGTCTGGGGTTTGCTTTCCGCTGTTACTGTACTCTTACTCTTAGTTTTTGTCCTTCAGTTGTAAAGACTCATCATTTACTCAGTCAGTTGCCTTAAATCACCATTTTTTTTCTTTTTAAAATGTGTGTGTGTGTGTGTGTGTGTGTGTGTGTGTGTGTGTGTATACACACATTTGTGTGGGTGCTCATAGAGGGCAAAAGAAGATATCAGATCCCTTAGGGTTAGAGTAGTAGGTGGTGCCAAGCCACTTGATGTGGGCACTGGAACTGAATCTAGGTCATCTGAAGAGCAGTGTGTGCTTTAAACTGCTAGGCCGTCTTTCCAGCCCCCCTTTCGAAATGTTCTGTCTGTAGCTCAGGCTGGCCAGGAACTTGAGGCAGTTTTCATGTTTCAGCTTATTAGCACAGGTGTGTATCACCACACCAGCAATCAAATGACTATTTAATTATCCCTTGGATAGAATTTGTTTCTAGTGAGCCTGTGCAGATAGTCTTATCCAGAGACTCTTCATTTCTTGGTTCTCACAGACCCCTGCTGCTTCTGCTGGTATGGCTACTTGGGTGAGCTTGTCTTGGCAATGTTGTCCACCTGCTGCCACTGAGGGCGATGCTCCATCTTCTTCTGCCTTTGAATGTTTCATGGGATTTTGAGGAAAGCCCCATTTCCCCTTCTTAAAAGCAATTTAAAGCTGGGGGTGGTGGTATATACCTTTAGTCCCAATATTCAGGAGGCACAGGCAAGCAAGGTGAGTTCAAAGCCACCCTGGTCTACAGAGTGAGTTCCAGGATAGCCATGGCTCTACAAAGAAACCCTGTCTCAGAAAAAAAAAAAAAAGCTATTTGATTTTTTTTCTTGATTATCCTGGAGTCAGTTATGTTTTGATTTTTTCTATCCAAAGCCTCTTTACTTTATGACATGTTTCCTGTAGTCTTTGCATTTTCTGTGTTCTATCATCACAGTTTACTTCTGTCAAGATCTCAGATTCTGTGAGTTAGGCCTCCTCGCTGCATCATCTCTGTGACTCTTATTTTTATAGTAGTTTATTCTTTCTTTCTTCCTTCCTTTGTTTCTGTCTCTTTCCTCTCTGTCTCTTAATACAGGGGTGTACCACCACACCAGCTATCTATCTGTCTCCCTCCCTCCCTCCCTCCCTCCCTCCCTCCCTGCCCATCTCTCTCTCTTCTGTGTGTGTGTCTTCTACTCATGTATATATGACACCATAGCATCCATGTGGACACTAGAAGACAACTTGTTGGAACTGGTTCTGTCCTTCCTTTGTGAGCCTTTAAACACAAGATTGATTTTTACTTATGTGCCTTGTGTATGAGGATATCCTGGCAGGTCAGAAGAAGGTTAGACCACTACCTGGAGCTGGTTAAAGGTGGTTGTTAGCTACCTGACATGACTGCTGGGAACCAAATCCAGGTCCTCTGGGAGAGCAGTGAGTGTTCTTAACTGCTGCACTGTCTATCTTTTAAACTCTGTCACAGACGGAGTTTTAGTTTTATCACGCCAGTCTTAGCTCACATTGGTTTCCTGAGGGAAGGCTTTCAGTTTGCTTGTACCTGAGAAGCTGAGTTGTTTTCACCCATCCCTTTTCAGAGCTTACCCACTTCTTCTTGCAACCTGGAGCCCAGAAAAAGAGTTACACGACTGCTGAGCTTCAAGGAGTCAGGCAACTTCCATTTTGGGGGGGAGGGGGTTGGGTGGGCCACATATCCAGCTAAAGATGGATTCTTATTGTTGTAGAGGAGTATTAGGAAATAATTAGATTTTGCCATACCTTGTAATAATAGGAAAACTTAAAAATTTTAAGAGTTGATGGCAAAAAGTAAAGCTTTTTCCTTTTGCATTTGTAGAGTCTTGTAACAGATATGAAAAAAAAGTCTAGGTTTTAAAAAGTTAAAATAGCCTGGTATGGTGGTATACCTGTATTGCATGCAGTTCAGAAAGCTGAAGGGGACAACATCATGACCTCAGTTCAAAGCTAGCCTGGGCCACCTAGTGAAACCCCCCCCCAACCACCCATTATTTTAAATAAAACAAGCTGGGTGTGGTGGCTCATGCCTTTAATCCTACCGCTCTGGAGGCAGATATAGGTGGGTCTCTCAAGGATAGCCAATCTACAGAGAGAAAGAATTCCAGGACAGTCAGGATAACCAGAGAAACCCTGTTTCAAAAAGCCAAAAACCAGACAAACCAAGCCAGGCACTGTGGCTCACACCCGTATTCTCGGTAATTGGGATGTAGAAGCAGAGACAGGAAGATGAAGAATTCAAGACCAGGTGCTGGAGAGATAGATGATGGATTGGTGCTTAAGAGCGCTGGCTGTTTCTCTAGTGGATCAGAGTTCAATTCCCAGCATCAACATGACAGTTCACAACTATCTAAAACTCCATTTCCAGGGGATCTGACACCCTCTTCTGGCCTCTGAGAGTAGCAGTCATGCATATGGCACACTGACATACATGCAGGTAAAAGAACCATAACCATAAATAGATAATGATAAATAAAATAACAAAAAATAATTTGAGGCCAGTCTTAGCTATATAGTGAGTTTTAGGCTGGGACTTGAGACTGTTTGAATAAAGAAAAAAGCTGGAGGATTAGAACTGCAGCAAGCCCTCAGCTCAAGGAGAAGAAACAATAACAAAGCCAAGAGGGCAGGATGAGGTCAGGAGAAGGCTGAGCTGTAACAAGCAGAAAAGGTTAACAGCCCAGACTTGATTTTCTAACTGGCAAGACTAATGAAGGATTAAGTTAAGAGAGACAATGCACATACAATGCTTTTGAAAAGAGAATCAAGGTGGCCATGGCAGCAATGGAAGAGGATAAAAGACCATTATGAAGCATGCACTAACAGCTTTAAACCTTGACAAGGTGGTTACTGACAGAAACAGATGATGGCAAAGTGGGTAAAGTGCCTTATGTGCAAGAATGAGGACCTGCACCCACTTAAGCATACACACATATAGTGGCATACACACACAGTCTAAGCACTGGGAAGCAAGAGGTGGAGGTAGGCTCATCCCAGGGGCTCACTGGCCAGCTCACCTCACCGAAACATCAAGCTCTGCGTTTAATGAGAGACACTGTCTTAAAAAATAATGTGTGATAGTGGAAGACAATGTTGACCTCTGGCCTCCACATGAATATGCATAGGCAGTGACACCTGCATATATGTGTGTGCACATACACATACCTTGCCCCTACCACTACTACCACCACCACCATGAGCAACAAAAACCTGATTTGATAGTAGTACTCTTCTGGTTGAGCCATGTTTAAAAGTATGTTATAAAACTGGGGATTGAGGCGTATATCAGTACTTAAGAGGCTGAGGCAAAGGAACCTATTGAGTCTAAATATAGCCTAGGCTAAGCAAAATTCAAGGCTAGCCTATGGTATCACATGCCTAAATCTGGCAGGTGCAGTACCACCAAAGTTGGAGGGCAGGGCTAGAGAGAGAGAGAGAGAGAGAGAGAGAGAGAGAGAGAGAGAGAGAGAAACGCTCAGAGGGTAAGAGAACTAGCTGTTCTTCCAGAGGACATGAGGTGCCAACACCCACATAGCAGATCACACCTATCTGAAGCCCCAGTGTCAGGGAACTCAAAGACCTCTTTTGCTCTCCTCATGCCCTAGGCATACACTTGGTATATAGACATTCATACAGGCAAAATACCCATAAGTATATAAATAATGAAAAATGAAAATATAATCCAGTAGTATTGACATTGGGGTGCAAGGGTGACTTACCACCATTAAAATTCATTAAGGGAGAACACAACAATAATAAGACTAAGGGAGAAATGTCAGTTACATCATCCTTGATGGAGACAATGGACACATGCCAGTCAAAACCAGGAATAAGCTCAGGATGCCTGCTACTATCATTGCTACTGGTTTTTTTTTTTTTTTTTTTGGTTTTTCAAGACAAGGTTTTTTCTGTGTAGCCCTAGCTGTCCTGGAACTCACTCTGTAGACCAGGCTGGCCTCAAACTCAGAAATCCGCCTGCCTCTGCCTCCTAAGTGCTGGGATTAAAGGCGTGCGCCACCACCGCCTGGCTCATTGCTACTGTTTAAGGGGATTCTGGCTACTAGGCCCTGACAAGTACTATAAAGCAAGAAAAAAAAAAATAGCAAAAGGGCTAGCAATCAGGAGGCAAGACTATGAGGCACTGATAGTGTAATGCTGAACTAACTCCACGTGTGAACTTTGGGGAGTTCAGATACACAAAAAGACATGACCTACTCAGGAAACCAACAGTGTTTCTTCTCAGTTTTTTTCTTTTAACCCTAGAGAGTAGGCAGAAGAGTCTCACGTATCCTAGGCTGCCTTGAATTCCATATGAATAATAGCATCCCCTAAAGTGCTATTTTAACTTAGATGACTGAAAAGGTGAGCTACACAGAGAAATGATGTCTACAAACAAACAAACAAACAAAATAACAAAAACCCTCTTTGTCCTCTCTCCTATCATTCCTTTCAGCTTTTGGAATAGCATCTCATTCTTTGCCAAGTTGGGTCAGAAGTCACTCTGTAGCCCAGTCTGGGAACAAACTCATCACAATATCCCTTCCTCTGCCTCCTAAGTATTGAGATTACTGGTGTGAACCACTACACCTGGTAATATAGTATTTCCTCACATTTGTAATAATTACACAGAAAGAAAAAAAAAAGAAAACAGAAATAAGATAGTATATACAAGCACAGCCACTGTAGTCAGTATGTGTGGGCCATGTGGCTCTGGTTTTAGGAACGTGATTCTGAGTATCACCTGGTCCAGGGGCACGAGGTTGGTGGTGGAGCTAGTTGGTCCACTAGGACTATAATTCCCATCTCTTAGGTAACAGTTGGTGGAAGAAACTGGGCTGGGTCTTACCAGGCACATGGAAACGGGTGCTGAGGATATTGCCTAGGTCTTACCAGGGGTGTGGGAACGGTTTCTGAGGATATTACTTATACTTCACAGGGAAAATAGCCCCCTTTGTAGATGAAGGCACCTCCTAGGTCATGTTTGAAGTCCTGGTTTCACAGCATGACTGCCAACTTTATCTTCCCATTGATAGTTTCAGTATATGTGTTGACTTTTTCTCATTTCACTGATAGGGCCTACATTGTTCCAACATGACCTCATCCCAACTAACCAGAGCCACAATGACTCAGGACTATCAAGGTTAGTCTGGAGTAAGGGTAGTAGAGGAGAGTGTAGTACAGACTGTGAACTTACATAGATAACCCAGTACTGAGGTAAGAGGAGACCAGCTAATGATCCAGAGTTCTTTGCATATACACGTGGTCCTCACAAATGATAGACCAGACTGGAGTTTATTGGGAATGACATTGCTTTGCAGACAACTTTGCACCAGAATATAAAAGATAATTCCTAGGAATTAACAAGAGAAGACAATCCATGCCTAAATTAGCACATGGTGTAGGAATTGAGTCCTGGCATCTCTTTGCAGGGAGAGAATGACAAGCACTGAAGGAATGTAAAAGGCGTGCAATTTTGTTTTGTTTGGTTGTTTTTTTGAGACAATAGTTTTCTCTGTGTGGTCTTGGCTATCCTAAAATTATCTCTGTAGACCAGGCTGGCCTCAAACTCACCATCCTGCCTGTTTCTGCCTCCCAAGTGCTGGGATTAAAGGCGTGCACCACCACTGCTTGACCATCCAAATTTATTTTAACAAATTATCTGTGAAGCATCAGAATGTGAGTGGGGTTTCACACACAGTGGCACTGAGCACCAGATGCCTGTCCAAGCTCTGACAGCATGAAGTCTTTCTGTGTCAGTTCTAGCCCATGCATTTAGAACATTTGCATGTATGTCGGTAGTTATTTTCAGGGGCTAAATTATCTCATCTTCAGGTGAGATGACAGCCACCATAAAATTATTTCCTAGCCCTTATAACACTACCTGAGATTTTAATATTTAATGCTCATCTTTGCAGTCATCTAAGTTAAAATAGCACTTTAGGGGATGCTATTATTCAATCTGTTTCCTGTTATAAATATCTGTTAATTTTCAGTCATTCCAGGTTGGTAAACACCAATGAGCTTAGGTGCAGGATTGGATAACTGAAAGAAACCAAAATGACACTGTTTTTCTTTGCCGTGATCAAATTGCTGAGGGTGTTTTCAAAGCATTTGCAATCTGAATATATTTCCTTTAGAATGATTTTGTTATGTTTCTTTTTTGTCATTTTGAGACAGAGTCACATGTGTTCCAGGTTGGCCTTGAACTCACTATCTATGGAGCTGAAGCTAACCTTCAACTTTGATACTTAGTGTGAGATCACAGGCCTGCACCACTACACCCAGCTTCATATTTCTTAGTTGTGAACCACCTTTACTTCTGTGTCATGGTTTCTATTGCTTGTTTGTTTTTTAGAGTCAGGGTCTCACTGTGCAGCCCTGGGTGGCCTGAAATTCACTTTGTACATCGTGTTGGCCTTGAGCTTACAGAAATGACACTGTCTCAGCTTTCCGAGTACTGGGATTAAAGGTGTTTGTTACCATACCTGGCATCCTTCATTTTATTTTAGGTGCTTTCTTTTTATAGACCTTTATTGTTCTTTGAAATAATTTGTTCACCCAGACCTAGAAAACTTCTCTGTTAATCTGAAGGAAGAGCCACCTGGTATTCTGATACCATGTGACTCCAGTCCTGTGTCTTCTCTAGAAAGGGCTGCTGGGCTCCAGCACCATGTGGCTCCATGGTGCAGAGGCATCAGCTCTCAGATCTTTGCCTGCATTTATACATCTTCATTGTTTTGTTGAATTCTGTTTAATGCTTTATTTGTTAAACAGCAGTATAAAGAGATCAACTGGAAACAACTGGATGCTACACTTGGAGTCCAGTTCAGATAGTAAAAAACTTGAGAGAAAATGAGAGCAAGAGGAGAGAGCCAGAGCAGTGTGTGTGTGTGTGTGTGTGTGTGTGTGTGTGTGTGTGTGTGTGCTGTGGATTGAATCCAGGAGCTCATGTATGAATGACAAGCACTCTACCAACTGAACTACATCCCAGCCTCTTTCTAGAATTTTGACTGGAATTTTCCTCCTTACACTTCAAGGCTCTGGCCAGCAGCATCTTCACAAACACCTTTATTCAAACTGCCAGTCTGCCAGTCTGCTGTACTCTTGGCTTTGTTCTTTCTAGTCCAGTGAGACAGAACCACAAGGTGGCCTAGCATTTTGAATGCAATATTTTAAGCTAGTTCTTGAGAACTCTAAGAACACTAAACTTTCTTAATATTTCAGTCCCTGTTCAGGAGATATGTGTTCTGTTGGGTCTAGCTTCAAGTAGAGGGTCAGCTTGGAGGCAGCGCCTACCTTCTCTTTTTCCTAGAGATGTCAGCCATTTCCCTCTATCATTAGGCCATTAGGGTATAGTTAATGGCTGGGTTGCAATGAGGTAAGGGATCTCTGGAAGTTCTAAGTCTAGACTGATTTGAGGCTGTCTGCCAGAAACCCCTCACTTTTCAGGAAGTCAGGGAACACACTTGGCCTACCAGCTGCAGGACCTAGTATGACCACCTTGAACAAGACCCCAGCTTTGGTTTTCCTATCACTTACAAGTGACAGGTGCTTCCATAGGAGGGTGATAAGAGGTACTTGCCTCACTGTAGGGTGCTAGAAATAGGAACCAGAGACACCAAGACAATTGGAAGGCAGGATACCTGGGACCTACCCATAAAGGGTCTTACCCTAGAGTCTCTCCTCTCACCCTTCCACAAAGCCCACATCTGAGTAATGTCTCTAAAACCATTTGACAGTAGCCTTCACCCTCCAAGGGTCAACAGGGTAGAACAGAGTCTTGAGAATAGGGGCAGCCTGCCATCCATCGCTGAGTTCCAGGCCCAGCCCTTGCTTGCCCTAGACCAGGGTCTCACCTGAGGGAGCCCAGGCAGCTGTGGTTCAGCTTCAGTTGGATCAGGTTAGGGAGGTGCAATCCTGTGGACCATAGAAAAAAGAGGTTGGCTTGGCCCCAACAACCCTGCCCATGTCTTTGCAGTGGCTTCTGCTCCCCATACTCCCAAAAGGCATCAACATCTGAGGGGCTATTCACAGGCCCATGGCCTATTCTGGCTCATAGTGGGACTGACTCTGTGGGTCCTCTTAGGGTATTCTGAACCTTCTCTCCTTCACCGTGTAGGACTGCATGCCCTTTCACCCATGTATAGGCTAACACAGGTAAATGGTGCAGAAGGTACACACACTAGCAAGGACTTGGCTAGAAGTGGAGCCAGGGTGGCATGGGTGAGGTGAACCCTGAGCATCTCCCCTCATTGACTCCCAGGGCCTGAAGCATTCCCCCACTCTGAGAGAGATCTTTTAGTATGCAGCAAATTAGGTAACAAGTCTCAGGAATGCCCTGTCAATGTCCTGCACTGCCTAATGCTCCAGAAGACTCCCATTTTCAAAGCTTCTTAGGGTAGGACCCTGACCCTCTGAGACAGAATCTCTGAAAGATGAAAAGAGGAGTGTAGGGCAGCCTATAAGGCCCCAAGGAAGAGCAGGCATTCCTTGATCTCACAGGTGCACAGAGATCCTACATGGAGCTGTCAAACATTTATATGCAAAATTGAAAACCAAGTTAACCAGGATGGGGAGTGTTTAACTTTACTTGTAATCAGAGAAAAGCAAACAAAATGCACAAGCATCCTGAACAGCAAGAATCTTTCCTGTTGGGATGGTTTTGGTGAAATTTGAACAAGGTCTGTGGATAGATGAGAGCACTCTATCAGTATCCTTTTCAGACTTGGATCTTTATACTGAGAGTACTTAAGATAATGTTCTCCATAGGAAGTGGGCACTAAAGCATTAATGAGCAAGAGGAACCGTATCTCAAACAGATTAAAAAACATGGTTTTCAGAGGTAGGTGTGTGGGTGGGTGTGTGTGTGTGTGTGTGTGTGTGTGTGCGCGCGCACACACACACACACACTCAAGCAAAGCTTGAGTAAAAGAGAATGGTAAGATCCCTGTGGTAATTGTAGAAGGGGAGTCTGGGGAAAGGGTTCATGAGGGATCCATATAACATTTGTACACTGTATCTATACATTCCAGATCATTCCCAAACGCGCTCTGGGAGTGCTTTGCATGGAGCATAGTACCTTTGCTATTTTGCCATACTGGTGCTGGTGTTTGGTGTGGTCCCTCTGAAAAGTCATTTAAGAATATAGACCCCCGGGCTAAAACTTCTAAGCTGAGTATGGATGGATCTTAGTTCTAAGGTCCTATCTTAAGGAAAGAGACGTGCTGCCCAAGGTGTTTGCTAGCTTTTCATTTACAACCAGGAAATACAATTGGCTCATTGAAAGGTCTAGCTGTGACAGTCCCAGGGGCATGGGTGTGACCAGCGGCTCTCACCGAAGTTCCCCAGGCTGTTCTTACGGGTGTCCACACACATCTCCAGCACCCTCACCAGTTGGAGGTCATCTACCTGGGCCAGGGCCTGCTGCAGAAATCATCAGGTGTCACTCCAGGCTCTCTCTCCATGCTCTTGGCTGAGGACTCTGTAAAGGTGCCTACTGGAGCAGGTGGAGATGCTCCCCTGACTCATCCGGGTTGGGCTTTCCATAAGAGTTTGGCTGGTGGGCATGACATGAGCAGAGACTGTAACTGTTTGACTACCAGGGAAGCAGTGCTGCCAGGGAAGGGCCTGCACTTGGGGTGCCAGTCTCTAGATGAGACCTTCAGAACAGACCCAACAATGCAGTTGGACCCCAGAGGCCTTCTAAGCAGCATCCAGCCACAGCATACCTGGACCAGAGGACATACAAAAACACTCATGCTGGAAGTCAAGGCATGGGAGCCCTGCTGGTCTGTCTGTTCTTGTAGATGGTCTCTTAGGACCCCGGGCTGCACCTGCTATGGCATCAGTGGATACCATGGGGAGCACCTGCAGGTTCTGGCCTAGCAGGCCAACCAGTTACTCTGAGGAGATCCTGGGTGATACCATCCCTCAAGTTTCTCTTCTTCATGGTGGCCAACCATGAGTAAGTTGCAAACTGTAAGTACTGAGAGCATCAGAGTTACCCAGGTGGACTCTACAAAACTTTAGGACTCAGGAATGGGGTACAACAATGGGCTCTCACACTGGGTTTGGAGGAAAGCTTTTACCTGCTGCCAATGTAGTCAGTGTACCAAGGACAGACCCTGCCTGAGGCAGGGACAGAGGAGACAGAGGAACTCTAGCCTTGGTAGGGGGCCATGGACCATCACCAGCTGCCCTTCCAACATCCCACTATGCCACCTCTTTGTCCTCCCTGTTGCAATATTAGCTCTTGAGTAAAGGACTTCTTGTTGGCTTGAGCACAGGCCTCAGCCAATAGAATACTGGCCCAACAGTGCCATCTGTGATCTCAATGTCTGGGGATGCTTGTGTCTGCTGTCACTTGGGGTTGCTGACAGGGACCCTAAGGGTAGAAAGGCAGGGGGTACCTAGTGGAGAGAAAGCTAGATATCAACAGAAAGGGTACCCGATGTTACTTCATGAAGACCCATGTCGGAGCCTCAGGCCCTAATCACTTACCAGTCGAGCAGGGGATAGGTGCTCCTCCACCCGCCGCTCCCTATGGATATCCCCATGGCTGCCCAGTCTCTTGTTTTGTGGGTGGGGATTGTTTAGGCCCTGCCAGCTCAGCTCCCGTACCCGGATACTAGCTGTGCCTGGTCGAGACCCCTGGGATCCATCCCAGGCTGGGTCCATCCACGTCCAACCTGTTAAGAGAAGCAGAGGGCCAAGTCTCCTTTACAAAGTTCTAGTTCACAGCAATGGCCCACAAAGCCACTAGATCAACTCTAATCTTCCATGAGCTTTCCATTTCCCAGCCTGATTTAGCCTGGCCTGAGGGGTCGGGGGCAATGTCAATGGTCTAGATAACTGGATAGCACAGATCCCTGGCCCTAGTTTCAGCTCAATTTTTTTTTTTTTTTGCTTAGGCTGATACTGTCCCTTTGCTTCTGTATTTTTAAAAAAAGATGTATTTACCCATTTTACAATTTGTGTGTGTATGTATTAGTGTGTGTGTGCATGTGTATGTATGTGGAGACCAGAGAACAACTTTGGGTGCCATCTTCTACTTTTGAGATAACGTTTCTCACTAGCCTGGGACTCACCAAGTAGGCTAAGCTTTGTCTCCACAGTGCTGGGATTATAAGCCTACACTACCATGCCTGGCATTTTGTATGATAATTTTGGGGATCAAGCTCAGGTCTTCATGATTATAAAACAATCAATTTGTTGTCTGAGCTATCTCCTTGGCCCCTGGTTCTATATTTGTTTCCCACAGTGTCCACACAATGAGTGTGGCTCCAAGCTTTGCTATCTGGGGCCTCACAAAGGCTATGAGTTGGGTCTGGAAAGCTAGCTCAGTGGTTAAGAGCACTTGCTCCTTTTGCAGAGGACCTATGATTCCTAGCATCCATGTTAGGAGGCTCACAAATGCCTCTAACCAAGGCTTCAGATGCCCTTTTCTGGCCTCTAAGGGCACTTGTACTCTCTCTCTCTCTCTCTCTCTCTCTCTCTCTCTCTCTCTCTCTCTCTCTCTCACACACACACACACACACACACACACACACACACACACACACACACACACAGAGGCTGTCAGGCTAGGGATACGAACAAGATGCCTGTAGTGACCAGCAGCAAGTGGTTACTGACAGTTCCCTGGGCTGACTGCCCAGCCCATGTGGATCTTCCTTCATTAATGATCTCTTGAGTCTAGGTTTAGGATCAAGATAGCAGACATTACCTCCAACCACACATTCCTCTAAGTACCTGAAGGTAGCTGGCTCCTGCTGTAGGTCAAACATCCGGGCAAGGGGGCCACATATGTCTACATGCAATACCTGTAAACGAGAATTAGATTAGCTTCTTGGTTAGGTCACTGTGCTCCGTGGCATCTGAGCTGGCCAAGGTCACAGCAGCAGAAGCAAGCAGGTACAAGAATGGGGGCAGTTAGGTGGAGGCCTGGTCCTGAACTCCCTGTGACCATTCTAATGGAGGATGAAGCTCATACAGTGAGGATCCAGCCAGGGTCCCTCTAGGTCACCCAATGCAAAGGAAGACGTGACCCAAATCCTACTTCTACTCCTAAAGGGCGATCCTGGGAATGCTCTTGTCAATTATCTTCTGTGGCCCCCTCTCCTGCACTCCTTCCCATACTTTTAGAGTTATTTCAGGTGTCTCTACACCTCTGGTAGGAAACCCATAAACTGTTTCTCCTTAAAGATACAGAAGTGTTTGGCCCCAGATCTTATATTCAAGAGACAATGGCTAGAGTGAGAACTCTATTCAGAACATTAAGTATTCTTTCTTCTTTGGTTATCCTCCGTGGCCTCCATCCAGGTTTGCCCGACCCCTAACTCCTGTACTTCCTGTCTTTCCCAGATACATTTTTCTAGTAAGAGTGATCCCCTTCCACTGCACTCCATGATTTATTGCTTACTCTGTCCTGTATGCCTTGTCCCACAAGATGTGGGCCGCACTCCTCGGCCCAGGTTCCCCCTAGCGCAAAGGACATGGAAAGGCGGTGCCAGGCTCTCACCTGAGGGGTGGGCCAGGGTGCCCAAGACTTGGGGCGCAGCCCTAGGCCCCTCCACCGCGGCGGTCGCTCTCTCAAGTGAGGGCTTTTTTTTATTTATTTATTATTTTTATCACCGCGGTGGGGTTGCGGACCTGGCGCCATGGCAACGGGGGCGGGGCTCATTTGAATACCCAAATATTCGTGAGCCGCGGGCATCCGGGGCTGCGGCAAGATGAGCCCCGCCCCCTAGCAACGGTTGCCGGGACACGCGGCAGATCCGGTGGAGGAGCTCCCTAGAGTAAGAGAGACAAGCCGGACGGCTGAACTCAAGTGAAGACACTCACAGTGGTTCAGAGAGCCGCCCCTGAGAGGCTTCTGGCCAGCTCTCGGTTATCTGCCTGCTAGATGAATAGAACAAGCCAAGCTCACACCCCGGGCGGCGACCGGGGTGAGCGTGCAACCCCAGGCCTGCACCACCTGAGTAAAGCCCTGTCGGTTTTCTGAGGACGTGCTTACTCGTTTCTTTGAAATGTCAAAAACTGTTGAAAACATGTCATTTGCGTCTGACACAGATGTACCCTACTTGCTTGAGTGGGTGGAACACTTCATTTCGCCCCAATACCAACTTTTCTGACTTTCGGGGTCGATCTTCAAGAGGACGCAGTATTGGGACCTCGAGTTTGAGAGAGGTAGGGGGTCTTCTCCAAAGCGCGGTGTGATGGGCCGACGCTGCCTACGAGAACAGGCAGCTAGGGGTTCCGGCGAACTCTGTCTTCCTTTGGTATTCCGCGTCCGTGGTGCTGACTGTCCCCGACGCCAAGACCGGGTCGGAATGCCCTTTCCGCTCGTGGGCCTTTGGGCTTTTTGTGAGGCTGCAGGGTGGAGGCTCTGTGGAAGGCCCTCGTCGCAACCCGAGCGTGCACCAGTTTCTCTCTGGAGGAATCCCAGGCTCGTAAGCACCGTCTCCGTCTCTGTCTTCTGCACCTAGGAACTAGACATCACTGTTGAGTGCAGCACCCAAGTTCCGACACTGCCCTCCCCGCTGCTCCAGGAAGCCCCGCCTAGCTGCGGCTTCAGACGGATGGGTTGCTCAGCCAACCACAACAGGTCGCGGTGGGGAGGAGTTTAACCAATCACCGGCCGCCTCGAGTTGACGGACGGGTGTGGGGCGGAGCGGGGCGGGGCGAGCGCGGGCCCGGCCAAGTCCCCGCCGTCCGCTCCCGGCGCCCGCAGCCCGAGCCGCACCCGCCGCGGACGGAGCTCATGCGCGGGCCCAGCCGGCGCCCGTCCGCGCCCCCGCCCTGCCCCGGCCCCGGCCCCGGGGGCAGTCGCGCCAGCAATCGGTGAGTGCGGGCACGGGGTGGGGCGCGGGGCGCAGGTGATCGGTGCTTCCTTGCTCCTCTCGGCCCGACAGCGTGCCTAGCGTCAGGCTGCCCGCCTCTGCGGCCGGGCTCGCTCTGCCTGTGGCCGTCCTCCCAGCGAGGCGCCGCCCGGGCCTCCGGAGACTCTGCGCCCCGCGGCCATCACGCTCGGGCCTCGGGGCCACAAGGACACCCTCGTTGGGCCCCAACCAGGGCCTTCTGCTCCCAGCTACCCCTCGCGTTCCTGCAGTCACCTGCTTCCCACACCCTCAGCCGCTTTTTTTTTTTTTTCCCCTCCTCTCTGTGAAAGCTCCTTGGCCCCTTGTGGAAGGTTTGTCTTAGTGGAGGGCAGGGTCCTTCTCCAGCTACCCTCCCCCCGCTGCCGGGACCGCGCCTGGCATGCAGTAGGCGCTCAGTAAATAGTTGTAGGTTGCACCCACATGCCGGCGGGCCAGAGCCGGTTGTAGGTTGGCATTGGCCTGCCTGGGCACGCTGAGGCCGCCGTGGCAGGACCTGTTTTTTGGGGGGTGGCCTCAGCCCTCAGGCGCCTCCAGTTGAGGGTTTCTGCCTACCTAGCGACTTCTAATTTGGGTGCGTGGTTGGGAGAAGCTCTCAGCTGTCAGCCCTGCCTTGGGGGCCTCTCCCTGCTTCCTCACACAGCCTTTAAGTGCTGGGGGTGGGGGTGGTCCTCCCTTTTCGAGCTGGAGGTGCCACAGGTGATCGACTGGGCCATTGGCTGGCCTGCCTGCTTAGTGCTGGAGAGAGCCCTTGGGTCAGGCAGTTTCAAGTGGCAAGGGCCTGGCTAAGTGTGCTTCTCATTGGCAGGTGGGGCAGGAGCTCCTGGATTGGCAGCCCCTGTAGAAGCGATGACAGAATACAAGCTTGTGGTGGTGGGCGCTGGAGGCGTGGGAAAAAGTGCCCTGACCATCCAGCTGATCCAGAACCACTTTGTGGACGAGTATGATCCCACTATAGAGGTGAGCTCTGTCTGGCTACCTGCCAGAGGTGGGCTCTGGCAGTGGTCATGGGTAAATGTCGGGACAGACCCAAATAGCCAGGTCTTGTAGGTAGTATGGGTCTGACTCCTACCTGATCCATCAGGGTGTGAGAGGTGCGAGGGTAGGCTGGCTCTATGGAATCTGTCTGAGGAGAGGTAGGACCCCCTAAGCTGTGTTCTTTTTGCAGGACTCCTACCGGAAACAGGTGGTCATTGATGGGGAGACGTGTCTACTGGACATCTTAGACACAGCAGGTCAAGAAGAGTATAGTGCCATGCGGGACCAGTACATGCGCACAGGGGAAGGCTTCCTCTGTGTATTTGCCATCAACAACACCAAGTCCTTTGAAGACATCCATCAGTACAGGTGAGCCACCTATCGCTAGCTCATGAACCCATGGCATACATGAGGAAGGTTCTGTGTGCACACTGAGGCTTTATGTCTTTTTTTGAATGTCCTGGACACAGTCATGCCTGCAGCCTGCTAGCTGGCTCATATACACCCCATCCCCCTCCAGGGAGCAGATCAAGCGGGTGAAAGATTCAGATGATGTGCCAATGGTGCTGGTGGGCAACAAGTGTGACCTGGCCGCTCGCACTGTTGAGTCTCGGCAGGCCCAGGACCTTGCTCGAAGCTACGGCATCCCCTACATTGAAACATCAGCCAAGACCCGGCAGGTGAGCCTGTTGCCTGTTCCCCTCTCCACAGCTAGTCAAGGATTCACCGTCCCCCACCCCCCCAGCCAGGGAGCAGAGCTCATCGCCCCTCTCCCTCAACACAGGGCAGCCGCTCTGGCTCTGGCTCCAGCTCCGGGACCCATGTGACCCAGCGGCCCTCATGCTGTAAGTCTCCCAGACCGCAGGGCTGTGAGGGAGGCAAGGGCCAGGGTCTGGGCTTATGCCCTGCAGTTCTGGGTTCACACAGCTCCAGGGCAGGATGGGGTCCATGGAGAGAGCTGCCCTGAGCCAGGCCGGAGCGGTGACCCAGGGGCCTAGTTCTTTTTGTCCCCAGTGTCCTATGGATACTTGCTAGTTTTAAGTCCTTCAGTGTTGTTAGGTTGTTCAACTTGAGACGTACTGGGGTCTGGGAGAGTCCTGAGTTAAGTGGCTCTGACTCTCAGTGATGTTCAGGAGTGAACACACTTAAGGAGAGCGGCTGGGCCTTTTAGATGGCCAGAGCCCAGCTCCCTATTTGTGTTGCTTTGGTGGCTAAGGAAGGTTAGGGTGTTTCCTTATCCAGACAGGGAGTCTATTACCCAGACAGCACCCTGTGTCTCCTCAGCGCCCTCTCTGATCCAGTCTCTTTGTTCCAGGGTGTGGAGGACGCCTTCTACACGCTAGTACGTGAGATTCGGCAGCATAAACTGCGGAAACTGAACCCACCTGATGAGAGTGGTCCTGGCTGCATGAGCTGCAAGTGTGTGCTGTCCTGACACCAGGTGAGGCAGGGACCAGCGAGACATCTGGGGCAGTGACCTCAGCTAGCCAGATGAACTTCGTATCCACTTTGATGTCCCTGCTCCCCCAATTCTGCCAATCCCCCTGCCTGCAGTCAGTCATGTCCTTTGTGCCCGCCCCGGCACAGGCTCAGGACGTGGAGGTGCCGGATGCAGGGAGGAGGTGCTGACGGAAGGAAGGAAAGAGGAGGGAAGGAAGGAAACGATGCTGGAGCCAGGCCAGGCCAGGGATGGTGGACAGATGTGACCAAGACCTTCGCATGGACAATTTGAACAGACTGTCATGAACTGTCCCTGTTGTCACTGGCACCCAAGTCCTCCACCCCTCTCAGTTCCCTCCAGGCGCCTATGAGGGCACATATTGAATCACAGTAAATTATTTGACGGTCTTGACTTGTCTCTGGCTGGAGTAGGAGGTGTAGTGCCTGTGGCCTCACAGAAGATACTGGGAACCTGGGATCCATCATCTGCCTTGTTCCTGTTTCTAGAAGAGGCAGGGGAGGCTGGGACATTGAACTGTGCAGCCCTTCCTTCTGCTTGCCCCAACTGTCTTCTTGTGTTTCCTGCAGAAAGTTATAGGCAACACAAGAATAGTCAGGTGATACGAAAAGTGACCTATTGTGCTTTAACTAATGGGAGGAGGAGGGCTTTGAGAATAAGAGGGCATCCCTTATCTCCAGCAGGAAACACATTTCCTGCATTCTGGGATCCATGAAATACAGCCCCAAGAATGACAGTATGGGATCTACCCTGCCCCAACATCCTGCAGCCGTCTGACCTGTGTTGGAGGTCCTAGGACTCTGGAAATAAGGCCCCAATGTTTTCTGTGTAGCCTCAGGCCTCTGTCCCACTGGTACCTAGGACATGGCAATCTCAACTCCCTGAGAGGTAGAAACATTCTCACTGGTTCCTCCCACCTCTCTGAGGTATACAGATGTTATCCAAGTCACCTGTATGGTCTTGAGAGACATACAGGTCAGATAGCTGCTCACTGCTCCCAAAGGGTGTGCCGTGCCTAACCCTCATTCTGGCAGTAGTCATGGCCACAGGAGGGTCTGTCCGCTTATCCTGGTTCTCATCCCGGCCACTGGGGCCCATGGTGGGTACCCTTTACCCTCTCCAGACTCAAGTGGAATTGGGTGAAGTCCCTCTCTTCGGGACATTTGGAATGTAAGGAGGCTCCAGTAGACATGATGTAGAGCCTGCTGCTGAGTGGTTGAGCAGTACACTGCTCTCTTCCAATGCAGCCAGATGTTCGGCTTCCCTTGTCCATGTGTATTTGAGGCTCCCAAGGTATCATAATCTGAAGCTTCAGTGACTCTGTTGGAGCCTTGTTGGTCATGAACCCAAGGTGGGTTGGAGATAGGGTCTGCTACACTAGGAGTTGTCTTTGGCCCTGTCTAGGAGTTTTAACAGGCTGAGTACATTCTGGGCTGTGATTGTAAGGGTGGTGGTGATTGTAAGCTTAGTGTTCTTGTTGGAAGCAGTAAGGTGGAAAACACAGGGGCAGAGCTCTTGGGGCCTAGACATGCCTGCCCTGGGAAAGGAAACTGGAGCTAACCTGGGAAGCATGACACACTTTATCCCTCACTCCATAACAGAGGCCTGATGGTACTTCAGTATTTGTCCAGCCTGAAGCAGCAAGTCCTACAGAGAGGCTTTTGGAAAATTTTAAGGGTACACAGTTGGACTCTGGGCTGGGCCCTGGGAAAGGTTGTTTGTTGTTCATGTCCTGCCTGTGACAGGCAGGTGGTCTATCTTGTTGAGGCTACTACATCTCCTCGTCAAAAAGAGATACTGCCAGAAAAGTACCCTCAACTCTTATCTGTGGGGTGGAGGATGGGCTTAGGACTTAGACAATACCTTGTACCCTGCTCAACTAACCACACTTGGCTGGTCCACCCTTCATGGCTGGCTCACTCAGGTTAGAGAGATAGACAGTGTGGTTGGTTTGAGTGTGGCCCTTGGCTAGCCAAGGTCTGTACTAGATACTTGAGGAATGACTTCTATGTACCTTGAGGGCTGGTCTCCGCGCGCCCCCCCCCCCCCCCTCGTGGTCATGACCACAACCTCATCCTCTGGGATATAGATATCCCAGAGCTTCAGGGGAACTTGAGGAGGTCTACAGATACAGTCGGCATCACACAGAGGATATCACCTGTTCAGGTTGGGACCAATGGCCTGAGCATAACCGTGGGTCCTCGGTAGAGAGGTGATTCCATGAGGCTGTTATCAGGTTTGTAGCTGCCCTGAAGGGGCCTTCCAAGACTCAAGAGTTTCTCTGGTTCTCCCGTCCTGGCTGGGTCTTGCTCAAACTTTGGCCTGTGTTGTGGTTAGGACAGCAGGAGGGTTACTTTTAGAGCCTAGTTCATCTCTTGGATATGGGCTTTCCTGGGCCTTCTTGGGAGGCAGGGGAGTTCCTAGGACAGTCACATCCCTGGGCTGGGCAACTGGCACTGTGAAGCAAGGAAAGTCTCTGCCTATCGTCACTTCATTGCTGTGATGGCAGGAGCCCTGAACAGTTGGTCTCTGCACTGTCCTCATGGAAGAACAGATTACTCAGGCTCTCCTGCCCACAATTGGCTATAAACCTCTATTCTAGGTCCAGCCCAGTGCCTTTGTGGATGAGGCAGGTCCCTTCATTCACTGTATACTTTTTTTTTTTTTTTACATCATTTTCATAATAAACTAGAAGCCAAAAGGCGGTGGCTGGAACCTCACTTGTAGAATCTTGAGAGTCTATAGCCTACAAGCAGAGCTTATTCTGGAGTGGAGGAGCCATACTTTGAAAACAGTGGCAGGTGTCCCAGGAGTCAGAGAAGGGAGTAAGAGCACCCACACAAGTCCCAGCTGGACTTGCTGCTCTACTATGTCCTGGTTTCTAAAGGGCCGGGTAGCCTTCAAGAAAAGACTATGATGGATAAGCTGTAAGCAGCCATTTGAGCCCATGTATCTGGTAAGGGACAGGGATGGAGGTTTATGGCTGCCCCTTGGGCTCAGGATCAGGGGAGGCCATGGATAGGTTCCTGGCTGTCGCTTAGATTTTGGCCATAGATGGCGAGAGCTGCAGAATAACTAGCAGGATGTATCACCTGTGTTTGTTCAAGCAGAGAGGGTTCTCTGCTGAGAGGGACATGAGGGGATCCTTTGACAGCCCTGAGACCATCTATAACAGACAGTCTAGTGGCTCAGAATACGTAGAGAAGGGAAGGCGCTATGGCTATAAATCATTGTCACTAATTAGTGTGGCTGTCACCCAGCCTAGCTATTTTGTACCATGAGAGGCTGTCTACTTACCTTGGATAGTGTGCTACTTACTAACTGGCTGCTGGAACAGTATCCAAAATGCATCTTCCTTATTGAGGACTATGCCTAGGCAGTGGCTCCTGCTTTTAGGAATCAAAATCATTCTGGGAGGACATTACCCAAGAGGGCTGAGGTCCCCTGGGAGGCTGCCAGAGGCCCCAGGGAAATTGTATAGCCTCTGTACTTTGCCATGATACCAGAGTTCTGGCCAGAGGACAGGGTCCCCCTGCTGTGGGCAGCCTCTGGAAGGAGGTCTGGAAAGTGGGTTGAAGAGGGGAGCAGCCACCTTGGGATCTGCCTGCTGGTCTTGTTCTCTTACGGGCTTCAGGCACCTGGAGACCTGTCTCTGCTAAGCTGGAGTAGTAACATGACACTTTCAAAGTCCAGGCTTGAGGACCAGTAGTGTGCATTGGGTGTTTCAGTAGCCTGCCATGTGCTTCTCTGGGGATGGCACGCTGCAGCACTGCCAAGTGAACCATGAATGGGTCAGGTCCAGGTAAGACTGGGAGCTAGGACCCCCACACCCTTTCCATTAGAAGCCCCAGCTCCTAACTGCACCTCAGTGACCACAGTTAATCCTCACTTCTGTGTCCCATCTACACAGTGACAGAGCTGGCCCGCAAGTGAAGGTACCAGACTAAGTGGGGGGATGAGCCGTTTCCTGTAAAGGAAGCTCTGCTAAGGGGAGACTAGAGATCAGACCCCAGAAACAGCAATGGCCATACAGTGTGCGCTATGTCACAGGGCCCTGTGTGGGCCATAGGAGAGGTCATAGTACTAAGTAAAGCTGCTGCCTTAGGGAAAATGTCCATGCCCACTGGTACTATGATGGCCCCTGGTAAGGAAACCTAGGTTGAGTTAGGATCGTGCCCCAAGCACGCAGCAAGTCTCTCAGGACACTGCTGTTTCTACATTTTGAGGGTAAACCTCAGGCATCCAGTGGATGAAAGTTTGGTTCCATCCTGATTGATTTATTTTTTTTTTTTTTTGTGCACAGGGTTTCCGCCTTTGGACTGTAGTCTCACAGGTTTGATCCAGAGGGTAGAGCCTTTTGGGCCATGTGGTTGTCATCAGTTTGGTCCTGTAAGAAACCAGTGACTTCCAAGGAGGAGGGCTAGTCTGTTTTTGACAGAGGAGCTGTACACCTGGTTCCATACTGCTGGAGTCTCTGCCCTCCATCTCCCCCACCCCATTTCTAGTCTCCCCTCAGGAGTACTTTTTTCTTATAGCAGGCAGTTCGTGCCCTTTATCCTTGCACCTTTGCTTCACTTTAGAGGTCTTTGCTTGCATGTGGAGGTTCAGGAGTCCCTATTCCTGGTGCCCTCTCTGTTAGAGCATAAGTCACAGAGAGTGCTTCTCACCATGTGTCATTATTTGTTTGCCAATATCATTCTCCTTGTCTGCCACCTCCTTTTTAGGTCTTGATGCCTAGTAGTAACCATCACAGGGGTGTGGTTATTTTCTATAAGAAAAGTCCCTTTGGCAGCATCACCCCTCCTTCTAGACCCCTACATTTTGCTCAGGACGCCCATCCCTTCTGACATCTCTATTCATGAGGGGACTCATGCTCCTGGCCTCTCCCTATCTTTTCCTCTAGGCTTTTGGGCTCCTGACACAGGACGTGGCTTTGAGTCCCTCTGCTGTGCTTCCTAAGAATGCTTGGCCTGCTAAATTCGTGCATCATACACTCTTTACCCTTAATCAGGCTGGGAGAAACACTGCCATCCATCCATCCATCCATCCATCCACCCATCCATCCATCCATCCATTTATTGACACACCATCTCACTGTGTAGTTCTGGCTGTCCTGGAAGCCACATGTCTATGTAGACTAGGCTGTTCCTAAACTCACAGAAATCCATCTGCCTCCTCCTCCTCCTGAGTGCTGGGATGAAAGGCATGTACCACCTACCATGCCTGGCTGAAGCTCAGTTTTAATGTTGGCCTTCCAGAGGACCTGTTTCTCCTTCTTCTGGTTTTTTTTTTAAATCTATTTGTCTGTTTTACATGTGTATGTTCTTGTTTCATCTTCCATTTGTAAACCTCCTAAAATTTGGATAACCAGGGAAGATGCAGGGTTGGGGCTACCTTGAATTATCTCTGTCAGTGTGGGGCTATATCTGTGACATTACCTACTCTATGCCTGGTTCCTGGGAGGAAAAGCCAGGCTGACCTGGTTTGTTCATGACACCTCTTGGGATTCTGCTGTCCCTGCTCCTGATCTTCCCCAGTCCTGACACTTAATGTTCTAAATGTCTTTTTCTTGAAAAGGTAGAGCTCAGTTTCTTATCCTTTTTTTTTTTTTTTTTTTTTTTTTTTTTTTTTTTTTGCATCAATCGACCTTTAATGTCCAAAAGAGGCGTGGATGCAGAGCATAGATGTGGCAGGGTCTCAGTCCCTGCACCAGAAATGAAAGATGAACAAAAACGAGACACTTCCAACTGGCCACAGTCTGGGAGGGCAGGGAGAAACACATATCTGGACATTCATAAGAAAAATAAAACCTAAAACCAAACATTCAATCTTGTACCCAATAAAGGTTTGAACAGGGAACTCGGTCACCACCAGTTCCCACCCTCCCCTGCCAGCACTGAAGAGAAACAAAAGCTCAACACACACAAAGGGCTTAGGAGGAAGGGGCATTCTCCTGCCTTCCCCCAACCCCCAAGAATGGGCTGGGGAAAAAAGTAGCTAGATTTCCCCAACCCTTACAGTGTTAACCCTACACGAGTTCTGAATGTGATTCATAAGAATCAGCAGCTCAATTGGCAATGACAACCCCCACCCACCCCAATCCTGTCACCGACAGATAAGGTTTCCCTTGTACCCTCTCTCTGGAATCTCCTCCCATTCACAGCCCTTCTCCACCTCCTGACTCCCAGAGGTCATTACTATACTTCAGACCTGTTCTGAGGAGCCCCTCCCCTCAGTTTCTTATCCTAACGTGGGATGTACTTGGGGAAAAAGCTTTTCACAAAATGAGAAGTGTGGGCCTGGGAGGGATCTCAGGTAGAACTATAGTAGGTGTTGACGACGGTGTCCAGGACAGATAATTAGCCATGTTCTTGTTTACCTTCCCAGTTAGTGAGAGACCCGGGCTCCTGGCTGGACCTGTCTACTCATGTTGCTCCTCACAGGGATACAAAAGTCTTGTGTTTCCTTTGGTTTTTGGCTTTCTGGATCTCTAGCCAAAGAGACCATACCTCTCAGGAGCCTCAGCAGACGTGTGGAGAAATATGTAGGGAGAATAATAATCCTGCATGGCAGGTCTAGTGTGATCATGGGAGGACCGGACCAGGGTGTGGGGATGAGGGAGATCATATTGGCCCTCAGGAGAGGTCAGTCCTCCTGAAACTGGACTTTGCCTCCCTTGGTTGAAGAGTGGGCTAGGGTTCAGTTTGAAACTTCTATTTCTCCCTTCCATCAGGTGGTACTATCCCTGAACTGGGGTGGCGCAAGCTTCAGCATCAGGTTCTTCCTTATCAAGGTAACCTTGCAGGAATGGCAGAAACCTGGAAACCAAGACCCATGTCCTCAGGGTCAAGACAGTGTACTTCTCTTTCTGAGGAGCCATAGAAGTAATACATGCCCTGGCAGCAACAGGTGGTCTGAGGGAATTTCACTCAGCTCAGCATTTCACCCTTTGCTGTCTGGCTCTGACTCTAGTTCTTAGCTATTTTCTAAGATATCTGAACTTCAGACAGTTTTGCTAGAACATAGATGATGTTCAATGATGGCATTGGCTAAATTCTTCCTTCTTGGGGTGACCATAGGACATTGCATTGCTGTCTAGTTTAGAAGGGTAAGGTGACCAAGCTGGAAAAAAAGTAGGAGAGGTACAGACCCTGGCCAGGATATGCTGGTGGCCTCATTTTACGGCATGGGGTCTTCCTTAGGCAACAGAATCTTGAGATCCAGCCGTGTCTTAGAAGGCATCAGGTGGCAACTCCTGAGCTGCACAAATCATCGCCAGGGATGGAACCCTGCTCATTGACCCTCCCACCAGCTGTTACCCATGCCCTTGACCTTGCTGTCATTTTGCCTCAGCCTATTGGGCACTAGGAGTGCAGGTGTGTGCCATCATGCTCAGTCAATATATACAGTTTTGGAAACACCCTGCCAATCTTTCTTTTGACTAATGTATGCCGAGTCTGTTTTCATTTAATGTAATTATTGAGATGTTTACTTTTAGGTCTGTCATTTTATTGCAGTCTGTTCCTGCTGTCTGTCTCTAATTTCTCTGTTTCCCCTTTGTTGTGGAAGAGTCTGGTCCTAGAGTCTACAGACAGGTTCCAAAGTGTTGCAGAAACAAAGACAGATCAAGGATTGCACAGGGTATAAGCTATAGGGTACTCAGTGATAGGGGGTGGTCTGGACAGCAGCAGCAAGGCCATTGGCTCCCTGTGATCAGGGTCAAAGGCCAAGTATGCATATTGGTTAGAAAGAGATGACTTCATTTTTCTAGAATATGCCTGGTTTATATTAAGGCAATAGCAAAGTCGGGTGTATCACTGAAGAATTGTATTCTTGCATTTCTACTTTCAGCTATTCATTCCAAGCTCAAATCCATGTGGGTTGAAGACCTGAGCATACAAATCACCTTGTAACAATAGTTAGGATCAGGTTTCTTTTGGGGGGCAGAGAGATGGCTCATCAGTTAAAACCTTGGCTGCTCAAGTGTGAGGACTGGGGTTTGGATCTCCAGAAACTCAACCTGAATTATAGGTGGGCATGGCAATTCCTGTCGGTTCCTGCCTCAGAAGGCAGAGACGGGATTCACAAGGCAAGATGGACTAGCTATATCCAAGATCTCTGGATTTGACTGAGAGATCCTGTCTCCAGTAAAGGAGGTGGAAGGGCAGTGGAGGATGATTCCCGACAACCTCAGGCCTCCGTATGCACATGCAACATGTCCACATACACCCACACCCCCACACTCGTGGGCTCTCCCACATGCATACCCTTGAACATCTCACCCATTTCTACGTGTTACATGAAAATGGGGTAAGTCTCTATGGTAGGGATCTTCTGACCAAGACAATTAAAATGAGCAAAAATGGCTGAGGGTATGGTTCAGTTGGCAGAGTGCTTGCCTTGCATGTATGAGGCTAGGTTCAGTCCCTATCACCACAAAAGGTGACATTAGTGGCACACACTTTTAATACCAGTACTTGGCTTGGATTGCCTTGAATTCACAGAGATCTGCTTGCTTCTTGTTTCCCAGACCTAAGATTAAAGGTATGCACCAGCATGTTTGGCCAAATGCAGCAAAACATAAGAACCTATCCCATGGAGCTGGATACAGGTGTGTACACCTTTAGTCCCAGCATGCAAGAGGCAGAGGCAGGTGGATCTCGTCAGTTGGGGGTCAGCCTGGTCTACATAATGAGTTGTAGGGTAGCCAGGGTATGTCTCAAAAAGAAGGAAAGGAGGAGGAGGGAGGAAGAAAAGAAAAGAAGAAGAGGAAGAAGGGAAATAATAAAGAAAAAGAAGAAAGGAAGAGGAAGCAGAGGAGGAAGAAGGTGGTATCCTATGGAATAATGAGACTATGGTTGATACTTTATTTTTCCTTTTATAAAAAGATTTAACTTTAACTTTTTTTGTTTGTTTGTTTTTGTTTTTTGAGACAGGGTTTCTCTGTGTAGCCCTGGCTGTCCTGGAACTCACTCTAGACCAGGCTGGCCTCGAATTCAGAAATCTGCCTGCCTCTGCCTCCCAAGTGCTGGGATTAAAGGCGTGGGACACCACTGCCCTGCTTGTTTTTTTTTTTTTTTTTTTTTTTTTAAGAATTATTTATTTCATGTATATGAGTACACTGTAGCTGTCTTCAGACATACCAAAAGAGGGCATCAGATTCCCTTACAGATGGTTGTGAGCCACCATGTGGTTGCTGGGAATTGAACTCAGGACCTCTGGAAGAGCAGTCAGTGCTCTTAACCACTAAGCCATGTCTCCAGCTCTTAACTTTGTTTTCAAAAAATATTTTAGACTTATTATGTTGTCTGTGTGTGTTTTGCATGCTTGTTATATATGTCTGTACACCTCATATATGCTTGGTGTCTGAGGTCAAAAGGGTCTGAGTCATGGGACTGGAATTACAGATGATTGTGACCCACCATCAAACCCGGATCCTTTGGAAGAGCAGAAAGAACTCTTAACCATTGAGCCATCTCTCTGGCTCTTAACTTTAACAGACTTCTATTATTTGTAAGTATGTCTATGTATGTGGGTCTGTGCATGTGGGTATAGGTGTCTGATTGAGGCCAGACATGTTTCCATGTTCCATGGTTCCCAGACATGTTTCCATGTTCCATGTCTGGTTCTGGGAACCAACCTGAATTCTCTAGAAAATCAGTAAGTACTTCTAACTACTGAGCCATCTCTCTAGCCCCTTATTTTTATTTACATTTGTGTGTGTGCAGGTGTCCTTGGAAATCAGAAGAGGGTATGGGACACCTGAGCTGCAGGTACAGATGGTTGTGAGCTGCCCTCAGTGGGTAACTGAGGGTTGAGTCCTCTTAGCAGCTGAACCATCTCTCCAGCTCCAGCTCCTACTTTTATTAGTTGTACTTGTGGTACTTGTGTTCTCTAAGATTTAGCATGTGTATTATTCCCAACTGAAATACATACATTTTTTTTTTTTTAAGGTGGTGGTGATACACACATTTAATCCCAATACTTAGGGGTCAGAGGCAGGTGAATTTCTGTGAGTTTGAGTTTGTCCAGTTTGAGTCCAGCCTGTGAACCTCCTGGATGTTTGTTTGTTTGTTTGCTTGTTTTTTTTGAGACAGGGTTTCTCTGTATAGCCTTGGCTGTCCTGGAACTCACTCTGTAGATCAGGCTGGCCTCGAACTCAGAGATCCGCCTGCCTCTGCCTCCCAAGTGCTGGGATTAAAGGCGTGCGCCACCCGCGCCACCACCGCCCGACTGCTCCTGGATGTTCTGTTTCTTGTTCAGCAGGACTCTTCTTTCTTGAATGTTGCCAGCTTGGATCCACTAGAGGGCGCCAGAGCCCTTCGCAGCTGGCCCTGCTTGTGAACTGGCTTCATTAACAGTAAAGAGCACAGAAGCAGCACCTTGAGTTTCAGTCCTGAAGTCTACCTGTTTTTGTTTGTATGCTTTGTTTTTAAATATTTATTTATATATATTTGCATATATGTTTGTGTGACAGAACAGGGCATCAGATCCCGTTATAGATGGTTGTGAATCACCATGTGGTTGCTGGGAATCAAACTCAGGTCCTTTGGAAGAGCAACCAGTGCCCTTAACCCCTGAGGCATCTCTCCAGGCCCTGTATTCTACCAGTTATAGCTGTCCACACATGTCTACTTCCTCAAATTATGAGAATGTAATAGAAGGTATAAAATTTAAAAAAACAAACATTTATGCACACATACTAAGAAAAAAATCCCATGAAACTTTGAACATTGGAAATACAGCTCACCTCAACTGTTCCATGAGCAATGTAACCATAGGGCCTCAAGTATTGAGAATGAAAGAATGTGAACAATTATGTTCAATTAAATTTAAAAAATACTGATTATATTCTGAAAGGACACTTTGGACATACTGACTTTAGTTTCATTTGTTTCTTTTTAATTCCTCTTTAACATTTATTTCTTCGTGTATGAATGTGTATGTATGTGGGCATGCCACAGTCTGAGGGGAGGTCAGAGGATAATTCAGCGGTCAGTTTTTTTACCCCATTATGTGGGCGGCTTCCAGAACAGAACTAACCTGTTGGACTTAACAAGTGGCTTTACCAAGTGAGCTATCGCCTGCTTCTTCCAAAGTCGTCTCTCAGAATCTTTTCCTGCTGTAAGGTCCTGTGACATCACATTTGTAGGCACAGTGCATTTCTTAAGACCATCCTGGTCTACAAGAAATGCTAGTAACAGTAATCAAAATGGCAGTGTTTTCATCCAGAGCGCAGGATTGTAGGCGGACACTAGTTTGTTTATGTGTTTTCAATTTGACTATCATGAATGATTTTTTTGTAAGGCAAAAAAATTTAAAATCAGTTTCTACCTCCTTCAAAGTAGATAGGTCCTTTTAGTATTATAATAGAAAGCTTTACTTTTGCTGGGGGTGTACGACAGGATGGAATGTGGATCTGAGGGGGCTGCCTGGTCACTCAACACCTCTGCACTTTTAACATTAGAGGGATGAGGAGCAGAGAATGCAGATTGTTGAGCCTTGCTGGTTTATGGTAGTTTAGATAAGAATGAACCCTAAAGGCTCTTGTTTGAATCCTCGATCCCAAATTGGTGGAACTCTTTGGGAAGATTAGAATGTATGGCCTTGTTGAAGGTTGGCTGTTAGGTCTCTCAGGCCTACTTATAGATGAGAGTATGAACTCTCAGCGACTACTCGAGTCAGGCCTGCCTGGCTCCCTGTTGTCATTCCCTTCACGATGATGATTAGGAACTCACCTTCTGCAACACACAAAATAAAATGAAAATCTTTCTTTTATAAGTTGCCTTGGACATGGTATTGCACAGCAGTAGAAAAGTAAGACAATGAGAGACCCTGTCTGAAGGGAACAGGGTGGAATGTGATAAGGCAGGTCACTGGATGTCTTCCTCCTACACTCTCAACAGGTATAACAAGTACACTTCACACACAAACAAAAAATAATAAAATAACCCAGAAACCAGGTGTGGTGGCCACATAGTGAGGGTTTGTTCAAATGGAAATAAGTCAAGTAAGCAAGGCACAGAAATCCCAGAGCCCAGGGAGGCTGGCATGGGCTACAAAGAGTGTTTCAGGCCATCAAGAGCCAGAAACACATTTATCACGTAGGTCAAAAGCAGGCCCAAGAATCGAGCAACAGTACCCATCAGTTTCTAACAATGGGGGCATCAAGACCCCTAGAGCACCACCGCTATATAACCGGGTGGACCTCCCGCGGGACTATTACCCCGGCTGGACTCCCGGGTGGTGGTCAGGCGGGTACCAAGCATCCCTTCAGTCAGCCATAGTACCAGGCGTAGGCCTCGCCTCCACAACAAACCCCGCCCCCACGGCGAGGACACGCCCCGTAGGCCTCGCTGCGCTTCTTCCACTCCAGTCCGGAGGTCGCCGTCACACTCCGGGTCTCCGGCCTCGGTCTTCGTGAGGTCAGTTTCACGTGCTATGTCAGCTCGTGGTCACTGAGATGTCAGTACCCAGCTCAGGCGGTGAAGAGCTGGAGGCGAGACGGGCGTTCCCGGGTGGGGCAGTGCTGGGGGAGGGACGAACGCAGCGGTGTCTGCGCACTTAGATGACGCCATCTCACTACGTACCTCCGGCGGTGGGCTATGGGGGGGGGGGAGGGTGGTGGTCCTGCATGCGTGAGTCTACGCATGCGTAGTCTCTCCTTTAGGCTCCTTAAGCAAGAACCTGCCTAGTCAGAATTTCCCCTGAACTAAGCGGCCCTTGGCACCCCTAAAGCACCTCGGGATTTGAGAAACTGGTGGAGGGCCTCGATAGAGCGAGATCTGAAGTGGAGGATCGCTCGATCGTCCAGGTCTTCAGAGAATTGCGTACTCACAGCTTGAAAGGGCAGCCAGGCTAGCCCTAGACCTCCCAAACTCTAGGGGAAATGGAAGCAGCTCCCGTGGTAGGGCATGTAACTGGTACCGCACCTTGCGGCAGTCGCTTTGCATTGTTGGATATCGCAGACAGATTTCTGCAGCAATTTATATCATTTTGGCAATGTGTAAGAAGGACCTTAGAACGACCTGATCCTCCTTACAGGATAGTGAAGTCTGAAAACAGCCCACCATAGTCACATAAACAGGTAATTATGCACAAAGGAAAGTTACATTGTATCCTTTTTAATATAAATGTATTTTTGTGACATCACCTTGCTCAGTAGACTGACCTTTGTGTATGTGATTTTGTTTTCTTTCTTTTTTGGGGGGGGGTTGTTTTTTTTTTCGAGACAGGGTTTCTCTGTGTAGTCCTGGTTGGCCTGGACTCACTCTGTAGACCAGGCTGGCCTCGAACTCAGAAATCCACCTGCCACTGCCTCCCAAGTGCTGGGATTAAAGGCGTGCGCCACCACTGCCCGGTTTTGTTTTCTTTTTAAAGACACAATTTCACATTGTAGCCCAGCGTAGCCTGAAACTCACTATGTAGCACTAACTAGTTTTGAACTCATCCTGGTCCTTCTGGATGAAGTGCTGGTAATGTAAAAGTTCAGCCACTGTGGTTGGAGGTTAGCTCAGCGTGGAGGATGAGGCCAGCTTTGGTACGGGGTTCAGTGTGAGCCTGGACTACATAGCAAGGCCATATCTTTTTGTTTGTTTTTGTTCTCACTGTGTAGCCCATGCTGTCCTTGAACTCACAGAGATCCACCTGTGGGGGCCCCTGGAGTAGAGTGCTAGGATTAAAGCCAGCCCATGGCCTGTTACAAGACCACAGCTTTAAAAAAAAATTGTGACAGAGCCATGTATAGTGGTGCATGCCTTTAGTCCCAGCACTCAGGAGGCAGAGGCAGGTGGATCTCTATAAGTTTGAGGCCTGTCTGGTCTTCATTGTGAGTTACAGGACAGCCAGAGCTACACAGTGAGTTCCTTGTCTTGAAAGAAAAAGCAAAAAACAAAACAAGAAAACAAACAAACAAACAAACAAAAAAAACCCACCCTAAATACCACTCTCCCCCCTCAAAATTTAACAGTTGTAAAAAAAAAAAAAAAAAAAAAGACAGTTTCATATCTGCTGTGTCTTTACAGTTCGAGAAATTAAAAATCAAGTGTCTGTGGGTGGATCCTTTTGGAGCCTAAAAGATGAACACTTTTTGCCCTTTCTATCCATTGCCTCACGACTACACAGGGACCCACCCACCCAAGTTAGTTTTCCCATGTAGCATCCAATAAAGCTAGTGCAAACTCAGCACCCAGGAAGCCCTTGGTCCCCCTTTCTCTCACGTCTCAACCTTCTTCCTTGGGCATGGTCTCTATAGAAACTAAGACAGGTGCTTGCTGTCTCTAGTTTGTCCTGAGGTCCTGGTGAGATGCTAGAAACACATTGTACCTGCCAGCCTTGTGGGTTGCCTGAACCCAGGATCCTAAGTTGGTAGCCCCTGACATTTGTCTATAGGTACTGCGTATCCATGCAAAAACTACAGTTCTCACCTTAAAAGGACTAAGAAACAGTTTATTCTGGAGCCACTGTTAGTGAACACAGCCTGAGAACACAGATTTAGGTTACTCCAGATTCTATGTTCCAACATGGAAGCAGGCTCATGAAATTTTGTAGTTTTTTAGAAGAAAATCATAAATCAAGGCAAGTTAAAGTACATTGGTGGGTACATCAGAGAAATAGGTACAACAAAATGGAGGAAGCTTTTCTGTAAATCCAAGATGCTATCTGATGACATTATTAGCTTTTGGTTAGTGGAAGCTACTGGTCTGCTGGGTTAAGATTCCAAAAGGAAGCTGGGCGGTGGTGGCGCACGCCTTTAATCCCAGCACTTGGGAGGCAGAGGCAGGTGGATTTCTGAGTTCGAGGCCAGCCTGGTCTACAGAGTGAGTTCCAGGACAGCCAAGGCTACACAGAGAAACCCTGTCTCGAAAAACCAAAAAAAAAAAAAAAAAAAAAAAAAGATTCCAAAAGGAAGCTGGGTGTGGTGACACATGCCTTTCATACCAGCACTCAGAGGGAAGAGGAAGGTAGGCTTTTCTGAGTTGTAGGCCATCCTAGTCTAAGATAGATGTTCCAGACAGCCAGGGCTGTTACACAGAGAACCCTCATCACGACCCCTGCTCCACCCCCCAAATTCTAAAAGGTTTCTATCAGTCACAAGATGTTAGTTCCCACACAGAGGTGGGCAAGAAACAGCTGTCGTAGAGGGCTAGAACTAGCCCAGGATAAAGTAGCCTCTGGAACTGCACCATTTCAATTTCTCCACAGCAATGAAATTCTACAGCTTCTCTTCAGGAATTCTCCTTCACATTAGCAACAAATAAAGGCTGGCCTGGCCAAAGTTTTCCTTCTAATTAGGCAGGCTTTATCTTTCCCCTACTTCACTGGCCAGTTGTTGGTATCTTGGTGCCCTGAGGATGGCTCCTGCAGCAATGAAGATGAAGCCACTGGGCAGGGCTTATGAAGCTGAGTTCCATCCTATCTTCTTGCCTGCCTCTTTCCCTCCTTTTCTCCCTTCAGGGCTCCCTGTCCCAGGTCTTTTCAGGAACACAATTCCTGGTTTCCTATGCTGGCCTGCTAGAATCTCCCTTACTTATGTTATTTTAAAGTCCTGGGAGGGACACAGAACAGCACCTGGCACATGACACGTATTTAACAAATACTTGGGTGGATGAATGCCAGTTCCTTGACAAGTGTGTGTATGGCTGGCTGTGCAAGAGAGCAGGGCGCTCCTGAATGATAAACTCTCGATGCTGACTTCTTCCACAGTGCTAGAATCCCAGCACTCAGGAAGCAAATCTGCAAGTTCAAGGCCCTTCTGGGCTACACATCAAGACCTTGTTTCAAAAATACAGAAACCAAAAGCAAATCCTGTAACTTGGGAGTATGTTACAAAGTTTAAACGTGTGCTGGAGCGATGGCTTAGCAGTTAAGAGCACTGATGCTCTTCCAGAGCACCGTTTAGTTCCCAGCATCTGAATGGTGGCTATTCCCCGACATCTGATACCCTCTTCTGGCCTCCCTCGGTACGATGCCCAGACATATATGCTGATGAAGCATTATCTGAAGAAAAATATCAGAAATGCTTAAATAGTGACGAAAGGGTTGCATTTTGGGGGTGTTGAGAGCCTCATGCATCAGAGGTGGTATGTTACCACCCCTAGCCACATCCCGAGGGCCAGAAAGGATGTTCTGAACACTGTTCTATCCATGAAAACCTTGGTGGCTTGTAGGACAGATGGGTGTGTGCTGCTGGTCATACCAGACGCTCTCATCACAGCTGCACCCATTTCGCGGCAGCTGTGGATCATTTTAATATTTTTAGTCAGGCCCAAAGAAGTGACTCAGGTTTATCAAGTTCTGTTCCCAAAGTGCAGCCTGCATGTGGGAGGGACAGACCTGGTGGGCGGTCTCCAGAAGGCAAAGTGAAAGGCTAGTTGGGGCCAGAGAATGAGAACCGGCCAAAGTCTCTAGGCCCCGCCCTGGGCGGAAGAAACCGGAGCGTCTGGGACCTTTAGCAGCGGCACCAGGTGAGCTTGGCCCATGTTTTGGGGCGCCCGGCTGCCTTTGAAGGTTTTTTTCGGGTCCCTTCCTGGTCTTCTTAATACGTGGCGGAGCGTCTGGACCAGAAGGTTTGAGGGATCAAAAAATAGGGCGGGGGCAGGGGCGGGATCATGGGCCCAGCGAGCTTCTGAGGCCTGTTCCTTCTAAGGGTGACACACTTGTGCCTCTGAGCTTTTCTCAGTACCTGAAGGCTGAGCTCATAGCTCCGTCACCAGCGGCCTGTTCGCTCACTTTAAGGCCCAAAGAGGGTGTCTTCAGATCCTAGGATTAACCCAGCAGAACTACAGCTAGGAGCAGCTAGCTAGCAATCCCCTATCACATCTAAGCAGAGGTCTGAATAATGCCTCTAAGCCCGGCTGTTGGGACCTCCAGCCTGGTCACTTTTGTGCATTCTGAGGGCCTGGGCCCAAGGCCAAACAAGGGGAAGAGTGTGGGAGAAGAGGCAGCTGCCTGGTTACTTTCACATCCCTTGCCCCTGACCTCAGATATCACAGTCAGAACTGGCTGGCACCCTGCCTCCCATAAAGTCCAGTCCTGTGCTTTCCCCAAAGGCAGATAGATATTCTGGGACCCGGTACTCTGTAGTGCAGAAGAGAGCAGGACTTGTGGACCTGGGGGCTGCCCCTGTGACTAGAAGTACTCCAGCCGCCCTACCCCAGAGGTAGTGCCCAAGTGATGACTGGGTTTGGATGACAAATCTGATCCAGGCGGTGCTGGTTTTACTCATTGGCAAATTGTGGGTGGGGATAACTGGTTTCTCCATGCCCTAGCTGTATGACCACAGTGAGTTATGTATGCCCTTGCCTCAGTTGTCCCTGTCACTAGCCCTTGTGTCAATATGTGTAAAGTGAATCTTTCCCCCTGGTTAGCATTAAGGGGGTATCCTCCTAGCCCTGGGAAGGGAGGGACAACTCCCTTAGCAAGGCCATGCTGTGCCAGACACTTCACACAGAACTGTTGTCATTGTCATAACTTATTATAGAAAGCAGCTGAAGTGATTTGTTTCTCTTAAGCAGAACCTAGTACTCCTCTCCCTCCAAGGACTGTGCTAGCATCACAGCACCAATCACTTCTTCCAAGGAGCCCTCCAGGATACCCACATGGTGTTCAGGCTGGCTTACCTGACAGATAGTTGCTCAGGAATGTGGAGACATGGGTATCTGTTCCCAGGCCTCAGAAATATCCTTCCATAGCCAGTGCCTGTCATGTTTATTCAGGCTCTGGGCCTATTCTTGTCAGAGCTTGTGACCTGTTTGTCCCAGCGTTCCTAGTGTGATGGAGCACCTGGGTCCTTTGCAGGCTGGGCCTGAGCTGGCTGAGGGTTGTGAAGAAGTTGGTCCTGGCCTTACCTGAGTTCCTAGGCTCAAAAGGAAGTCATGGAAGCAAATGCTATAGTAGCTGCCTCTGAATACCCGCCTTTCCCCCAGAGTCCTGCGCCTTCCTGCTGTACCCTTAAGGTGGCTGCTTGTGTCCAGGCTTCATGCTCTCTGGACTTTGTAAGACGATTTGCCAACAGTAGAGTATGGTGCTAGCCCAACTTGTTCTCAGAGTAAGAAGTAGGCTGAATGAGCAGGAAACTCCCTTGCTGGGGTTTTCAGACCATAGCCAGGCTCCCACAAATAAGCAGATTTCCCGGCCAGAGTTGGTATCTTGGTGCTGTCTGCAGCAGGAAAGGGGTGCTGGGTGGCTGGGTTCCATCAGAGGCTAGGTGGTGGCTGTCACATAGTTCTAGGCACTCAGGTTCTGCTCCTCTTAGTGGTACTATGTAGTTAGCCTCTCCCTGATACCTTGTTTACTTCTGGAGACTCAATGCGTAGACACATTTGCTGGGGAGAGGCTGGGCCTCTATTGAAAAAAAAAAAAAAAACTCTCTTGGCGTTTGGACTCATCTTCTTACAAATTCTAGCCTGTCAAGGTATGAAATTTTCTCAAGACCTCTTCCTTCTTTTTTATGCCTAGATTACATTGTGCACCCACCATGAGTCTTGACATCCAGTGTGAGCAGCTGAGTGATGCCCGGTGGACAGAGCTCCTTCCTCTGATCCAGCAATACCAAGTGGTCAGGTAGAAGTAGCCTTGGGGACCTTGTGGGGACAGCTGAGTCTGGCTGGGAGGGCAGTACTTTGTTGTCTCGGAGGTGGGTGGTTCTTGCATCTTGGGACCACCTGTCAGGAACTTGTTGTGTTCCAAAAGCACTCTATTCATAGACATGAAGATGTTTTGCATAATCTTCACGTTACTCTTGAGTTTTCAACATTTTTGTATGTTTGTTTTTAGATAGGGTCTTACTCTATAGCTCTTACTGGCCTGGAATTGGGCAATTGATTTCCATCACAATATAAACCGGGCATGGTGGTTCAATCTTATAATCCCAGTATTGGGAAGGTGGATGCAGGAGGATCAGAAGCCCAAGGTCATTTTCTGGTACATAGTAGTTTAAAGTTAGTCTGAGATACACAAGTTTAAAAATAGCAACAACTGACTACTAGTTGTGTAGCTCATGTAGGTAGGTAGGTAGGTAGGTAGGTAGTAGAACGGAGAGCTTGGCTAGCATGTATCACCAGGTATGAGAAGCAGATGTGAACCTCTACAGGCTCAGGTAGGGTGGGCAGGCTTGATGTGGAGGTGTCTGCAGCTGCAGGTGGTGGCGCCTTGCATCCAGCAGTTCCAACCCTTATTACTCAGCTTTTCATTCTGGCTGAGAAAAAGAGTTGCTACTTGCCTGCCTCACTAGGCTGTTACAGTGCTTAGTGACGCAGATTCACAGGACAGACATAGATGCCTGCTTCCTCTTCATCGTTCCTGAGATAGTTTTAGGTTTGTAGCAGGGTCAGAAGGTTATTCAGGCATCCTCAGCCCTCCATCAGCTTCCCACGGTCATATCCCATATCCTCATGCAGTCTGGCACTTCTAGGCAGATATAGATTCCCAGATTTGCCCTGTGACTTTCCCCATTCTGATCACGTAGGATTCCACATGGCTTTACTGATCATCTCATTAGACCCTTCTGCAGAGTCCCTCTTCTTGTGACTTGAGTTTTGAGTCTAGATACCCTGCACGTGTTCCTTTGATTAGTCTGAGGGCTTTTCATGGTGGTCATGTGCTTTTTGGAGTATGGACATACTATGGGTGTGGTCTGTCACATGGTGTTCTGGATGTACAGTGGCCCCATGTGGCCATGACATAGCATCCGTTGCTATGGTTCCTCATGTACTCATGCTGCTGCAGCTCTGACCAGGTCTGAGGAGTTCCTCTGCTTACTTACTATCAACATCCATTCCTTCCCTCCCCACCCCACCTCTCAGTGCTGGAGCTTTGTACAAGCTAGGCAGGGAGTTCTAGCTCTTGGTTTCTTTTGAGACAGCTTTCTTCCACTGTGTAGCCCAGGCTGACTTGGAGGCTGTTTGAAGTTTAAGCATTGTAGTTAGAATCCGTATTTGAATTTCTTGGCTCTAGATGGGTCATACCAGCTGCTTTGTGAGACTGATGGTCGGGTCTGAGGCCAGCACCATGCTGACTCAGGGGTTCTGTTTGCAGGCTGGAAGACTGTGGCCTCACTGAAGTGCGGTGCAAAGACATCAGCTCAGCGATCCAGGCCAACCCTGACCTGACAGAGCTCAGCCTACGCACCAATCAGCTGGGTGACGCTGGTGTGGGTCTGGTGCTGCAGGGCCTGCAGAATTCCTCTTGTAAGATTCAGAAGCTGAGGTAAGTCCAGGGCTCAGCCCAGACTATCCAGGGCAGAACTTAGACAAATAGGCAGCTGTGATGTAGAAAGCCACTGAGAGGTTGGGGAGGTAGGGACAGCTTGTGGTGCTGGGCACCCCATCTTTAACCAGGACACCAGTGAAGAGTGCAGCGCTGGGACAGGCCACATTATGGCTTTGTTCCAGGTCCCAGTCCCTAGAAAAATGTGGCTGAACCACACTGGTCTCCTCCTTTGGCCTGGAGCCCCATCTAGAGGAAAAGCAGTGCCTTAACCCTGCAAGCTGTGACAGATCTGTTTATGACTGCTGCTGGTGGCATGTGCTTCAGCCTTCAGAACTGCGGCTTGACGGACACTGGCTGTGGGGTCTTGCCCAATGTGCTGCGCTCTTTGTCTACCCTGCGTGAGCTACATCTCAATGACAACCCTCTGGGGGATGCAGGCCTGAAGCTGCTTTGTGAAGGACTTCGGGACCCCGAGTGCCGCCTTGAGAAGCTTCAGTGAGTGTATACCTTACCAGGGTCCCTGAGCTCTTTGCAGCCCCTGACCCAGCCCAGCCAGCCATCAGTAAGCCTCCCATTAGCACAGTAGATGAGAACTCTGGAGGGAATTCCTAGGATTGCAGGGCCTCCCCTTTGCTAAGGGCTGGTAGCTGACCTAGCCTGAGATTAGGAGCTGATGCTGGTGGGGTCTGGCTAGATTCTGTAGAGTGGGATCCTAGATGAGCTGGACACTTCTCCAATAGGAACTTGTTTGTATCTCCTGGGTCTGGGAGAGCCTCAGAATGTTGGTAGGGCTCTTTTCACTGAAGGGTTCCTGAGCAATGTTGGCGTCCAAATGAGCCTGGCAGCTCTAGGTACTCACTGTGCCTGACCAACCAGATAAGGCCTAAGGAGGCAATGGGAAATGAGATACCAGCACTCCTTATGTCTCCCCCACATGCATTTCTAGACCTATCCTTAATCCTTTTCATGTGCCTGAGACCCCTGCCTGCCCCCAGGTTGGAATACTGTAACCTCACAGCTACCAGCTGCGAGCCCCTGGCTTCAGTGCTCAGGGTGAAGCCAGACTTTAAGGAGCTACAATTGAGCAACAATGACTTCCATGAGGCTGGTGTCCATATTCTGTGCCAGGGCCTGAAGGACTCTGCCTGTGAACTGGAGTCACTCAAGTACGTACTAGGTCACAGAGGCTAAGGGGTAGGGTCAGGCACCAGTGCTCCTCTTACCATGTCCTATGTCTCTAGGCTGGAGAATTGTGGTATCACGTCAGCCAACTGCAAGGATCTGTGTGATGTCGTGGCTTCCAAAGCCTCACTGCAAGAACTGGACTTGGGCAGCAACAAGCTGGGTAATGCAGGCATTGCAGCACTGTGCTCAGGACTGTTGCTTCCCAGCTGTAGGCTCAGGACTCTGTGGTGAGTTGATTCCTAGTCTCTTTTCATAGGGATAGAGGACATGGTGATGACTGAGGGACATTCTTGAATAATGTTGTTATCCCACAGGCTCTGGGAGTGTGATGTCACTGCCGAGGGCTGCAAGGACCTGTGCCGTGTCCTCAGGACCAAGCAGAGCTTGAAGGAACTCAGCCTAGCTGGCAATGAGCTGAAGGATGAGGGTGCCCGGCTGCTGTGTGAGAGCCTCTTAGAGCCTAGCTGTCAGCTAGAGTCACTGTGGTGAGGGCCCGAGGTGGGGCTAAGGAGTATCTGGGACAGAAAATACAGAAAGGCTAGGGTAAAGAGAGGTTTGGGAGATGCTGGTGGACCCTGGAAGATGGTGCCAGGAAGAGGTCAGTGCTAGATTGAGGTGCAGAGAAACAGATGTGGGTGGGATGGAGAAGAGCGTGGGTGAGCCACCTGCATCCCTTAATGGACCTCCAAGGGAAGGGCTACTTGGAGGAACTGGCTCCAGCCTTTCTGTTCCCACAGGGTAAAGACCTGTAGCCTCACAGCTGCCTCTTGTCCCTACTTCTGCTCGGTGTTGACCAAGAACCGTTCTCTGCTGGAGCTGCAAATGAGCAGCAATCCGCTGGGAGACTTGGGAGTCCTGGAGCTTTGCAAGGCCCTGGGCCAGCCAGACACAGTGCTGCGTGTGCTTTGGTGAGTGTGCTGCAGAGGTAGGCATAGCTCCATGTCCTATGGAGCCACATGGGGCCACCTTCTGTGAGAAGCCCCAGGTAAAGATGTCCTAGGGTTCCCCTCCCCTTTGAAATGGGGTCTATGTAGCCCTGGTACTCACTGTGAACAGGCTGGCCTCAAACTCAAGAGATATATGCCTCTGCCTTCTGAGTGCTAGGGATATGGCTTTACTACGCAGCCTGGGTTCCTTCATTTCCTTAGTCACAGTTTAGCTTCTGTATTAGATGAGTGTCTAGTGCTCTTGTGTATCCTGGTCAGTGAGCTAGATGGAGAACCTGGAGGACTTATTTCTCCTGTTTCTTTCTGGTTCCAGGGAGATCTCTGCTGTCCCACACCCCCCATGTGTCTGCCTATTTTTTTTTGGGGGGGGGGGGAGCAGGGTAGTTTTCCTTCCTTCGTTCCTTTTTTGGTTTTCCAAGATAGGGTTTCTTGGTATAACAGAGCCCTGGCTGTCCTGGACTAGCTTTTGTAGACCAGGCTGGCCTTGAGCTCACAGAGATCTGCCTGCTTCTGTCTCCCAAGTGCTGGGATTAAAGGTGTGCGCCACCACTGCCCAGCATCATTTCGCTCTTAATGTTTTGTCTTTTACCATTTATCTCAGCCTTGCCTTCTTGACTCTTGGTCATCCTGGACTGGATACTAGTTGAAGAGTGGACCAGGCCACTACAGGGATAATAGCCCTGTAGTCTCTCTTGTCCAGAAAATAGCATCTTGGTTGTGGGATACTCTGGAAAGGAGTGTGGGTCTTAGGGCCATGAGACTTAGGGCCTGCTACAATCACCTACATATGATGTTCTGCAAATCTGAGGTACACCTCAAGGAGCCAATCCATAGCAGCTTCTTGTTGTCACCTCACTACATGTACCTTGTACTCCCTAGTACCTCTGGCTTCCTCGGGTTCCCTCTGATTGGTATGGGTGGTAGAAGCTTAGCTACAGTTGAAGTATAGACGGGCTGCCTTCCTGCCAAATCTCAGATGTGGGGAACAGCTTTGCCCTCTCTACCCAGGCTGGGAGACTGTGATGTGACAGATAGTGGCTGCAGCAGCCTTGCCACTGTCCTTCTGGCCAACCGCAGCTTGAGGGAACTGGACCTCAGTAACAACTGCATGGGGGACTCAGGTGTCCTGCAACTGCTGGAGAGCCTCAAACAGCCCAGCTGTGCCCTTCAGCAGCTTGTGTAAGTGGATGTAGTTGGTGAAGGTGGTGGTACAGGGCCTGCTGGGGCTCAGAGGGTTGTCAGGAAGGTGGGCGTGGATGAGTAAACAGGGGCAACTCACGTTTTCCTGCTTGCTGTGTACAGCCTGTATGACATTTACTGGGCAGATGAGGTGGAAGACCAGCTTCGGGCCCTGGAGGAGGGAAGGCCGTCCCTGAGGATCATTTCCTGAGGTGTGCACCTCTGGACACGCGTCAATCCAGCCCTGGGGCAGCCAGCAGGACCTCTGGCTCTGGGCGTCCTAGTGTTGACTGGCAATAAGCATTGTGATCTAACTTCAGTAGAGAATTTTAAGACGCTTTGTAACTATTAAAACATGTTGTTGGCAAGAAAGGTCCTTGTCATTCTTTGTGGGCTGGTGCAGCTCTGCTATGGACCCACAATGCTGTCACTACTTCCTGTGTATGGGGCAGTTCATGCACATGCTCAGCCTGACAGTGGATCCTTATTTGGTCTCAAAGATGGCCTTTTTAAAAACCAGGGTCTTGCTACTGTAGCCTTGGCCAGCCTTCCTACTGCTGAAGTACTGGGACTTCAGACAGTGCAGAGGGGTTCCCGCTGTGCACCACTACACCCTGCTCCAAGGCAGGCCGAAAAGTGGCTTTCAGAGCTGAAATCTTCCTCCTGCTCACACTGAGGAATGTGAGTGAGGAGGACACTGGCTTGCAACAGTCAAGCATGACTTTGAAAGATACATTCCCATACCTGAAATCCCAGGAGGACTCAGGTAAGACTCAGAGGTAAAGTTCTTCCTAATACAAAAAGGTTGAAAACAAAACAGACCACAAAAAATCAAAATCTCTATAAAGTCTAAAACTCCCAAACTATAAAAGGTTGAAATCTCCAAAGTGAAATTGCCAAAATAATTTCCATGACTAAAAGCACTTAATGAGAGAAGAGTGGTCAGTCAAAATTCTACAAGAGACTGGCTGTGATACTTATTTTTTTTTTTTTTGAGCTTAAGATTTATTTATATTAATTCTTTTATCTTACTTTTGAGACAGGGTCTCACCCTGTAGCCTCAGCTGAACATAGACCTGCCAAGTAGACCAGGCTGCCCTTGAATCCAGAGTCCTGCCTGTTCTTTGTCTCTCAAATACTGGGATTAAAGGCAAATGTATTTTTCTGTGTATGGGTGTTCTGCAAACACTTGTCTGTGCAGTATGTTCCTACTCATTAAAGCAGACGACTGTCCAGTCCTCTGGAACTGTTACAGCCGTGTGGTGCTGGGAATAGAAACCAGATCCTAACTGCTTAGTCATTACTCTAGTCCATATATATATATATATATATATATATATATATATATATATATATATATATATATTTTCCCTTAGCAGAAGGGACTGTGTTTATTGGTGCACATAGCCATGGGGCAGACTCTCTTCTGCAGAAAGTCAGTCAGAAAAAGGTCATTTATTATTTCTCTTAAAGATAGGTTCTTGGCCAGGCAGTGGTGGCGCACACCTTTAATCCCAGCACTTGGGAGGCAGAGACAGGCAGATTTCGGAGTTCGAGGCCAGCCTGGTTTACAGAGTGAGTTCCGGGACAGCCAGGGCTACACAGAGAAACCCTGTCTTGGGGTTGGAGGGGAGAGGTTCTCTGTATAGCCCTGGTTTGCCTTAAGAGATCAGCCTCCCTCCTTCTGCTGAATGTTGGGATGAGAAGCATGTGCTGTCATGCTCAGCTAAGATTACACTTATTTGTACATGTGTGCCATTGTCATGTGTGTCAACTGTAACAGTTAACATTTACAATACTGACTGAGAGGCCAGGTATTCCACAGTAACTGAGGGTGGCCTTGAAGTTAGAGTAGTCCTGCCTAAATCACTTGGAGTGCTGGAATCACAGGCATAAATCACTGAGTTGAGATCTGGTCTTTTGCAGGGTATTACAGAATGCTAAGTGAGGGACCCCAAGACTTGGTGGCCCCAGAGACAAGAAAGTCTCAATGTAGTCTCAAGTGATGCTATGTGACCTTGCCCCCAAGCTATTTCTGATTGGTAAATAAAGATGGTGACAGCCAGTAGCTGGGCAGAAGAGACACAAGCAGCTTTTAGGGTTTCTGGGCCTTGGGGGTCAGGAGAGGACCATGAGGGAGAAGAAGGTGAGGAAGAAGAAAAAGCAGCCATAGGTCAGGAGCCAAGAAAACATGGCCTCAAAGCCTGGTTAATTGGAGTTAAGAGCAGCCCAGGTGAAAGAAACATAGTAAATAATAACTTGGAGTTATTGATAGAAAATAGATTTTAATAACATAGAGGGTAGATATCTGCTCAGCACTTGTGCTGTTTAATGCTTATTATAAATAATAAAAGTTGTGTGTCTTTTATCCAGAAACTAAATGGTCAAAGGCAGGGTAGAAACCCCAGATTGGGCTTAAAAATTTCTACAACAACCGACTTTTGTTGTTTTAACCAGGATTCCTAAGTAACCTGATTGAAAATAAGCAATACATCTTTACAGACAGAGCTTTAAAACAAAGCCAGGAAGGAAAAAGGTGACCAGGAAGGTGACCATTGCCTTTGGTCACCTGGGAAATGCAAATCAAAAACAGGAAGATGTCACCTTACCTCATGAGATGCCACGTGCAAGGGCTGTCGAGGTGGTTACGTGACAGGAGCATTTGCTGTTCCTGCAGGGGATCCACAGAATGCGTTCCCAGCATTCCCATGCCAGCTCTCAACCATTCCTCTTCCAGTGCCAGGAGACCCAAAGACATCTGGCCTCAGGCACTCGTGGTGCACACAAATGCATCCAGGCAAAACACTTCTCATACTCATCAAGTAAATAAATCTTTAAGTAGTTAAAAAAAAATCAGGTGGTGGCAGCGGCGCACGCTTTGGGAGGCAGAGGCAGAGGCAGAGGCAGTCAATCTCTGAGTTCGAAGCCAGCATGGTCTACAGAATGAGTTCCAGGAAAGCCAGGGCAGTTACACAAAGAAACCCTGACTTGAAGAAACAAACCCAAAAAGAACAAATACTGGTCAGAGTTAAAGATGGTTGCTCAGTCTTATAATTCCACCACTCGGGAAGCAGATGCAGGAAGACAGCTGCAAGTTTGAGGACACGGAGAAACGAGCAAATGTACTGTTGGTAGAAATATGCAAATAGTACCATGTGGGAAAGGAGTATGGGGTTCCTCAAAGACTTCAAAATGGAGCTATGGTATGGCCCAGCAATTGCACTACCATATACACGTAACAACAAGCTGAATCAGCATGTCAGAGACACCTGCGCTGCCTTGGTCACTACAGCAGTGGTCATAGCAGCCAGACAGTCGGAGGAAAACAATGTGGTATTGGGAGTGGATGGGGACTAACAACTACCTCTACCTCCAGCTCCAAGGGATCTGACGGCCTCCTCTATTGGCCTCCATGGACATCTGCACCCATGTACAGACATAATTAAGAAAAAAATTAAAAAATTTTAAAAGAACTTTTTAGTTAAACATAGTGGCACAAACCAGAATTTGGGAGGCTAAAGCAGGATTGTCAAGAACTTGAGGCCAGGGCTAGTCTGGACTATGCAGCAAAATCCTGGCTAAAAAATCCAAAGAAACACATTGCCTCAGTAAGCTGAGAGGCATGACTTGCACATTTGTGTTTGTGGGAAACCTGAACTTGTCAGGAAACAGGTGGTTTGCTACTGCATTCCCAATGGCTATAACTATAAAGCAAGGCTCCCAGTCTGCTCCCATGGTCATTCTTCAGTGATCGCCAATCCCACACCCAGTGAAAAACAATGTGGCAGATAGGGGTAGCTGCCCAGGACCTGTTCTGTGCACAGCTATGCCTGCCCTAGGAGAGCTGTGTCCCACAAGCCCTCAAAGCCTTATGAGAACTGTATCCTACACACATACATACACACACACCTTCAGGGGTCAGGGTGGGGGCAGTCCCTTCCTCTGTAAGGCATCTGGGGCACGGGGCAGAGAGGGCAGCCAGAGGCTATGCACACGCATGCATGCACACACGCACGCACGCACGCACGCACGCACGCGCACAGTCCCCTCCTCTGTAAGGCGTCTGGAGCATGGGGCAGAGGGCAGCCAGAGGCTATGCACCTTCATCATCACTTTATTTGTTCCATTTGCTCAAGGGGACAACTATAAACTCAGGGAGCCATGGTGACAACACCGTAGCACCCAGGGTACAGGTCTCCAAGTTGGACTCTGACTTCATGCCCAGCAAGAGGCCAATCTGTGACCTCCATGTACACACCCTTCAGCTTATAGTCCTGGTTAAAGGAAGGCTCCAAAGGAAATGGCTCAGTACTGACTCCAGACCCACCACTTTGCAGCCATCTTGGTATTATATCCTTCACTTATGCTGCTGTAAGTTGGGTGGGGCCACAGGGTCTCATAGAGACCCCATAGAGTATGGAGAAAGAGTACTGAGATACCTCTCCTAGCCTGTGCTGAGACTGAGCACAAGGGAGACCATGGGCCAGGGCCTTGGTTGACCAGGTAGAGGGATAGGGCAGGACTTTTGCTCTAGAGCAAGTTCCAGACCATTTAGCTCACACCTCCAGAGAAGTGTCAGGAGCCAATATGTGCATACACCTACCTGCACACAAACATGTACACTCAGGTGCCCCTTATGGAGTGTGGATGGCCCCCCCACCTCCTCTGAAGCATGGAGCATGAGGATGGGAGAAATGGGACAGCCCTATGGCACAAGGCCAGTGACCAGGGAGAGACTCATGAAGCAACTGAGGTCCCCTCCTCAGCAGGTACACCATCATTGGTGGACCTCTCTTCCTCTGCAGTTCCAGTCCCTGGCAGGTCATCATCCGGCCCTGGGTGCCCTTCCCCGTTGTTGACAGCTCTGGCCTGGTGACTCTGCTGCTTCTGTCGCCGGGTCTCCTTGTACCTCATGGTGATGTCTCTGTGGGGCAGCAGAGCCACCTCACTACCTGTTCTTTTAGCAGCCCCCAGCATAGGCCCCATAGACACCTGGATACCTTTGTTCTGCAAGAGGCTACATGTGCTATAATTCTAGGAATAGCTAAGTAGATGTCAAGCTATAGTGTCAGCTACAGGCAGGGCAGGTCACCTTGAACCTCAAGAACCTGGATCTGCCAGGCAGAGCCACAGAGAGTACAAGGGCCAAGGCAGAAAGAGCCACAAGGCAAGGCAAGGGTAGGGAATGGATAGAGCCTTGTCTGGATTCAACCAGAGGGGACAGACACCACTCGAGGTAAAGCCTGAAGGCCTGGGTTCCCACCCCCACTCACCGCAGGAAGAAGCGCCAGACAGTCCATGTAAGCACGAGGATGGAGCCAAGAGTCCAGCACTGGGAGATGTAGAAGGGCAGTGACAGCGTGAGTGTGTGCGGGTCATACTTCACCACGATGAGCAGCTCTGTGACTGTGATGGCTGCCACCAGCCAGGCCTGCTGGCCTAGCTTCCTGTGGGGCTTCCTGCAGAGAGGCAGCAGCTGCCTGGCTTGTCCAGCACCCCAAATGCCCTTGGGGCTCCCAGGCTCTGGCATCCCACCCCCTAGGCCTTATGGCAGCCCTCACAATTCATCCATGAAGTCGTAGATCTCACGCATGGCCACACCACCCACGTTCACGAAGAAGACCAGCCGCAGGAGGACCAGGTAGTGTTCAGGGGGCATCCATAGCACAAACTTCAGGTAGAAGGTGTTCAGCTCTGCAAGCAGGAACTAGGGGATGGGAGAAGGTCAGTTCATCAGTTTTAGAACTAACCATTGGTGTTACATAGATACCCAGTCACCAGGCTGCTGGGACTTACCACCAGGATGATGCCACACACGGCCAGCCAGCGGTGCAGGCTGGAGGCTGGCTTCCACTCAAAACGTACCCAGCTGTAAGGCGTGAACTGAAAGGCAATCCTCTTCATCTTGCCCCTGGGAACCAGAGAGCCAGCAGCCTGAGGGCAATGGCCAGTCAACCAGCTTTATTCAGGTCACAGAGCTACAGCCAGAACCTATGAGTTAGTGTGTACTGCCTTCCTCAGCAGACACAGGCTCTGCCCTGTTCAAAATCCCACATAGCTACTCAGAGGGGCATATACACATGGGTGAATCACCCAGACAGGAGGGGAGCCTTGTACCTTACTGTACCCAGGTTTTTCCTCTTCGGTGATGCCATGGGCCTGGGTCTTAATCCTCTTTCTAATGCTGGGACTACCTTGAATAGCTCCTCTAACCCTTTCTCTGTTTTGTTTTTGTTGTTGTTGGGCTTTTTTGTTGTTTTTTTTTTTTCTTTCTTTTTTTTTTTTGTTGTTGTTCTGATACATGGTCTCTCTATTGTGTAGCTCTGAGTGTTCTGGAACTTGCTATATAGACCAGGCTGTCTTGGAACTCAAGAGATCTACCTCTGCCTCCCAGGCCCTGGGATAAACCCTGCTTTTTGTTGGGACAACTTGCTAGGTAGACGAGGCTGGGCTCCAATTCATAAAGATCTAGCTGCCTATCTGGGATTAGAGGTGTGTTCTACTATGCCTGGCTAGTTTTTATTTTCATTTATTGAAATACGATCTTATGTAACTAAGGCTAGTTACATACAGGGTTTCTCTGTGTAGCCCTGGATGTCCTGGAACTCACTCTGTAGACCAGCTGGTCTTGAACTCAGAAATCTGCCTGCCTCTGCCTCCTGGGATTAAAGGCGTGCGCCACCACTGCCTGGCTGTGGTTTTTTTTTTTTTCTTTTTCCTTTTTTTTTTTTTTTAACTTGTGTTATTATTTTTCTATTTAAGACAAACAAGTCTTACTGGATTGCCTAGACTAAACTTGAACTTTTGTTCTCAAGGAATTCTCTTGCCTCAGCTTCCCAAGCAGTGGACTCTGTAGTATACACCACCATTCCGGGTACAATTTCTTTTTCTTAAATCTTGTAAGTAGCAGAGAAACTGGGTATGGAGGTACACATTAGGACTCCTGGGAGTTTGGAGATGGGGGCAAGAGTCATCCTAGACTACAGAGCAAGTCTAAGGACAACCTAGGCTGTGTGAGAGATGGAGAGATCAGGCCCATAGTCTCTTAAGAGAAGCAAGCCAGGGAGTGAGACGGAGGAAAATAGTCGACTCTCTACCACTCTAATGTCCTGCTTGCCACCCTCCCAAGTAGCAAGGCCTTGTCCTTGGGGGGCCCAATGCTTTGTGGTTCCCTTCTATAACTCCCAAGATGTACTTGTAGGTTGGAATGTTCCAGAGGCCCTGCCACTTATATGTCTTCAAGGACAGCCACTCGAGGGTCTTCATGCCACAGTAGATGCCCAGCCCGTTGCAGATGAGTACGTCCATGATCCACTGGGTCAGGAAAGGAGAGGAATTAACCACAGGGCCTGAGATGACAGCCCGGGCCCACCCAGGCTGTGCCTTGCCCGCTGCACCTACATGGTCCCACCAGCACTCGCTGAAGTTGGGCAGCTGATGCTCCAGGCTATACTCCAGGAACTCGAACATCACACTGATGATCATGCACATCCACCAGTCACGGATCATGAGGGTCTGTGAGGGGCCAGACAGCTCCCATCAGGCTGTGCCACACTTTTCCTACAGACAACACCCCTCAAACACACAATCCCTGCCGTCTGCCCCCAGCCCCAGCAGGTCCCCAGTAAATGTAGCAGATGGGCAGCTGTATTTCCAATTTGAAGGTTTCCAGCCAACATGGAGGGGCCCGGAGACTTGACACTGAGCTCTAACAGGAGGTTGGGATGGACAGGCAGCACTATTGTGGGGGTGCCCTGGGGCCCAGGCTGGCCTAGGCTTCCTGCCTTGCCATTTCCCTCATTCCCTCTTCCTAACTGGCCACAGTGCTAGGAACAGGGCGTAGATCTGAAGAGCAGGGTCAGCACTAGCACTTAAGTCCTCCTGAGAAAACTGCAAGTTTCTGGTATATTATACATATTCTCCAGGATGGCACAGTGCTTCCTCACCAGGGCTCACCTACCTACCACTTAGGTCAACTGTGGACCCAAATGGCCTGGAACATGGAGAAAAAGGGAACTAGACAGAACCAGGGTGTCAGTCAGCTAGGTTACCCTACCTTCAGATACCAGCCAATGAAGTGTGCAGGAACAAAGCCATCCAGCTTGTCCTGTAGGTAACAAGGATGCGACCCTGAGGCCCAGCCCCCATCTCAGGCAGCCCCTCCATCAGGCAGTCTCCTCCCCTGTGGTATCTTGGGCAAGTCTCCAGGGACCATACTACCTCATGCTATGCAGAGGCCCAATGTCATTCCCCTCCCCTTTACAAACAACCCTCTAGGCTGATGCCAAGTCAGAGCCTGGCAAGTATGTTGTTATGTGGACACCTTCAGATGACCACACTGGCAACAGAGACCAGGATGCCCTTCTGGTGGATTCTTATCTAACATGAACAAGGCCATACACCCACTGTGCAGGAGCATGGACGTCTTGCAGGGCACCCTGCCTGATCCCATAAAACCAAGGGCAGCCCTGGGCTGCTGAAGCCCTGCAGTTGAGAACACCCCTACCCAGATGTTGTGGAAGGGGTCAGTCTTGTTGTCAGCATCATAGATGAGGCAGTTGCCCCCGTAGTCCCTCTCTGGCAATGGGACTCCCAGCCTAGGATCCACATACTTCAGAAACTGCCGGCCATCCTGGACTGTCTGCAAAGCAGAGCCATTAGTGTGGTGAAGCTTAGCAAGGAAGCCTGGATGGAGTGGTCTGTAGTGTGTATGTTACAAGGACAGCAGCTCTTCCACCAGCTAGGGCTGGAGAGCTGAGGGTGCCTTGAGCTCCAGTGAGCCAACAGGACATAAATGCCAGACCCCTACAATACTCTCTCCCAGTGGGTATTGGACTAGATTCCTATCCAGAAGAGGCAGCTCTGCACTGCTGCCCTTCCTATAAAGTCCAGGGCCATGTCCAAGGACTCTGTCAAGCACAAGCCCATCTTTCTGGATGGAGCAGCTGGTAAGAGTTCTGTCCCTTTGGTGGACAAAGCATTTCTGGACAAAAAAGAGGAGGGGGCCCTTGGAGCAAACTTCAAGCCAGGACAAAGAGAGGCCTCAAAGGCCTAGAGACCATGAGAAAGAGGTCTAGCAGAGAGGACAGAAGTAAGCAGGACAGGACCAGAGAAGGAACAGGCTAGCTGGCTGGGAGTCTAGCCCCTGGTCTGAAAGTCAGATGGCCATCTTGTTAGTGGCATGTGTCCTGGGAACTAACAGTACTTGAGGACATGCTGAGGCAGGAATGTTCCTGGAACCATCTTCCAGCTAAAGCCCCAAGGCCTCAAATGAAGTCGGAAAAGGTAAGTTCTAGGCTTGACAGAAGTTTAGAATCAAGGGTACCTACTTGTTCCTAGTTTCAGAATACCTGCAAAACAAATGCTGCTTCTGATTACCATGCAGAAACCCCATGATGCCATGGGGCTCTTATAGAGGGCACCGGGGAAGGGGCAGAAGGGAAGTCGATACATTGCAGGAGGTCTTTCAAGATAGAGTACTAGAACCGATGTGATCACGGTAATGGGTTACATACTCTGTAGCCGAGTACCTGGACACCTGACCAGCAAATCCAGTTCCCAGGCTGCAGTCTCTTAAGACTAGCATCCATCCTTCAAGAACCGAACAGGGCCCCAGGGAAAAGGCTGATTCCAGAGACAGAAACTAAAGGAGAGTGGCCAAGGCCTAAAGAACTTCAGCAAAAACATAAAGCAATATTTGAGTACAACTTGAACAAAGTAACTTTGAGTCATGCTGATCACAACAAATTATTAGATACCTAACACATGGTTGGAAAGAGACAGGCTTTCCTCAAGAGGAATTCCATAACACACAGACACACAACCCTGAGGTAGTGGAGCCCAAGTCCTGGTTCCTACCCCGACATGGATAGTGCATAGAAGCTTCCTTCCAGAGAACTGACAGAAATAGACAGTAAAAGGTACCGCATGAAGGAGGCCCTAGGAGCCTCGCCACGATCAAGGTTTGTCTTACCAGGGAGAAGCCCCATTGACAGACAGCTTATAGCTTAAATCCAGTCAACTCCTAAGAAATACATCAGACAAATTCAAATAACTCCGATGTCAAAGGCAGAAAAAATAACAGTTCAAGGAAATCAACGTATCTCATGAATATGGATGCAAAGATCCTCGACAGAAGACTAGGAGGCTGGATCCAGACTACAGACAGGGCTAGACACCACCTCCTCCTCTTGGGAATGCCCGTAGCTTCCAAGAAGAAAATCCTGCCAGGCATGCCAGTACACACCTCTGACCGCAGCCCCTGGGGAAGTAGACGCAGGGGGACGTAAATGTACTACAAGCTCAGGGTCAGCCTTGGCTATACAAGACCCTGTCTCAAAACCAAACCAAACCAACAGAACATCTCAAATGAACCACATTTTAAAAATTACTTGGTGTAAATACCATCACCAATAAAGGAAAAATTCACACAATCATCTTACTTAATGCAGAAAGTGCATTTGACAAAATCAAATGGCCTAAAATCTAATAACGAAAACAATAAACCAGCTATACCTGAACTACTTCCACTTGGTGAAGGCTTCTGAGAAAAGTCAGAGCTCAGACTGCACCTTACAGAAAGGCTGGATACGACCATAAGGCTGAGAACCAGTTAAGGAGGTCCATGCTTGTGATCAGTCTCCAGAAGGCTAGCTAGACAAGAATAGGAAATAGAAGGAGCAGGCTGCAAGGAAGGGTGGTACAGATGACAGGACAACAACCAACCCTACACAAGTACTAGCGCTGCTTAAGTTCAGTAAGGCCACAGGGCACCCATCAACACAAAAGTCAACTACTTCTACACCCTATTAACAAAGAATATACTTGGGAACAATTTAACAATGGAAGTTTGAAATGCACATTATGAAAACCACAAAACAAGAGATGCCATCTTATACCCATTAGGGTATAATTCCATTCTCCACCAGGAATTCCACCTCTGAGCGCGCGCGCGCGCGCGCGCACACACACACACACACACACACACACACACACACACACACACACACACCCCACAGAACTGAAAGACAGAGTACAAAGCAGCAGGAATTCTAGGTCAGCGCTGGTGGAATGCAAGATGGCACAGCCATGCTGGATGGCAATATGGCAGCTCCTCAAACATTAAAAGCACTGTGTGATGTGACCAGTGAGACCACTATAGGTGAGAAATAGAACTTTGTGTCCCACAAGCCCTGTCAGGGGTGCTGGGAGCTGCTTGTTTCACAGCAGCACAATGGGAAATCAAATGCCTCTCGGGTCCTGAGATGTTTCTCAGCCATAGAAAGAGGCACTGTGCTGACGACATAGCTGGGGGGACCTCAGAGATGATATGGGTTATCAAGGGTTCACAAGGCCCATTCAGGGGTGTTCTGAGACAAGTCTTGACAGATGGCAGGTAACTAGAGAGTAGAACAGAGAGACTATCAAAGAAATGAGTGAGTTTTCTAGATATAGAACTGTTCTGGGTCTGCTAGGATGTTTTGTATACATACAGGGACTCTGCCCTGCATAACTGCCCCAGATGGTGGATTTAGCACTATAAAAAACCTGGCCACTCACTCATGGAGCTCAGGATTCAGTGACTGAAGCAGAGTGGACCATTAGTGAACACAGAATGTAAGACTCTACTCCCATCCCACCCCACCGCAGAGTAGCAAATCCCACTGGCTCCTTGGGTCCCAGGTAGACCAAAGTTCCTAAAGCCGTAGCTGCCCAGCTACAGGCCAGGGGCAGAGCTGATGGACTGCACTTCACCTGTCTTGTAACCAGATGAGCTGTCTTCCTTGTGTCTGTCCCGGCTTGCACATAAATATGGCAGCAGCCTATGCCTGCACCCACACTAAGACACCCTGCCTGGAGGTGAGACAATTTGTGTCTGCCTGTGCTGGTCCAGCTTCTTGCCAGCACTCTGGGGCCTGGGGAGTTAAGCCTCCTCTATTATCTATTCCTGTTTTATCAACCAAGAAAAGCTGCTTACCTGGAAAAGGATGAAGATGAGAAACAACTCGTAGACCACACTAACACACAGCCAAAACCGCCAGTAAGCTACAACAAGATAACAGCAACGTCAGGGGCTCTGCTCTGGGGCGCCAGGCCCCACCCAGCCCCAAGAGGCTCCTGATCATAGACAGTATTTTTTTTAAAGGGATGCTTAGGTGTCCTTTATAGAATCTTTATAAGCAAGGACTAAATGAAATTACAGAGAGCTTCCCTAGGAAGTGTGAAATGCTTTCCTCTACTCGAGCCTGAGGTCTGACCTCGATGTGGAGGCACAGACGGCCCATGATGCTGGTAAAGCAGTGCTGAGCACCCAGCTCTCAGATGTACCAGTGCGGCCGACCCGCACTGCTCTGCGGGACACCTTTTTCAGGGATGAAAATCTTGCAATTCTGATCACACTATAGTACTGAGGAACCAGAGAGGTTCCATGTGTGACTTGATCTACTTGATTGAAAATGACTGACCCTAACAGACAGGAAACATGATGTAGGAAGCTCTTGATGGAATTTGTTCATGTTACTCCAGATACAGATGGTGGTTATGAATGTTCTTCACACTTGAACTGGGGGAACAGCCTGTGTGAAAACCTTCACCAGCTGAGAGTAGCAAGATGACCTCCACTCCTGAAGTGTGTGTGTATGTAAGAAGAACAGATACCTAAGGCCACACCTCCTCAACAGGAACCTTTATGCCATCAGTCCTAATGCTGCCATCACCACCTCTTTAGCTACTGCTGTTTCCCATCTTCTTTCCAAGAAGAGCCCAAGTCAGAAGCAGACCCATCTGAGCCTTGCCTCCTTTAGACCCATCCTGAATATCCAGCTGTTTCTACACTCCCCACCCCCAAACCCCGACTTCTTGTGTTGGTTGTTTTGATGTCAGTGCCCCTTGTCTACCCCAACATTAAATGTGAGAAAGGATCAAAGGCAGCTCAGCAGTACTGGGGATGGCACTGAACCCTAGAGGCACTGGGGATGGTGCTGACCCCAGCAGTACTGGGGATGGCGCTGACCCCAGCAGTACTGGGGATGACACTGACCCCAGCAGTACTGGGGATGACACTGACCCCAGCAGTACTGGGGATGACACTGACCCCAGCAGTACTGGGGATGACACTGACCCTAGCAGTACTGGGGATGACACTGACCCCAGCAGTACTGGGAATGACACTGACCCTAGCAGTACTGGGGATGGCGCTGACCCTAGCAGTGCTGGGGATGACACTGACCCCAGCAGTACTGGAGATGACACTGACCCCAGCAGTACTGGGGATGGCGCTGACCCCAGCAGTACTGGGGATGAACCTGACCCTAGCAGTACTGGGGATGGTGCTGAACCCTAGCTTTTGGGAAGGGGGTGGAGTTGTAGCTCAGTGGGGCACATTTGTATAGGACGAATGAGGCCCAGGGTTCAGCTCCTAGTACCACAAATAGACAAAACAAAAGCAAAAAAAGTGAACGGAGAGACTTGTTTCAAAAGAACCTGTTTCAAGTTATTCACTTGGAATCACAGCCAATTATAGTTTCCAAATAAAGCAACTTCCCAGACAGGTCAACTGAAGCCTCAGTTTGCTGCTCTAATGAGGCCAGGCAGATAATGGCCCCGGTTGAGGTAGCCTGACTGCATCTTTAGGGCAGGGAGCCCTCCTCCCTGGGGCAGATGCTGTGGGAGCAGTCCCTCACAGTGCACTGAGCTTGCTCTGGAGGCCCCGGGTTCCATGCTCAGTATATCAACAAAAAGTGAAGTGGGAGATGGCTGAGGACAGATTTCCTACATGAATACCACAGAATGGTGAAGAAGCCTGGAGCTTATGTAAAGCAACTACACTAGAAAGAAAGGCAGAGACAGAGACCAGCCTGGTCAACATAGTTCTAGACAGCCAGAGCTACACAGTGAGACCCTATTTTATTTTTATTTATTTATTTATTTATTTTTAAAAAGGAGGAAAGGAGGGAGAGGAACAACATTCTAGTACCAGGAGCTGGAACTGTAGTCACTTAGATCAGAGTTCTGTGGGAACCTCCTAAAGCTCTAAAACCTTTCAGACATGGTGATTTTTGTTTGCCATGATATAGGGCTTGTGCCCCTGGACTAGAGAACCTGTGTGTCTTGGAGACACTTCAAGAGTCTCTTGAGAGGAAGATGCCTTACTATATGGGCTTATAGCTCTCTTTCTCCAAACACAGGATAAGACCTAAGCAATTAGCCAGCCCCTGTCCCTGTACACATGCAGTTTTATTGTAACAAAGCAAACTGTACAACTTTAACACCTAAAATTATGCACCTTTCCTTTCCAGTATAAACCAAATATATATATGTGTGTGTGTGTGTGTGTGCAATAATAATTAAATTACATAATAGAGAATGTCAACTCCAAATATAACTCTACAGGTCCTGTTGATTTTTCCCACTGTAGGACAAATCATCATTAGGAAGAAGCTTACTTCAAAAATGGCATCTTAAAACATCATACATAGGGGCTGGAGAGATGGCTCAGTGGTTAAGAGCACTGACTGCTCTTACAGAGGTCCTAAGTTCAATTCCCAGAAACCACATGGTGGCTTACAACCATCTGTAATGGGATCCGATGCCCTCTTCTGGTGTGTCTGAAGACAGCTACAGTGTACCCATATACATAAAATAAATAAAAAAAAAATCTTAAAAAAAAAAAATCACAAGCTGGGTGGTAGTGGCACACCTTTAATCCCAGCACTGAGAGAACAGGAGGATCTCTGTGAGTTCAAGGCCAGTCTGGTCTACAGAGATAGTTCTAGGACAGCTAAGGCTGCACAGAAGACCCCTGTCTCAAACGCACACACACACACACACACACACAGACACACACACACACACACACACACACACACACACACCACAATTAAACACTTGCTGTAAAATGAATTGGGCACTTTTAAATTATTTCCCTTTCCTGTGGCTCTGGTTCAAATCCGTGTGTGGCAAGGCTAAATGGGTTCAGAGGGTGGAGGCCCACTGAGGCTCAGAGGCCACTCAGGAATCTAGTGTCAATCACAAGCCATACAGCCTGCTCGGGTCCTCAAGGACCCAGCTCAGAGCTTCAGGACCACAGGGGAATCATGTTCACAGCCTCAGAACTAATTCACCCCTGGTGGACATTCCCCGTTCCTGAAGGCTAACGAGCTCAAGGCTCCCTTATCTCTTGCTCCTACAGTGGGTGGTTAAACAATCAAGTAAGTATACAGGTACATAAGGGAAAATCTCAAGACTGCCTACTTTACAAAACAATACAAAAACAACAACAACAACAAAATAAACAAACCCCAGCAATATTGGGCACTTACTTGTGGTCCCAGTATCCAGGAAGGGAGGCAAGAGAATTCCTTGAATCTAAGAATTTGAGGATAGCCTGAGCAACAGTAAGACCCTCAAAAATAAGTAAATAAATAAATATACACAACACATACAAATTTAAGTGTTTATTTTTTAAAATGCCTAAAAATAGTTTCTGTAATTTCACAGTTTATACTCCTATTGAAGCAGGAAAAAACAAAACAAAACATGTTTTTCAGTATATGCCAAGGCCCTTAAGAAGTAACACCAACTAACTTGTAGTCTCAAGAGCCTCCTCACCTGAGCTCTGGCCAACTGAGCAGGCAGGTGGGTGGCCTGTGTCCTCCAGCTGAGGTTCACAGGGAGCAATCTGATATCATAGATTTGTCAGAACTTGGGGCGGGGGCAGTGGAGACTGTACTCAAGAGTTACTCCCAGGTCTCCAGCCCCTCCTATATGATCCCAGGGCACCCTGATCTGCAGGAAGGTGAGAAAGCCACAGGACAGGGAAGAGACGAGTGGAGGAGGTACAGTCAGCTCTCCATGCCGTGGGGTAGCAGCCACAGGAGGAGTTGGCAGAGGGGACAGGACAGTCACATCCAGCAGCACAGACACAGCAGCTGCTCAGCACAGAAGCACGACGTGCCACACATGGGAAAGAAATGGTGAGTTACCTGGATGAGGTCTGGAAAATGGCCCGTCTTTAGCTTGTGTGACTCCAAAGCATAAGAAAACCAAAATACTGGCCACAATACCTCTGCAAATAAAGAACAAACAACCACTCAGTGTGTGCAGGCTTCTTTCAGGCAGAGGTGGGAGGCAACAGGAACCCCAGTGGACACCCGTGATAGTCTAGTCCCTGCCATGCTGGAAATAGCCCACAACTCCGTCTGGCAGCTTCTTGGCGGGAGGCTGATCCTCAACGGCTCACTCCACCTCAACAGCCTGCAAGCAGCACCACTCTCAGATGTCCATGTCATTTAGAATGTCACCACTGACTCACTCAAACACAGGATTAGACCTCATAAAGCCTCTGAAAAACATCAGGATTTAATGGCTATCTCATAGTACAGGCCTAATGGGTGTTCCCAGAATTGCCCTGTTGGTCACCACCTCCAACACCAGTGTGCTCTTGAAGGTGCAAGATGCAAAGCATGATACCTACATGTCGACCAAACATTAAAAACAGGGCACAGGGTGTAGAAGCATGGACCACACAAAGCCAGGGCTGTGCCTGTGAGGCCACAGTCCCTGCTAAGGACCGGCTCGGGCCAGTGTCCACAGCAATACTAGTCTCACTCTGCTCTGCACTTGCTCAGTGTCTTCTGTGAGGCCACAATCCCTGCTAAGGACCGGCTCGGGCCAGTGTCCACAGCAATACCAGTCTCACTCTGCCCTGCCCTTGCTGAGTGTCTTTAGCATCTTGACATCCTATCTCATGGCAGTGGTCAGAACAAGCCAAGAAAACGGAGTATTGCTTGCCTGCCCTGAGCAGCCAAGATGAGAGCCACCCCTAATCTTAGCAGAACATCTGCAGCCCTCCAAGGCACAGGAGACTTTATGGATTAGTTTCCAACCTGGCTCTACACCACTGCTGCCAGGAGGAACAGAGCACTCACTGCTCAGCTCTGAGGAGAGGGATCATAGCTCTTTCAAAGAAGCACTAGCAAGACAGGAGGCGGGAAAGGAACCTGGAAAGGGCTCCCTGAAGCGATACCTCACACAAGACACAGCCCAAATTAGTTGCCTTCCAGTGTAGATTGCTATCCTATTAGGTTAAATAGTTCCCATTCCCAAAAGAATAGAAATAAAGATCAAGACAAAGTGATGCCACTGTTCTGTTTACCTGAGACCATTAGTGTGCCTAAAGTACAGTCCCTGTGGTGCAAAGCACCACATAGCTATGTAGGCTGGGTGGTATGAGACCTTGACCATGGACATAAGGCTTGTGTGAATGATGATTTACAAGGATGGGTTGTAAGAAGTACTTAAGTTCTTAAGGACCTGAAAATATAGCATTGGAGCAGAGGTACTGTGAAAGAAAAACAAATGCCTTAAATATAAACTTTTAAGCAAATAAAGTTCACACTTTATCCTAATTGATCAGTTCCCTCTAAAGTTCCCCTCTGCTGCCGGGTGGTGGCAGCGCACGCCTTTAATCCCAGCACTTGGGAGGCAGAGGCAGGCAGATTTCTGAGTTCGAGGCGAGCCTGGTCTACAGAGTGAGTTCCAGGACAGCCAGGGCTATACAGAGAAACCCCGTCTCAAAAAACAAAAACAAAACCAACAACAACAACAACAACAAAAAATTCCCCTCTGCCCCAGATATCCGTGTAGGCCACACGATGGTGGGTCTTCACAGGTGGTGACAGCGCCTGTTTCTGGTGATCCAGGTGGGTGTGAGCAGAACTGGTCAGCCTATTTGAAGAGTTCTCTGTTGCTTTCCTCATAGTAAGACTATGGCTGTGGGCTTGGCGAGCAAGGCCCCTCATTCACCAACTACAGTTCCCACTGTTAATCTGATCTGATTCTTAAGACACTATGCCTACCCTGAGCAAAGCCCCTTTTCCATTGCAGAGCAATCCTCCATCCCCTTGTTGAGCTTGGAGGATCAGAAAAGGTGCAGGGCTTAAAGCCTCTTTGGGCAGAGCCTGCAGTTCATGAGATTCTTCTGAACAGGAAGCATGCCTGTTGCCGTTTACTGATTTAATCAACTTACTTTGCTGTGGATATGAGATTTCATACTCTGGGTAATGCTCCAATACCACTTTACTCATTTTGTTGCCCAGCACTGCCTTAGGCCATTACTGGGACATGACTTGAGAATACTAATGGCCTTTTCTGAGTTTCAGACAAACCAGAACTTCTAGGCCCATTTTGGGCCTTTCCACCCCCTCCACCTCCCTAGTCCTGTCCTTAGAATGACTCTAAGGAGTCTGGGTCTCTCACTGAAGAACACCGGAAGCCAAGATTGGTTGTTGGGTATACCTATTGCCACTACCGTAAGTAAGGCTGGCTTTAGGCTCTGAGTTCAGAAAGTGGCAAACACTTGACTTCGACAACCTATATCTATACATTACTCTGGTATCTGTGGAGTGCTGGCTTCAGGATCCTCCAGATAATGAAATGTGTGAACACTCAGATCTTTTACATACAGTGCTATCTGCGTATAGCCACATATATCTCTCAATTCTTAAAAACATCTCTAAATTCATATGCTAGCTATAAGGAATGTGGCTGCTATACACAGAGCTGGTTTAGTACATGATAGACAATAACAAGGAAAAGGTCTGTACAAGTTCAATAGATGTAGTTCATTTTCAATGTTTTCTTTCTAAAGAACTGTATTGGGCTGGAGAGATGGTTCAGTGGTTAAGAGCACTGACTGCTCTTCCAGAAGTCCTGAGTTCAATTCCCAGCAATTACATGATGGCTCACAGCCATCTGCATTGGGATCTGATGCCTTCTTCTGGTGTATCTGAAGAGAGTGACAGTGTACTCACATAAAATAAATAAAATCTTAAAAAAAGAAAAGAAAACTGTATTTATTTATTCATTCATGTGTATAGGTGTTTGGCCTGCATGAATATCTGCACTTCATGTGTGCAGAGTCTACAGAGCCCAGAAGGAAGAACTGGAGTTACAGACAGTTGTGAGCTGTCATATAGGTGCTGGGAATCAAAGCTAGATCCTTTGGAAGAGCAGTTAGTGCTCTTACACACCGAGCCATCTCTCCAGACCCCTTTCAAAAGGGTTCAAAAATTGGCTGAATCCTCATAGAGGAAGCTAGTGGATACGGGAGGCTGAAGTGTTACAGATAACATACATTTCTGTTTGTAACTAAATTTCTGTTGGTGCTGCACTGAGCTAAATCTTGAGTTTGTTTCTGATGTTCCACAGTGGGGGGCAGTTCTAACCTCTGTCCTTTGGTGACCTAAAAACTCGACTGGTTTCTGGCATCTGTCACATAATCAAAGCCACAGCAGCAACTGTACAGGTACCCATGGGCTCAGCTATCAGCCAGTCCATGGGCTCTTGTAGCCTCTGCCTCTGTTCTTAGAGAATCCATCTCCTTGCACTTCAGGAGGCTCAGTGCATCTATAAATTGATTCTCTTGTCAGTATGCCTTCTTAGGGTCCCAGCCATTACATTACCTAAGATAGTTAGTGTGTGTGTGTGTGTGTGTGTCACTTGGAATGAAAGCTGGGACTAGACAGTGCAAAACAAATGTTCTACCATTGACCCCACCTGTAGAAGCCTGATGCTGGACCACATGTGAGTTTAGTGGAGTTTGGTGGCCCAGTAGTTAAGAGCACTGGATACTCATACAGAGTACCTAGGTCTGGTTTCCAGCACCCACAAGACAGCTTACAATCATCTCTATCTTCATCTCTATCTCCAGGGGTTCTGTCATGAGCACCAGACACACAAACACAGATAAAACACCCGTACATAAAATAAAATTGAGAGAGAGAGAGAGGTCGATCAATCTCAATCAGTAATGAATGACCTGCTGTAGTTTCAAATCCTTATCGCCTTTACAGTTCAGTCCTGCCGGAGGTGTGTGAGGGAATCTTGAGGTTCTCAGTCTGAGAAGCCCTGGGATGTCAGCAGTGTACATTTTATATGCTGTTTCTCTCCTTTTTCTTTCTTGGTAAAGTATCTTCTCAGGTTTTCTTTTCCCCAAGACTTATTTTTATTACTTTTAATTATATTTTATGTGTATATGTGTGTGTGTGTGTATACACACACACACACAAGAATGTGCACATTAAGTGTAGGTGCAACAAGGTGGCAGATCCTCTGGAGCTGGAGATACAGACATTATGGCCACCAGTCATTGCTACTAAGATCTGAACTTGGTTCCCCTGCAAGGACATAAAGTACAGCTAAGCCATCTCGCTTGCTCCTACACAGTCTTTACCTTATTTTCTTGAGAATAGGTATTATTATGCTGTCTGGGCTACTCTCAGATCAAGCGATCTCCTCCTAGCCTCCAGAGTATCTGTGAGTGCATGTGAACCATCAGATTTTACTGTGTTGCTTCCTGTTCATTGTGTTTGCCTTTTTAAAAAATGTGGTTTTACAAAACAAAAAGAGAAAGGAGGCAGAATCTTGCTATACAGCCCAGACTGGCCTCAAATTTAGGATTCTCCTGCTTCAAACAACTCAGTGCTGAGATTACAAGTATGTCATCTCACCATGCTTAGCTTTTATATTTGTAAAAATTTTTAAATTGTAAATGGATTGGACAGTTCACTAACTGAGAAGGTGAGAGAGCCTAAAGTGCCCCAGGTTACCACACCAGATGATAAACCATGAGCCATCTGTGTGGGACAGCTTACCAATAGTACTGACAGACTGACAGTCTACAAAGATATACATCCCTGGTGTGGGGAAGAAGCCAGGCACCAAAGGTAACATAGCACAGGACTCCTGGGCAATCAGAGCACATGGTGTGAGACTCAAGGCTTCCTGAGTCAGCAGGCACATGGGTATGTGCATCTCAAACTTACCAAGCTGGGACTTTATTAGAAATGCATCAAACTGTAGACCAATAGGTTAATTTGAGAAGAAAAAAAAAAAGCTGTGTAGTAGTCTCTGTTGAGAGTCCTGGCTATTCAAAAGGCTGAGACAAAAGGATTATTTGAGCCCTGGAGTTCAAGAACAAACTGGCAGCTGGGTATGGTAAAGCATGATATAATCACAACATTTGGAGGCAGAGGTGAGTGGATTTGTGAGTTCCAGACCAGCCTGGTCCATATAGTGAGTTTCAGGACAAGCCTGGCAATATAGTGAAACACATCCCACATCTCAAAGACGAGGAGCAATGATAGGGGAGCTCAAATGAAAGACTTTACAAAGGGGGCAGGAGAGATGGCACACTGGTTAAGAGCATTAGCTGCTAGTGTAGAGGACCTGAGCTCAGTTCCCAGCACCCATATCAGAAGGCTCATAACTGACTCTAACTCCAAATCCAGGGGATCCAATGTCCTCTGATACGCATGGGCATTTATATGTACATAGTACAGTAACTCATAGGCATACATATATGCACATAAAAGTTAAGTAAGTCTTAAGAAGTATGTTAAAATAAATCCTGGGGAGCCGGAGAGACTCCTCAGTGGTTAAGAGCATTTACTGTTTTTAGAAAAAACCCAGATCCCAATTCCAGCACCTATACTGTGATTCACAACTATTTGTAGCTCTCTGAGGACACTTCTTATGTATCCCAATACATACATACATAGAATAAAACTAATTTTTTAAATGAAAAATAAGTAAGTCTTGGGGTTGTCTGTACAGTGCTTGCTCGGGATATGTAAGGGTCTGAGTTCCATCCGCAACAACACAAAAACTAAAAACTATTTTCTATAATAAGGCTGGTGAGATGGCCCAGCAGGTAGCATGCTTGTCACTAAGCCTGATAACTTGAGTTCAATCCCTAGGATTTGCGTGAGAGTAAGAGAAAATCAACTCCACAGGCTGTTCTGATCCTTGTGCATGTGTGCTTTGTACATGCTTGAACACACAGATACATGCAAACATAAAACAAATGTGATGAAAACCTACCACATGAACAAACACCACAAAAATTATAAAATATTTTCTATAAAGCTGGTGAGATGGCTCAGTAGGTAACATGCTTGTCACTAAGCCTGCTTTTAAGTGCATAAGAAAACTCCCATAGTCCCAGGGAGAAGCAAATGGCAGATTCCAGGTTCTACCAGAAGAATTAGAGGCCAGAAAGGTAGTTCATTCCCTTCATGTTCTTAGGGAGGAAAGAGGGAGACAAAGAATATGAGAAACAGATGTCCAGTGTTCCCTGGGGGAGGTCTGTGCTAGATGAAGAAGGGCTGTGTCCACACAGGTCCACAGTGCTACCCTCCTTATACTTGGGGGTCTGAGCTCTTGGACTCTCCAGGGTCTGGGTCACCTAGTATTGACAACAGGACCAACAGACTGGATGGACAACAGCTTTGTAACTGCTCTGGCAGGTGACTGGTGACCACTCCAGGGTACCTTTGCATGTTCCTGCTCTTCAGAGGAAGGACTACTCTTCCTTGAAACAACTCTTGTCCAGTGACATCAATCAGACCTGGGCATCTTTAGCTAAACTTCTCATATAGAGAAACTCATATAGAGTGCAGGATGTGGTGCTAAGGATTAAACCCTAGGCTCCTGAATGATATATCCAGACCCTGGAGAGTACCTCCTGAGGTGTTCCATCTCTTTGGGCTTCTTACTATGCTTTACAGATGCTACTGACTCTCTATTCCCAGGTACACACAGATGAATTCAGAGGAAGACAGCAGACACAGTTTTGTGGTTTTGTTGTTGTTTGTTTGTTTGTTTTCTTTTCCTTTCCTTTCCCTCCCTTTCCTTTCTTTTCTTTTGAGACAGGGTCTCAAAAAATGGCCTAGAACTCTCTATAGAGAGGAGGCTGGCTTCAAATTCAGAGAGATCTGCCTTTCTGCTTCCCAGTGCTAGAAAGATGTGCACCACCATGTGCTCTTTGTTTTTCTGAAACAGGGTCTCATGTAACACAGGCTGGTCTTGAACTCACCATGTAGCCAAGACTGGCCTTGAACTCCTGATCCTCCTGCCTCAGTTTCCCAAGTGCTAGGTTTACATGTGTGAGCAATCATACCTGGCTAAGACCTAGTTCTACTTGAAAATTCCCTCTGAGCAGACATAGGAACAAATGAGACTATACTGCCTCCATACCCTAAGGGCCAATATCTGCAGATGACCCCTCTGTTGGCACCAGGGCAGGAAGGACAAAGCAGACCTGACCCAGTGGCCCAGGAAGCACAAGTTCCTCTCTTAGTATTCAATCATCTCCTTAAGAGCATGCTGAACTTACAGACCTAGCCTGAGACTTAGAGTCTGGTAGAAGCCTTCCCAAGAAAGGAGGGAGGAACAGACAGGTGTGTACCTGAGCAGGAAGCACCAGCATAGGCCAGGCCAGAGATGATGGACTACAGAAGGGCTAGAGGGCCTGGGAGCAAGCTATCCTAAGCTCAGAGAAAGAGAAAAAGAGAGAGAGAGAGAGACAGAGACAGAGACAGAGACACAGACAGACAGAGACAGACAGAGACAGAAACACAAACAGCAAACACTCCTGAGAGGCTGACTATGAGCTGGAATCACTGAACAGTGAAGCATTTCACAGACAATGTGCTGGGGACAGCTGGGAAATGAGCGAAGGGACCTGTAGGGTCCAGCAGCCTGACAGCAACGTTTTAGCAGAAGCACTCAGTTGTACTCAAGGACATAAGTGCCATTATAAGGTTCATTGCTGGTGGCTCTATATCCCAGAAAATCTGAGAATCCTTATGGCCTGGAGTCCACCACAATGAGGGTGAGCTGCTGGTGTGATGATGTGGCCACTCTCATGAGGCCCACTGATACTGGGGAGGGGACACGACTATATCCACATGTTCACTCCAGACTCAGTTACCCCATTCAATTCTTATAGCAAATCACTAAGACTCCCATTTTTCAAAAACAAAATTTTAGCCTAGAAGTGTTAAGACCATGGGGATTCCCCGAGCCTGGGGGAAAGCAAACAAAGTCGCCTGAAACTTCACTAGGTTTCAAGTGCCATTACAGGGTTCATTGCTGGTGGCTTATATCTGAGAACCCTTATGTCCTGGAGTCTACCACACTGAAGGTGAGCTGATGATGTGGGCACTCTCACAAGGCTTCTGCATACCAGCTAGGAGTCACTCTGAAGACTAACTCAAATCATCCCTACCACTCAAAGCTGACACAGTCCCACGATCCTGGGCAAGAAATACTACACAGCTTCAAGGGAAGGTAGAGGCCAGTCACTTAGACATACAGAGAAAAGGGAGAGCCTGGGTTGAGCAACACAGGACAACACACCCTCCAAACATAAGCAGTTACCTCTTAGTGTTGTAGGCTGTATCCTGAGGGGTTTCCTCTAGGAGGGTCACATAGCCGAGTGCACAGGTGAGGATGAACAGCACAGTTAAGGTGTGGGCACGCCTGGATCCAAAACACACAGGGAGTGTCAGAGCAGAGAGGATCACCGAGCACTTGAGTGAATACCTACCTAGTCACCCAGCACAGGAGAGGCACTGACCTGCACTCCCAAGCTCACTGACCATTCCCATGGGTAGCAGAGGGGTTGTACTGCCTACAGCACAGGTAGATATGGTCACATTTAATACGGTAAACGTGCAAGGCTTTCCCCAATTTCCCCTCCAGAGAGAGGGGAACTGGGCCTCTGGCCTTCCACATTAGACAAGTGTACACCACTAAGGTATAATCCCCAGTTCCTTCCCGAAGATCTTAGAAATTACTTCAGCTCCTTGGTTTTCTGTACTGTTATTTTTTCCTAGTACTTGGACCTTCTCATAGTTTCTGAAGTAGCCAGTAAGCTGACGGCATCCCTGCCTGTCTATGATCTTGAAAGGGAGCACTGTTTTTATTTCTTCTCCATATACTAGGAATATCTGAACAATAAATAGCACCTTTCCCCTGAGGTCAATATTCACCTTATTATTCCCACAGTTGCCAAAACCCGGCCTCTCCTGATCTGGGAAAGGGGAGACAGGAGGGAGGGAATCAGCCAAACAGACTCAGAGCAGGAAGACTTCAGAGCGTGTCAGTGATTGCTCAAGAGTGAGCTCTACCTTGTTGCTCCTTGTCTAAGTCACAACACGCGCACACACACACGCACTCAGGCACACTCGCACACACGGGCACACAGAGGCGGTCATCTTTCCTTCCAGAATGTCTGTTGGGTTTGTGCAGTGGTGCCTCCTATTCCTCCCTACCATAGACAGACACTGGGATGGTCTGAGTCCCATGACCAAGCCCAATATGAGAGTTGACCTATGTAAATTTTGGGACTTAAGTCACTGCCCAAGGGCAGGCATGAGGACAAACTGGTTCCTTGCTATGAGTGGAAAATACCCAGTTGTTTTTCCTCCCTGGAGATGACCATGCTCCTCATGCTGAGTGGGTAGGAAGGCAGCCCTGCTGGAACCAACCAGGGAAACATGAAGGTGTTGCCAAGAAAGGGACAAGGCTGTCCCAGGTCAGGTCTTCAAGAGGCTTTTAGTCTGTTACACTGGCTTTCTTGGCCTCCAGATCTGAGAGTCAAAAAGGTATGAATTATCAAATCATGCTTGCTACATGTGGACAAATCTAGGTAAGCCCTAGCCTACAGTGATTGATCATTTATACCTGAAGCTGCAGAAATAAAGAATTACTGAGGACATACTGGTGATTTCTGCCCCAACTCACCTAAACGGCTCACTGGAAGCACCATGATCCAAGTGTGGACTACCAACTCTCAAACTGTCACTGATTCCATGCTGGTGGGAGTGGGTTAGAAAGTTGTATAGGAGCCGGGCAGTGGTGGCGCACGCCTTTAATCCCAGCACTTGGGAGGCAGAGGCAGGTGGATTTCTGAGTTCGAGGCCAGCCTGGTCTACAGAGTGAGTTCCAGGACAGCCAGGACTATACACACACATAGGCAGAATATCAATACACACAAAATAAAACTTTATATAAATAAAGTTCCAGGTATGTACCAGAATCTTAGCTCTTGTTTAGTTCCCGATATATTCCCTAAGATAATAATGACACTCAGCATAAGTCCCCAAAATATATACTGAAGAATGACTAAATGAATAAATATAAAACAAGAAAGGCAAGCCAACAACCCACTCCAGAATTCTCTGTCCAGTGGCCATCAACTGTACTGGAGACGGTGATGCCTCTCTGCTGTCTAAGAGGCATGGTGGAGCTACCTGATAGAGAATGATGTTTAAATACCCACCTGAGTAATTCATGGACTGTTATCAATATAAGGCCAATTAGAGTCCTTTATTGTAAGTAGGCAATGAGGAACAGCCTCCTGCCACAAAGATCTCTTGGCCCTGGAGTAAGGCAATAACAAGGTTTATAAAAACAAAAACCAGGTGTGGGTCAGGGATTTTATAAGCACTATTTCCCTTTGTCCTGTCATCCAGGATGTGATTGAGATGGTGTGGGGTCAGTTATGAGGTTAGAGAACGTATGTCCTGTCAAGCAGAATGAGGTATGGGGTCAGTCTTGAGATCAGTTATGAGGTTGCAACAACCTGACTTCTAGGCCATTTCAATGTCCAAAGGACCTCAAAGGTCAGAGAAGTCCATTGGCACTAGCTTTGGCACCATACCCACAACTTCAATTGCCCCACACTCGATTTCGAGAACTCTCTCTCTGTCTGGCTGTCCTAGAACTCACTATATAGACCAGGCTGGCTTCAAATTCACAGAGCTCCACCTACCTCTGCCTTCCAAGTGCTGGGATTGCTTCTTTTCCCTCTAATGTCTTCATAGTCACTAGAAGGCATCATAGTGAAAAGTGGTTCTGGTTGGATCTCCTTGCATAAGCTGTCCATAACCCAGGGAAGGTGCTAATAGTATAAGGCTCAGATGCAAAGCTATCTCCCACACCCAACCCACTTTCCTGCTCTTTCAACTGTATCTCACCAGTGCCTCGGCTACCACTCCCACTTGCAAGCCAGAGATACAAGCTGGCAAATGATAGAGTCCCTTGGAGGATTCTGTGAGATAGCGTTTTCTCCTGAATTATCTGAACACTTCCAGACTAGGCTTCTCTGGGATCAGATATGCTCTGTACTCCCCGAGCTACTTCCACTTAACATTCCCTCCACTGGGAACACATTTGTCTCTGTGCACTTGGGTCCCACTTGTCTGTAGGGCCCACCATGGGACTCCAGTGTGGCATAGGTAGATGGAAACTTAGCCGCCTGAAGTAAAGGCAAAGCCATCCCTCTCATGAAGCGTGCTCTTTCGTTTAGTTTTGTCTTTCTCACAAACGAGGAAAGGTGAAGAGTTAGTCCAAGGTCATGGCCCTGGTCAGCCAGGACGGTGGCATGGTCCTTCAAAGACGTAAAAGACCTGCAATTCCTAGGCACCCACTCCACTAAAGGCAGACTGGGCAGCCTGACACAAAAACTTGTCAGAGGTTGAGTTGTGCAAGCCAGGGTCACTGAAAAGGGTAGCAGTGAGCAAAACCTACTACCCAGATATGCCATACCCATCAGGCCAGTTCAGAGCAACGTTACGGGGAGGAGCAGGGGAATATCACCTATCTAGCAGAAAGGAAACCTGAAAATCACTAATATGTAGTGGCCAGGCCTTACGGAGCTCATCCCGGGGCTCCCCCGACCCGAAAAAAACACTCGCCATCTCATACGCAGACGACCACGGGGGGATTCCACCGGCTTGCGGGCCGCTGAGCCCTGGTGAAGCGTTCCTCTGGCTGATCTGGGCCCTGACGGTCCCCGACTCCAACCTAAACCGTCTGTCCCAAACTCCGACCGCGACGCGGGGAGACCCTTACCAAAAGAAGGTGTTAGTGCCATCGTCGTAGACCTCGGACTCGGTGCTGCGGCGGCCCTCGAATAGCGGAGACTCAGATCCCGAGCCTCCGGCGACTCTGCGCTCGCCCTTTCGCATGGCGCCCGGCCTGCGCAGCCCACCAGCCTGCAGGCGGTGGGCTGGGGTCGCAGTGCTGCCCGGCGGGGTCTCCGCGGGAGTGGGGCGGGGCCGTAAGGCATTGTGGGACGCGTAGTGCGCGCCGGCCGCAGGGCATGCTGGGCGCTGGGAGCCCAGGCCCCAAGCTGCCAGCTGGGAGGGACGCGTCCGGTTGCTAGGAAACCGGCCGCGTGCTCCGCTTGACAGAGACCGTACCAGCGGCTGGCAGTGTGTGGTTGTGGTTGATAAAGTTCCCAAGACAAGTCTCTGAAGACGCAAAAAAAAAAAAAAAAAAAAAAAAAAAAAAAAAAAAAAAAGAGAGAGAGACTCAACCTAAACTGTTGTGGTAGCCAGCCCTAGCATGCGGACTAAACTCCGGAGGCTGAGGCGGGAGGATTGAACGAATTCAAGGACAGCCTGAGTTATGCAAACCTTGAATTTAAAAAGAGAGGGGGGCCGGGCAGTGGTGCCGCACGCCTTTAATCCCAGCACTTAGGAGGCAGAGGCAGGCAGATTTCTGAGTTCGAAGCCAGCCTGGTCTACAGAGTGAGTTCCAGGATAGCCAGGGCTACACAGAGAAACCCTGTCTCAAAAAACAAAAAACAAACAAACAAAAAAACCCAAAAAATAAAATAAATAAAAAAATAAAGAGAGAGGTGGGAGGGCGTGGGGGGGGGGAAGATGGAGAAATGGCTTAGCATTTAAGATCACTGGCTGACTTTCTAGAGGACGGAGTTCCGTTCCCACACCTACATAGCAGCTCACAATATATTGTAACTTGAGTTCAGTGGTTCCAATGCCCTCTTCTAGTCTCCAGGGGACTGCATACAGTTGGTGTACAGATGCATGCACGCAAACAAAATACCTATACACTAATAGATAAGATAGATAGATAGGTTAGATAAATTATTGCCCAACATGGTGGCGTTATTGCCCAACATGGTGGCGTAGTCCTTTAATCCTAGCACTCAGGTGTCAGAGACAGGAAGAGCTGTATGTGTTTGAAACCATCCAAGTTTACATAGTGAGCTCTAGATCGGCCAAGGCTACACAGACTGTCTCAATTTTTAAGATAAATAAAAATTAATGACTACTTTAAACTAGCAGGACAAGTCAAACTGGATACTGACACTAATACGGATAGTTGCTGAAAGTACTCACATTTTTGCCAGAGGTAGAGAATGGGTTACTTGTCTGAGAGAGTGGGTCCTTTTTCGGTTTTCTCAGATGTGTTGACATATGGTGCCACCAGCCTGAAATCCCAGCACTTTGAGGTGGAGGTAGATAAATCAGGAAGTTCATGGTCATCCTTTGTGTGAGACTAGGAGTTAGACAGATTCCCTGATAGGCAGACTGAGAAGAGAGCCTATTGAATATTAAAAATGGCAAAATTCAGCCTGGTGGCAGTGGCCCACACCTTTAATCCCAGTACTCAGGAGGAAGAGGCAGGCAGATCTTTGTGAGTTTGGGGCAACCTCATCTACAGAGTTCCAGGAAACCAAGGCTACAGAGAAAAACCCTGTCTCAAAAAAACCCCAAAAACAAACACACACACACACACACACACACCAAAAACAAAATGCTGCCAGGCAGTGGTGGCGCATGCCTTTAATCCCAGCACTTGGGAGGCAGAGGCAGGAGGATTTCTGAGTTTGAGGCCAGCCTGGTCTACAGAGTGAGTTCCAAGACAGCCAGGACTACACATAGAAACCCTATCTGGGAAAACAAAACAAAACAAACAAACAAACAAAAAACTGCCAAGATGGCAAACTTCTGGTTTCTTCTTCACACTCCTGACCTGAAACAAAAGTCTAGCAGCTTAAAAGAAAGGTCTTGGTGGACTTTTTCTCCACCAGGAGGGGCAACAGTCCAGACAAACTCAAGGCCAGGTCAGGACATGTTTGCCTAAAAGTTGTGGGTTTGTCAGCTTCCCCATCATTGTTCAAACTGACAGACCATAAATTAGAGGAGCAAGACTCCCTCAAAGATGCCTGAAGTTCTCTGCCTGTGTTACTGGGTATGGTACCAGTAGTCCAGACCTCATTCCAGGACCCAGAGGCAGGCAGATCTCGGTGAGTTTGGAGGTTAACTTAATCTACACAGTGAGCTCCAACTCAGCCTGGGCTATATAGTGAGCTCCTGTCTCAAACAACCAACCACCCGACCTTCAAAGGGACTTCAAAAAAGGGCTCCTGAAGACCCCTTAGATCTGCAGAGGGTCTTTCTATGTGCCCTATACAGGGTTTTAGACCCAAGAACAAGGGCTGAAGTGCATATTTTACATAGCAAAGCACATCTAGCTTCCAGGTTCTCCCAGCATCCCTCAGTCCCTACCTGGCACACCATGCTGCTATCCTGAACTTTCCAGTCCAGCGCTGGGCTGCCCTTTACCCAGATAATTTGGTCTCTCCACTCTTCCTCCTCTTCTTCCTCTTCCTCTTCTTCCTTCTTCACTCTCCTCCCCTCCCTCTTGTCTCTCTTCCCTCCCTCCCTCTGCATACACTCTTCTCTCTTTTTCCACTCTCCTCTGTCTCAATCTCCATGGTGACTTCTCTGGCCCACTTCCTTGGTACCAGTGAAATCCGCCTGCTTCTGCCTCCCAAGTGCTGGGATTAAAGGTGTGCGCCACCACTGCCCGGCCCTTGTGCCTTTTTTAAAAAAAAGATTTTATTTATTTAATGTATGAGTACCCTGTCACTGTCTTCAGACATATCAGAGGAGGGCATCTGATCCCATTACAAATGGTTGTGAGCCACCATGAGGTTGCTGGGAATTGAACTCAGGACCTCCTTAAGAGTAGTTAGTGCTCTTAACCACTGAGCCACCTCTCCAGCCCCCTACTTGTGCCTTTTAATTCTTTCCCTTTCCTCCCCCAAAAGACAGGGTTTCTCTGTAGTGGTGGAACTCACTCTATACAGTAGGTTGGCCTCTATTAGAAATCTGCCTGCCTGTGTCTACCGAGTACTAGCATTAAAGAGGTATGCCCCTCATCCCCTCCCATCCCCATCCCCACTCCCCACTGCCTTTTAGTTCTTTACTTGGCAGAGAAAAAACCTAAAAGGTAACTCTGGTTTACGTTGTCAGCTTGGGCAACTGGAGACCCTGTTTTAAAAACCAAGAACAAACAAACAGAAATAACCAGTTATCGCAAAGGGAAGCAAAGCCAATAGTCCCTTTATTCTACTAGTCGTTTTTGAGGATAAAAAACAAAGGCCACGGGCTGGAGAGATGTCTCAGTGGTTAAGAGCACCAACTGCTCTTCCAAAGGTCCTGAGTTCAATTCCCAGTACCCACATGGTGGCTCACAACCATCTGTAATGGGATCTGATGCCCTTTTCTGGTGTGTCTGAAGACAGCTACAGTGTGCTCATATACATAAAATAAATAAATATATTTTTTAAAAAAGGCCACCACAACTGGAGGCATTTGAGTTCATTCTCAGTACTCCCGGATTTTTATAATTATTATATTACTAAGGATTAAGACAAAGCTCACAAATCATTTTTTTACAATGACAAAAAAATTACACTCACTTGAGAATTAGGATTGTAAATTGGAAAAAGAATTACGCAATCTTTCTTATGTACTACCTACTTCAGAATTTAAAAGCAAGAGCATGGTGATTTCACTGGATACAGTGACTTTCTTCTGAATGTCTGGGTTTTAAGAAAATAAAGTTCTAGCTGGGCGGTTGTGGCGCACGCCTTTAATCCCAGCACTTGGGAGGCAGAGGCAGGTGGATTTCTGAGTTTGAGGCCAGCCTGGTCTACAGCGTGAGTTCCAGGACAGCCAGGGCTACACAGAAAAACCCTGTCTCGAAAAACAAAACAACAAAAAACAAAACAAAACAAAAAGAGAATAAAAACCAAGTGCAGGTCCTGTCTCCAACACAACCGTGGGTAAAGTTTATCCTTTAGTCACACTTGTGGAGTGATGGTCTGTTTGTTTTTGACCTTGAACTTATTCCTAGAACACTGTTGAGGCAAAATCTGGTATCAATCAATGCTCTTGTACTGCTATCAAATGTACTGTTACATTTGATACCAGTATAAGATGTATAAGAGAGTCTCTCTTAAGTATCTTTACAGTAGTCATATGAGATGTTGGATGCCTAGAAATGGTGGCTCATGCCTTTAGTTCTCAGCACTCAGGAGGCAGAGGCAGGTGGAGTCTGAGACCAGTACTATAGGCTGGCTGACTCTTGAAAAGGAGCCGGCCTCCTGAAGGAGAATTCTCCTGTTTCTGCCTACCATCTCACCCATAGGAGTACTAGGATTACAGATGCCTGCCATAGAATGCAGCTTCTTACATGGGTTCCAGGTATCAAAGTTAACTCTTCAGGTTTGTGTGGCTAGCATTTTTATCTTCTTATATGTACTCCACCAGGTGGCCTGCAATTCACCATGTAGTTCAGGCTGGCTAGAAACGCAGCCATCCTTCTGCCTCAGGCTCTCCAGTGTTGAGATTATGGGCATGTATCATACTCAGGCTCATCTGATTAGGGTTTTGACAGAGTGCTTCTATTTGGGTTTTGTCAGCAGTGTGAGCTGAGGGCACAGCTCCATGCTGAGCTTTTGAAACTGGACTTCTTGACTACACTCCAGGAGATTTCAGGGTGCGTCAGAATGAAGGAAAGTTGGAATTAATTAAGAAGAGAATTTAACACAGGTCTACACATGGTAGAGGGGTGGGTAATAAGCAGATAGGGAATACAATTGTACACACCCAAGCAGGAATGTGGGTTTCTCAAGAGAGTCTCCGTTAAGTATCTTTACAGTAGCCACATAAGATGCTGGATGACTGGAAATGGTGGCACACACCTTTAATCCCCGAACTAGCACTGGAGGCAGAGGTAGGTGGAGTTTGAGACCAGCCTGGTATACAGAGCAAGTTCCAGGACAGAGAAACCCTGTGTCCCAAACCGAACCAAACCAAAAATGTTGATGTCATCTGAAGTTACATCTCATGGGGTTGCTAAGAAATATAAATGTGGTCATAGAGTGGCTCCTGATGTGCTTTGGATAGGATTGAGGTTGATAAAGTAAAATCCTGGGTCCCAAGGGTTGCATGGAGCTTTAACTGTAAACTTTTGTTTGTGAAACTCTCAATAATTTTCAGGCTTGTAAATGGGAAAGAAGTAACCCTGTATTCTAAGGTCATATAGACTCGGGGTTTAAGCATGGCCTATTGGTATTTTAATATTGCTATTTGAAAGTATTTCGGCATAAAAGAAGTATATTGCCTCTACGTAGCCAGTCTTCGCAGCAAATGTCAGTTGCACTGGAATTCTTGACTTTCAGCTGGGGAGGGGCCCCTTTCTCGTTACCTTTTTCAGTCTTTCTAGCTTGCCTCAATGTTTGCAACTTTTACAGTTGGTTAAAATACTCAACACCAGAATACTGAACCTTGCTCTGTGCACAAATTTGTGAGTTTTCTGTTAAGCTGAGTGCTTGCCTCTGTTCCTCCTACCACCCATTGCTCCAGTCCAGTATGGCCCCATGCGCTGTGTCGGTCTTATGTTATTCGTGGGTGTGCGACAGTGGACAAGACGGGGCTAGACAGGAGGGCAGAGCTGGGCTTCAATTTCTATCCAGTAAGGGGCCTTGAAGCAGCAGAGAACGTGACAAGGTTGGCGGAACCACGACTGCATTTTCTGGGACTGAGACGAGAGCCTTTACCAACATATGGCGAGGTGATGCCATACCAAGCAAGGTAGAGTCCAGCGCTGATCGGCTAGCTACTGGCTTATCCCTTAGCCAAGAGCGTCTGCCTCCGAGCCATCTATCCTTTAGCGCCCCCTTCTTGTACCTCTCTTTCGGGCTCCCTTGGAAGCGTGAGTTAGCTTCTCAAGCGTGGGTGTTTCGCCCCCATCAGAGACCAGGCCCCTTTTTCCCAGGCATAGCTCGCAGCAGTAAGCATAGCATCAACTCGAGATTTCATCTGCGAGGGGTGGAGTCAAAAGCTGGTTGGTTCGGGGGCGTCGTATGGGACCGGACTAGGGCCCCCGGCCTCTAGAAGGGCAGTTTGAGGAAGGACCACGGTCTAGGGCGGAGTTTTAGGTGGACTGACTTGACGGTCTGTGGGCAAGGCGGACGGGGCGGGGCTTAGGGCTGGGGGCGGGGTCATGCTTTTGTGTTTCGTGCCTAGGCGGTTCCAGGGCGGAGTCAAGACCTAAAGGTCCTGGCTCAGAAAGCACTGCTCTGGGCGGAGCTGAGTTACTGAGGGGCCCTGCTGTGGGCGTTGGATAGAGGCGGTCCTGGCAAAGGCGTGGTCTAAAAGGGAGAGTCTTCCTTTAAGGCGGACCACGCTGCAAGCTACAGAGATGTGCTATGGAAAATTCTTCCAAATTCCAAACACTTTACAAGTGCTTTTAGTTTCACAACTCTTGAGTTTTATTTTTGCACCTTGTTTAGAAACAGAGATGCTGAATAGCGCGAAGTTTGATGGTCTCCACTCCCAACACTTCACAGGAAGCTTCTACCAGAATTTGAGGATTCTGCAGCCGTTCCCTCTGCTTATAGGTTCGCACCTATGTATCACCTCCATCTTGTCTGCAGGCTGCGAAAATCCTCACCTCTGTTCCTAGGGAGTGGAACACAGAGTGGCCTTTTCTCAGCTGCGAAGCCTAAGGCTCTGGAGCCAGACAGGACTTAAAGGAAGTGGCAAGTTCCGGCCTTATCCTGGGAAGAAGGGCTCCAAAGCTCACGTGGGTGTGGCCTTGGCCTGACTTCAGAGCCCAAGGTTTCCTTAGGCCCTAGGAATCATATTCAGGGTGGGAAATAGTAGAACACTGGCGGAAATATGTTCTAAAAATACCCTTCAAGAAAGGAGAGATACAAAGGAACATTGTTCCTGTGCAAAGGAATAATGACTTATTTCTACTGGTATGGTAAATCTATAAAGCTGAATGGATTATAGAATACTCATTCCCAGCACACCTGCTACTTGGGAGGTTTTTTTTAAGAAGCAAAGCAGAAAAACCGAACAATCTGTAGAGTGATCCCGCCCCATGTGCGGAAAAATACGAGAGCAGTTTTAGAAAGAGAGACGTGATAGGCAAGCAACCTGAGAGATAATTGAGCCTCCTTTTGCATGGAACAAGGTTGGGAACCAGCCCAGAGAGAAGATAGGAAGTAGGTAGGTTCTTGAAGGCAGCCACTTCCACTCACTCAGAGGCATATTGGTCAAAGCATCGGAGTATATCTGTTCACATGATTGACACATTCCTGAAGGGATGGAGGTCCTAGGGCTAGGGCACCTAGCCTTTGGAGTTTCACTGCCCCTTGGAGCCCTTGTTGGTCTTGTCCCTCCTGATCCACAGTGAGGCCACTGGGTCCTGGTTAGCAATAGATGCCTCTCAATGCACTTTGGCCCTAGAAAGGTGCCAAGAGCTTTCGCTGGAGAAATGAGGAAGGAGTGGTCCACAGGGAAGAGTCATTGCCCCATGTGGCACAGGCCAAAGTTCTCTGCCTAGAAAGGCAGGGCAGCACAGTCAACACCAAGGAGGCTGGGCCACACTTCACAGCAGGGCCTTATTCACAGTGCCACTTCCACCTCAGCTGCACCGAGAACAGAGGCCAGAGGGTGCAGCAAGTCTAGCAAAATAAGGTCTGCAATACTAGGTCGTAATATGCTAATAAAGTAGTAATAAACACAAACAAGTTGATGTGTGTTTGTGGTAGAAAGTGTGAAAGAAACAGAGTAACGTGAGGAAGAATCAATGAATTAACTTTACATGAACAGGAACATCAACTTGTGAACCTGAGTTTCCAGCATTTTCATAGTTTTCTAGTTGAAATTTCATGTGTTTCAGTTTCTTTGTTGTTCTGTAGAGTGAAAAATTATAAAGGCCATTTTATGAAATATGTGTAAATTTTTCGCCTTAGACCTTGGGCAGAAAAGTACCTGCCAGCAGGTTTGGGTCCATCTAATTAGTTACAGAGGAGGGGGAGTTACAGGACAAAGGCCTGTTAAGAACATCCCAGAAACTGACTGGCCAAGGGAGGAACTACACCCTGCCCCCATGGTACGGCCTACTAGTGTTCAAAAAAAGTAAAAGAACCAATCCTGTGCACCCGCGCGAAAGTTCGCTTTTTCCCCACCCTACCCATATATAAGCTCTAGACCCCTGAGCCACGAGGTCAGTCCCTCTATCCCCTATGTGAGATATGGGGATATGGGCTGGCCCAGAGCTCTGATTTAATAAACCACCTCATGTGCTTTACAGCAAGACGGTCTCTCGTGTGTCCTTTGGGTGCGTGCTATCCTGTAACTTAAGTGGACCTCCTTTCTGGGGAGTCCCGGACCTTTCAGTTCATTATAAGCCTTTTAAAAATATTCTCATGGACTGTATTCTTTCTGTTTGTTATTTTTGTAGTGTATGGAATGGATCCCAGACCCCTAGTTTGCTATTCTGCTGTTGATTTGAACTCAGCCCCAAAGCACAATTCTGTTTATTTTGTTTCTAGAGACAGACTCTCACTCAGCCTTACCTATCTTGTGGAAGGGTCCACATTCAGGGAAGGGAGTACAACTAGAGCTGGTCTTACACCTCCAGCTGGAGAGAAAGTGAGCCAGGCATTTTAGATACCAATCCCCAAGACTGACCAACAGCCTTGGCACTTTTTCTGATGGTGTCCATTAACTTCACCTCCTATAACTGTTCTGAGAGGGAAAATTTAAAACACACACACACACGCGCACACACACACACACACACACACACACACACACACACGGAGAGAGATATCTCTTTTATATCCCAAACTGCAAACCATTTAGATGTTCAATAACATGAAAAATCTGAATAAACATATTTTATTTCATCCACTAAAACTTATGTTTCTATCCAGCTGGAATCCCGGAGTTCAGGGAGCCAAGGCAGGAGGAACACGGCAAGTTCCAGGCTACCGTGAGCTATTTAGTAAGTTTAAATGTCCTTTTGTCTCACACAATGAAAGAAGAAAGAAACAGGATGGGAGAGGGGAGCCTGTGACATTGACAGGCACAAAGACATCTGATAGTATGGGTCTTCATTTGGCTTCAACCTTTGCTGCTTCTCTTATTGGATACTTGACACTGTATGTCCATAGACTGAAGATGCTAGGTACAAGGGTTCTACTTTCTTTCTTAGAAAAACAAACCACATTCCCCAGGCTTCTTTGTCACATGGTATGGTTATGAGATCAGACAGGTGAGGGGTGGGGTACCCTCTATTCTTCCCTTGTTCTTTTAGAGTGTGGATGAAATACTACTGAGCAGCCATCTTGGAAGAGAGGAGTAATACTTTCCTGCTGAAGGACTACACTTCCCAGCTTCCCTTGCAGACAATAGAAGTAATCTCCAGCCCTATAAGGAGCTACCCCCCATCTCCCTCCATAGGCTCTTTGGCCATCCACATGTGTAGGTGATAAGAAGCTCTGTGAATAAAGAATGTGATAAGTGCTGTGAATAAAAAATGTGATAAGTGCTGTGAATAAATGTGGCCCCACTCAAGGGCAGACCAAGCCTGTCTTTCTGGCTCTTGTCTCTCATCAGTTGCCTTCTAAGATAATCTAACAAAGGGATCAAGATGTAGTTCTCAGGTACTGTACCAGTGGCATACTTCCTACCATAATGATAATGGACTGAACCTCTAAAACTGTAAGCAAGCCCCCAGTTAAATGCTTTCTTTTATAAAAGTTGCCTTGGTTATAGTGTCTTCACAGAAATAGAACGGTAACAACTAAGACATAGTTACACTGCTGGTTCTCTCTCTCCCTTCCTCCCTCTTTCCCTCTCCAGTTTTCTGGTTTCTTCTCTTTGGCCCCACCCCCACCCTCCCACAGTTCAATCCTAGAGCCTGCTATAGCCCTAAAGCTGAAGTAGAGGCTTGTAATTCATCTGAGAACCCTGAGCAAGTATATACCAACTCAATGCCTGAATTGTAGGAGAGTAATACATGGTGACACTGTTGAGGAGGTGACATTGGGTGCATCCTGGCTGCCAGCCACCCTGTGATAGATACTTTCAGAGATCCTGCCCTGACTATCAACCTTGTTCCTGTATCCGCAGCTTCACAGTGGTTTTCCTATTTGTCCCCTGACATGTGTAATGGCATTTGTACCTCAGTGTCCTTGAGGGAGAGGCCATCCACTCCCTGCCAGCCTCAGTATCCTCAGGCTGCGAACACACATTGATTACTCTAAGGCTGCCCATAGCCTTCTCCAGCAGCTGTCTCAGTGCAGCTGCATAGCAGGGCTCACAGTCTCAGGATCCCAGGCTTCAGGTCATCACAGGAGTCCAGGAATGAGAAGACAGTTCCTTTGAGGAATCTTTCTTGCTATCCTTTCGCCTCTTTCTCCTCCGTGGAGTCGACAGTACATTTGGAAGGTCAGGAATGAACTCTGCAGATGTTGTGGGGACAGGTGGTACTGAGTACCTGTCTATTAAGGTCGTTTATGTCACCATTTTCTCTCGAAGCCAAGTGTCATGGACTCTACCTTGCAGCCAGGGCATCTATGCAGGGAAAATGATAGGAAATCCAGGAAGGAGCTCTAGCGCCCTTTTGCCTTCTAGCTCCGCCCTACCCTTGAAAGGAAGGTGTTGGGGTCGCAGGACACTGGATTTTCTTGGCGGGTTTGCTGCTGGCTCCTCCCCAGCATACTAGGGCAAGCAATCAGAGGAGTGGGCGGGGCAAATCACACACGGAAGTCAGGTAACAACCGGGAGCCAGCAACCACTCTCATACCTGCCAGTGCCAGCATCCAGATCCCCACGTTGACTGAGGGACCAGCCACCAGCATGCAGGTGAGCCTGGGTTCTGAAGATAGAAGCCTGCAGCCCCTACAGCTGTCATCCTTCCCTGGAAGGCTTGGTGGCAGGTAGTTCCCAACAACCTGCCATCCAGGGAGTGTGTTGGCTGGAGTTAGATCAGTACCTATGAGGCAGCCTAAGGGTGAGGCACGACAGATGAAGTAGCTTTCTAGTCCTATTCTGGAATTCTGGAGATCCCAGGGACTGGACTTCTATGAATGTGTGTGACTTAGGGCTTTTCTGCCAGACTGACTGGTGCAAGGTGAGAATAGAGATGCTGTGCTGGGGCACTCAGACCTGGGACTTGCACTGACGGGGAGGGACTATGGGCACCAGGTGAGACTGGCCTGTGTGGCTGTGTGCCACGCTTTCTAGATCCTGCTCCAGGCAGACTGGACCTGGAGCCTAGGTGTAGTCTAGAAGGTAAGATGTGTGTGTTCGTGGGGTACCATTTGGAAAGCATAGTTTTCCCTTTTGTCAACTAAAATGGTCACCTGGGGCATAGGCCAGCACTTCATCCCCAGGGAGGAGGCAAGGGTGAGGTAGAGAGTGAAACCAACTTCCCACTGAGGCACCAGGCCTCCAGGTGTGGGCTGTGTGGGTGGCTGCTCCCTCTGCTTTTATTCAGTCCTTTCATTGGTCCTTTCAGACCCTGCTCTGGGAGCTGACTGTTCAAGCCAGCACCTAGACACCCTTAACCTGGCTCTAATACCCATTCTCTTGCCAGCCTCTTCCTCAAGCTAGTGATATAAAGAGAGAGTCGTTAGGACCTAAAGTTTAGGTACACAGAGGGTTTGGTGGTCCCAGCTCCTGGTTGGATCTGAGCCTGCCCTCCACTGTTTACATTTCTTTCATGGCTCTCCGTTGCTTTTGCTGACTGGCTTCTGTAAACTTCTAGCCATACCTGGTGCCTTTCTCCTTGCCCTTTATACTCCTGCAAAGTTGAAGTGCTGAGGACAAAGTCACCAGGAGTAGTGACTACCAAGTTTCCAGGGGTGTGAGGACTGAGACCTGTCGGGACTTGCATGTGCAAGGTCAGAGGACAAGTCTCTAAAGTCAGTTCTCTCCTTTGACTGTGTGGTCCCAGGGATGAAACTGAGGTTCGGCGGCAGGTGCCTTCACCTGCTGAGCTATCTCACTAGTCTGGGACTGAGTTCTTGAGGTCCGTAACTAGTGAGTCCTCTGAGGTGATAAGGAGTGAGTCTCTGAAGGGGTTGAGAGCTGAGTAAACTCTCCAAGTGCAGCCTGCCTCTTAGGACTGACACACATACATGTCTCTCTCCCAGAAATGCTGTCCCAATCTTCTCTTCAGCTTGTTTATCTCTTGCCTTATGAGGTAAAGATTGGGACCACCTCTGTCACCAGGTAGACATGCCTCCAGTGTCTGTATGCATCCACCCAATGCACCATCCTCCAGGTCTCAGCACTGAGAACACAGAAAGAATTTCCAGTTTAGTATCTAGGGATGAATATGGACCTGTGGGAGACAGATAGTTACAGACCACTGCAAGGAGAGATGGAGAGAGAGAGAGAGAGAGAGAGAGAGAGAGAGAGAGAGAGAGAGAGAGAGAGAGAAGCCTCAGGAGTTTCTAGGAGACAAAGGAAGCAGAGATGTTGAGCCCTTGTGGTGGGTGGTTGGGGTGTCACCTTCTTCCCAAGTTGAGACACAGGTGCTCACCCTGTACTATAAGTGTGGGTTTCTGTTGTCCTGGAGAAGTTTCAGTCCCTGCCCACAATCCCTGGTGGAGCAGGTGGATCCCCCTGTGGATAATGAAACTGAAGAGTGTTACAGACCTCAGAGAATTAGCAAGAGAGGTAAACATGATCTTAGGACAAGGTGGGCCAAAGGACAAATGGGGTGGGAAGCGAGGTCCGTGTCTTCATGCATGTGGACCGTGTACCCACAGGGCGGGCTTGGTTTGGAGATGGATGAGCTGTATGCACATGTCTTTTCTGCCTGTACTGACCAGGAAGGTGGCTAGAAGGTGGACAGAAGGGAGCAGGACTGCCCTGCTCTAGTTCCCTGCAATCCTGACCCTCAGGAGAGAGGATTCCTTAGGTGCTTAGGTGCTATGGAGAGGTGACCTGTGTCCATAATGAAGATCTTGGGGCCCTACCTGAGTCCTGAGCCCTGAGCCCTAGCCCACTGTGTACGGCCTGTAGAATTGGAGGTGGCAAGGACTGGGGGAAATGGCAGGAACCTTAGTGGCTGGGTGGGCGGGTGATTTTCTTCACTCTTTTCCTGCCTGTGCCAGGGTGATTCTTTGTTGCAGAAGTGATATCCTTAGATTCTATTGGTAAAGAAGTTGAGTCTCTGAGGGGCTGGTCACATCAGAGCCAGGGTGTCCGCCTGTGCTTAAGCCCCAGTCTGGCTATATGTGGCAAGGTTGAAACTCTAGGTCCAAGGCCCCAGCTGAGTGTGTGGGGACAGCCTTGTCCCTATCTTATGTATCCTGGAGTTTCAGGAGCCCACACAGCTTCTTGGAGGTAGAATCCAATGGATTAGGACCCAGGAGTTTTGAACACTTCAGGAACACTGAGCAAGCTGCTTGGCCGGAGGTAAAGATAGCTTCACAAGCTGGTCCCATCATGAGTGCCCCAAGGGCAACACCGAGATAGATGCTCATGGGTATCCCCCATCCATTAGGGACCAGCAGGATCTGGTCCTATACACACTGGCCCTAGACAGCTAGACCTTGAAGTCTGGATGCTGTGGCTGTGGATGGGTGGTTGGTAAGCCCAGCATTCTTTTTTGTTTGTTTGTTTGTTTGTTTTTGTTTTTTGTTTTTTGTTTGTTTGTTTGTTTGTTTTTTCGAGACAGGGTTTCTCTGTGTAGCCCTGGCTGTCCCGGAACTCACTCTGTAGACCAGGCTGGCCTCGAACTCAGAAATCCGCCTGCCTCTGCCTCCCAAGTGCTGGGATTAAAGGCATGCACCACCACCACCCAGCTTTTTTGTTTTTTCAAGACAGGGTTTCTCTGTGTAGCCCTGGCTGTCCTAGAACTCACTCTGTAGACCAGGCTGGCCTCGAACTCCCAAGTGCTGGGATTAAAGGCGTGTGCCACCACTGCCTGGCCCAGCCCAACATTCATGAATGCAGAATTTAGTGGCTGGGCCTGTCTTGCCATAGACTGGAAATGACAGAACCAGAACTGGGTAGGATCTCTGGCCTTGCTGATAGATTGGCCACTGTGCCTGTGCTACGGTGGCAGCTAAAAGCTAGTGCAGTCATCAGGTATGTGTATAACTTTGCCATGGATATATAAATGGTGGTCCTGCCCAGAGTGGCTTCAGCTTACACTGGCTGAAGTGATAATCCCCAGCCCCAGGAGGTTTCAGGTAACTGTTCCAAAGCTGCACATGTCTCTAGTGGGAAGAGGCTTTCTGATATAATTTGGGGGTTGGATAGAGACAGTCTCTTAGCCCAGCCTTCAAAGGTATACTTTGTGGATGACCTCCTCTTCCCAGGCTACCTCTGAGTTTGGATTCCTAAGTCCTACAGGTTCCTGGTTCTGTCCTAGGTCTTGCCTCTGCTCTAATATGTTCTACACACTAACATTTTGGGCCCACACTGATGATTGTGGCTTATGGGAAAGGGGAGACGTCAGAGGACATCTGCCCAGGCCCAAAGTCAAGCTCATTTCACTCACCAATTCATCACACATGACACTTGCTGGGCCCTTGTGGTGGGTGGATTACTAGACAGGGTGCCAGGGACATAAGGGTCCCCTGCCCACATCTCTTGTTAGTTGGGGTGTCACCACCTTCCCAACTTGAGACACAGGTGCTCACCCTATACTTCAGCTCTAAGTGTGGGTTTCTCTCCTAGAGAAGTTTCAATCCCTGCCCACAATATCTGGGTTACATGTGTTTGTAGGCAGTAGATGAGAAGCCAAGAGAGCCCAGGAGTCTGGGGAATGTTGTCAGAGGCGGGAAGGAGAGAGCAGATAGAAATGCCCAGGTGGAGAGTCGAGTATAGCACACAGGGTGCACACAAGACAGGGAGATGAAGGTCTGAGGCCTCTGTTACCTTCCAACAGTTGAATGGAGGTGCGGGCAGGGGAGGCACCTGTTGATTCTCAAACCAGAAGCTCCTTGGGCATATATGAATGAATCTGCACTCATGAGGCTTCAGTAGGGTGTGGATTCAGCAGCAAGGCAGACAAACAAGCAAACAGAACAGAACAAAACAAAACCACCTTATGTTAAATTGGATTTCAGATAATTTTTTTTTTCTTAGTATAAGTATACCCAGGCAATATTGCGATATACTTAATAATATACCCTCCCACCCCAAATAAACCCTTTCTTTTATTTGGTTTTGCTTTGTTTTGAGATGAGGTCTTGCTATATAGACCAAGCTGGCCTGGAACTTGCTATGTACATCGGGCTGGCCACAAATTCACCACAACCCTCTGAATTGTTGGCATGCACTACCATGCCCATCCCAAAGCCTGTTTGTCTATCTGAAATTCCTACATGATTGGGTGGCCTGTATTTTGCCTGGCAGCTCTTCGACTGGCCTGTTGGAGCAGTATGGTGAGACTCTCTGGAGGAGGTAGGAGGAATGTGTTTGAGAAGGAGAGGGATTACAGGTTCGTGGGGTGGGGGAAGCAGGAGTCAGACATGGCATTGCGGTAACATCAGAGATGGTAACTTTAGTGTGGGGATGGAGGTGGGGACCACTGAGGATGGGCACTGGAGTTGGTCATGGGCTAAGGAAGACACGGGCCCCTCAGACCATGGAGTATGAGAACAGCATCCCAACCTGCTGGACAGCTAGAGAAACAGCTTTATTTGGCTCTAGAAGTGTCTAGAAGGACAAAGTCCCCTGCATCTGGGACCATGGAGCCACAGGGTCCTTGCCACCGTGGAGTCCTTCTATCGACTCCTGCATTGCTTGTAGAGACATGGATGGGACTTGTTTTCCATGTGTGCAGAGCCAAGGGACACATCATGAATTACAAAACCAGTGTCCTCAGCATCTTCCCAATGCTGTCTTCTTAGCCAGTGCATTGGCCCGCTCAACCCCTCCCTTGGTCTTTACTCCACCGGGTTTGGGAAAGCACAACTTGCTCCAACCTGCCTGGCAGCCCCCACTTCCCCAGGTCTTTCTCCCTGCTTCCTACAGTCCACACCTTCGGGAAAGAAGCCCTGACTGCCACTAAACTTCAGTCCTCAGGCACCTGATTTATTGAGAGTACATGAAATCCTAGGCACCCAGGACCCAGCACCAGTGAGACAGAGCCCACAGCATCCATTGCTCTGACTCCTCTCCCGTCCTTGGTGGTGTAATTTTAGTGTGTGTAGCTCAATTAGTAGATAGCTCTCCTAGCACACGCTCCTAGCACACATGAAACCCTGAGTTCAGTTCCTGGTATCACATAACCAGGCGTGGAGGTGTCTGCCAGTAATTACAGAATTTTGTAAAATTTTGTAAAACCAACATTTTAAAATTATTTATTTCAAAAAGGTAAAACAATTGCAGAGACCCGGGTTTGATTCCCAGCACCCACACAGTGGCTCACAACTGCCTGTAACTCCTATTTTAGAGGGTCTGATGCCCTCTTTTGACCTCCACAGGGACTAGGCATATACATGGCAAACAGATGTAAAGGCAAAACATTTGTACAATAAAAAGATACAAAAAAAAAAAAAAAGGGAGCCAGACAGTAGTGGCACATGTCTTTAATCCTAGCAATCTGGAGGCAGAGGCAGTCAGTTTTCTGAGTTCAAGGCCAGCCTGCCTATATAGAACGTTTAAGGACAGCTAGGGCTACTGGAAAAACCCTGTCTCAAAAAACCCAACCCAACCCAAACAAACAAACAAAATGGGGCAGGGGTGGTGGCGGCACATGCTTTTAATCCCAGAACTCTGGAGGCAGAGGTAGATGGATCTCTCTGAATTTGAGGCCAACCTGGTCTACATAGTGAGTTCTAGCTAACCAGGGCTACATAGTGAAACCCTGTCTCAAAAAAAAAAAAAAAAAAAAAAAATGGGTTAGAGAGACAGCTCAGTGGTCAAGAGCACTTGCTGCTCTTTCAAAGGACCAAGTTCATTTCCCAGCATCACATGGCAGCTTGAAACTGTCTGTAACTCCAGTTCCAGAGGATCTGACACCTTCACACAGACACAGCAACAATGCACAGAAAAAAAAAATTTTTTTAATCAAAGAAAGAAAAAAAGGAAAGAAGGAAGCAAGAAAAAAGCAAGCTGAAGAAGTGGCTCCGTGGTTAAGAGCTGCTCTTCCAGTGGTTCAATTCCTAGCACCCACGCGACAGCTCACAACTATCTGTAATTCCAGTTCTAGGTGGATCCGACACCCTCACACAGACATATATGTAGGCATAAAATAGAAAAAAAAGTAGAGTTAAGAATATTTCTTAAGGCTGGGCAGTGGTGGCCCACGCCTTTAATCCCAGCACTTGGGAGGCAGAGGCATGTGGATTCTGGGCGGCAGCCTGATCTACAGAGAGTGAATTCCAGGACAGCCAGGGCTACACAGAGAAACCCTGTCTCAAAAAACCAGAACCAAAAAAGAAAAAAGAAAGGAAAAAAAAAAAAAAAGAAAGAAAAAAGAAAAGAAAAAAAAAGAATATTTCTTTAGGTCTGGTAAGATGGCTCAGTGAGTGGTTAAGAGCACTGGTCATGAGTTCAAATCCCAGCAACCACATGGGTGTGTCACAACCATCTGTAATGAGATCTGATGCCCTCTTATGGGGTGTCTGAAGACAGCTACAGTGCACTTACATATAATAATAAATAAATAAAAACCTTTGGGCTGGAGTGAGTCGGGCTGGGGCGAGAGGGAGAAGGGAAGGGGGAAAGAATCTTTTAAAAAATTAAAAAGCAGAGCTTTGCTTGTTTTTTTTTTTTTGTTTGTTTGTTTTGTTTTGTTTTTCCAGACAGGGTTTCTCTGTGTAGCCCTGGCTGTCCTGGAACTCACTCTGTAGACCAGGCTGGCCTCGAACTCAGAAATCTGCCTGCCTCTGCCTCCCAAGTGCTGGGATTAAAGGCGTGCGCCACCACTGCCCGGCGGAGCTTTACTTGTTAATTGCTTTTCATTTTATATAAAAACGTATATCATGCTAGGGATTGGAGAGATAGCTCAGTGGTTAGGAGCACCAGATACTCTTCTAGAGAACCCTGGTTCAATTCCCAGCATCCTCATGGTGGCTCACAAAAATCTGTAACTCCTCTGGTCTTTCTGTGTCACCTATCCAGTTCCATCAGATCTGATGCTCTCTTCTGGTCTCTATGGGCAACTGACTGTCAAATGGTGTACAGACTGGCGTATGTGCAGGCAAAACACCTATTCTATGCACTTAAAAAAAAAAAGGCCATCATGCCAGATGTAGATTCCCAAGGTCTGTTTTCTTAAAAACAAGCTCATTTGTCATTCTGGTGTCCCCTGCCCATACGCTACCTTCCTGTGACCACATCTCAGGAGACACTTGTGTCGTCCAGCTCTTCAGCCACACACACCCTTGTGTCCTTTCCTATTCTGGTCACTCAGGATCATTGTAGCTTTTAGTCACTGTCTTCTTAGCTTCCACTTAAGATATTTTCCCCCCTTGTCCTGGTGACATAACTCCTGGACACTCTTCACATGACCCTCTGACCTTCTCTGAGGACTTTGGGTGGGATGGACTACTGGCTACAGGCAGGGGGGCCATCCATCGCTCACACTCCTGCTGTGCCCAACTCCCAGGGTTATCAGCGGCAGTTGCAACCTTCCTCCCATGGATTGGGGTGATACCGGTGCCCACTGGTTCTCATACTCACAGCTTTCTCTAGGCACTGAATCCAGCCCACAGTGGGGAAAGATGTAACCCTGTCTCCCAGAAGATCTGGGATCTGCACTGTGAACAAGTCAGAAAAATCTCAAGTCCTTCAGATTCCACTTGTGGCTCTCAGCGATGGGGATTATGCCTTGTCCTGAGTTTCTTGTCTGTGTCCTCAAGAAAAGCCAGGCCACATTTGTACTGCCCAGTGAAAATGTTCCCCAAGTTTATGTGAAACACCAGTACCAAGTGTATCCCTGATGTCCCTCCCTGATGCCCCCAGACTTTGGTATATTCAGACCCTTCTTTTTTAAAACATAATTATTGATTTGTTTTATGTATATGATTATGCTGCCACTGTCTTCAGACACACTAGAAGACGGCATCAGATCCCATTACAGATGGTTATGAGCTGGGAATTGAACTCAGGATCTCTGGCAGAGCAGTCATCTTTCCAGCCCCCTCGTCAGACTCTTAAATGTGTGTAGCTGGTGTCATCTAGCCCTCCAGCTATTGGTAGCACTGACCAATGTCACCTTGATTGTCCTGAGTTTGCCATTTCCTGCCCATCTAGTGTTCACTGGGACTCCTTTCAGGGACATTCCTTTGAGCCTGTGTCTGTCATGGAGAAGCGGGACTGTCTACCTTTCCTTCAAGCCCAGAAGGAACTCCTTGGTGTTTCCACACAGACTGTACTCTGGTTGTGTTGCATGCTCCACTTTCTGCCACCTTGTGACATCCTCAGCCTGACCTCCACCAGGGGCTGCCTATTTGCTAACTAGTTTCTGGCAGACCAGTCCCCAGCTTGGTGCAGGATAGGGAGTCTCACTCCCTTAAGTGCTCATGTGTCTGCTCAGAGAATGTAGGAAAAGGTTTGTGAGGGACTTACATACTTGTCTCCCTATCTTTCTCTGTCCCCCAGGGTGATGAGAGCCTCCAGATCTTGGTGGGGTCAGAAGGGGACCATTTGCCATTGATAGAAATGGGTACTTGTCAGGTAGGTCTGGATTCCACCTACTCACTGTATCCTGTGCTTGGTTATGGCTCTAAACCTCCTTCCATATCCCATGGACTATGGGTTCTCGCTCCACACCCTCTCCCATCCTATGTCTTGTGCTGGGTTTCAGATTTACATTTCCTCCTAACTGTGTTTCTATCCCATACCTTATTCCTCCAGCCTGAGGCCTCTGATCAATGGGACTGTGTCCTGGTGGCTGATCTCCAGACCCAGAAAATCCCGAAGCATGTTGATAGGCAACGGAAGTTCCTAAAAAATCTCGAGAGCCGGGGCTTCCACTTCAAGGTGGGCTGGTTTGCTTCAGGGGCCAAATCATGGGCCAGAGAGTCATGAGGAATGCCATGTCATATACCCCAGTCATGAGGAATGCCATGTCATATACCCCAGTCATGAGGAATGCCATGTCATATACCCCAGAGACAGGGGACAGGATAGTGGCTGTGGATGAGTTCTTCTCCTGTGACTCTCAAGGTGAAAAGGGACCAGAAGAAGGTGTTCTTTGGGATCCGAGCTGACAGTGGCGTCATTGACATGTACCGGACTCTCCTCATGAAGCCCGAAGATCCCAGCTCCAAAGCCAAGCAGAGCTTCAACATAGCTACCACAAGGTGAGCATGTATCCAGAGCCAGGCAGGAGGACCCTTGCCCTGTGTCCAGGCAGGATAAGGGTCACATCCCATCTGAGGCAGGACAACAGTTCCACACAGTCTCAGTGTGGATGTCACAGGGGATTAGACACAGTTTTGAACAAGGCTCTGTGCCTCAGTTTACATTTTATAATAGTAATATTGACGCTCACTTCTTGACATCCTGTGAGAACTCTTTATCACGGTTTTCCTGGAGATCCAGAATCAAAGTCATCAGTCACTGCTTCTGAACTCTGAGGTCTTTATCTCCCACAGACCTCTTCCTCATCTGCCCGAACTCTCCTCGGACATCTGGTCCTCGATATCTGACAGGGAGAGCTTACTATGTCCCCAGTTACCTGCTCCTCCACAAATGCTCATACAATCCCATCTGGTTGTTCTGTGTCACTTACCCAGCTCTAGGAATAGCTATCTGGGGGCCTGGCTAGTTGACTATGGCAAAGGACGGACAGGTAATTGGGTAGCAGGCAACAGAGTCCTGTAAACACAGAATTTTTTGGTATTGGGAAGGAATGAGGGAAAATCAGAAGAGTAGAGACACTGTCTTAGGGTTTTACTGCTGTGAACAGACACTATGACCAAGGCAACTCTTATAAAGGACAACATTTAATTGGGGCTGGCTTTCAGGTTCAGAAGTTCCTTCCATTATCATTGAGGTGAGACCATGGCAGCATCCAGGCAGAGGAGCTGAGAGTTCCACCTCTTATTCCTAGGGCAGCAAGGAGAAGACTGGCTTCCAGGCAGCTAGGACGAGAGCCTTAAAGCCTACGTCCACAGTGACACATCTACTCCAACAAGGCTACACCTCCTAATTGTGCCACTCCCTGGGCCAAGCATATACAAACCATCACAGACACCTTGATGGGGGCAAAACAAGACAGACTTGTGGGGGGATTTCCCTGTGTCCACAAGGTGACCTTCTCAGGCACTTAAGCTGTATCTGAGTATGGCTGCACAAATGCCTGTGTGGCCTCAGGCAAGTTACTCTAACCTCTGAGCATCAGTTTCCACATAAGGAGAACGACTCATAGCCATGTAAACAGATCTGTGCACATTAACACTCAGCATGTGTAGAGGAGTGTGGTCAGAGGTTGGGGCTCTTAGCCTTGCATCTGGGCGAGATGTGGAAGCCTGAGAGTAAGAATTGAACCCCATTCTGGAAGTCAGGCAAGTTTGACCTGAGCAGGTTTTCAGGGTGATTTCTGGACTCTGGATTCTGGTCAGTAGTGGTGGGGTACCTCTTCTAGAACAGAGAGGGCCTGGATGTGTGGCAAACAGGGTCTTTAGGAGCAGAGTCCACTAGGCTATCATGGGACTACCCTGATCCTTAGATTCTTGGGTTTCAGAATCCGAATTGTGAGCTTTGTCGTGAACAGCAAGATGAGACCTGGTGGTGAGCTCAGATGGGCAGGTGGCTGAGGAGGGTGCCGCTGTGGGCTGGATCCTCCCACCCGTCATTGCTCTCTGATTGAGGCTCCCTGTAACCCTAGAAACCTTTGAGGATCTGGTGAAGGCTGGGGTTTTTGAGACCATGTTTCTTCTGCACAAGGTGAGGGGTAGACCAGCTAGCTCAGAATGGGCCTGAGGGTAGGGATCTGAGGGAGGAAGCTAAGCTCTCATTGTCTGTTTCCGGGACCCAGGGGGAAAAAGACCTGAAGAGAATTTGGGCTCGATGGAGGAACATGTTCCAGTTACAGCCGATTGATAAAATCAGGTAATACCATACCAAGCAGCTCACCTGTGGGTCACTGACACATCTGTGTTCAAAACGGATAATCTGTGGCCCAGCCAATCCAGTCCTGACTGACAGATACAGTCCCCACTTACATTGATGCTAGCAGTACCGTCCCCCCACCTTCTCCTCATCCGCCCATACCCTACCAGGTACTGAGGTCAATGGGGAGGGTGGCCTTGATGGGGAAGCTTTCCCACAGGGAATACTTTGGCGAGAAGGTGGCTCTGTACTTCACCTGGCTTGGCTGGTACACCTACATGCTGGTGCCTGCTGCTGTGGTGGGCCTCATCGTCTTTCTAAGTGGCTTTGCCCTGTTTGATTCCAGCCAGATCAGGTGGGTTGGGCCTGAGGCCTGCAATCTCGTTGTGGGACAGGTATGGAGGTGGGAGCCTGGATGGGTTCTGCAGCTCAAAATCACCAGTCTTGTCTCTACACTCACAGCAAAGAAATCTGTGATGCCCATGACATCTTCATGTGCCCTCTTGGCGACCACAGTCACAGATACCAGCCGCTCTCAGACATGTGCACTTTCTCGAAGGTTAGTTGCTACTGGAGTCTTTCCTGGGCCTATGCAGGGGTGGGCACAGGATATCTGTCTAGAAGTGGGGAAGAGAAGGCACCTTGTTGCCCCGAAGAGCTAGGTTCTCCCCCACCAGGGGACATGGTAGGAAACAGCATGAAGCCCTTCTGTTCCTCTCCCTAGCTCACTCATCTCTTTGACAACGAGGGCACTGTGCTATTTGCCATCTTCATGGCTCTGTGGGGTGAGTTGCTGCTGGGCATCCCTGGAGGACTCTAGGACTCCAGCCAACCTGAGCTCTTCAGCCACTCTGGCTCACCCCAGGTATCCTGTGACATTTCTCTGTGCTCACTGCAGCTACAGTCTTCCTGGAGATCTGGAAGCGAAAGCGTGCCCGTGAGGTCCAGAGCTGGGACCTGTATGAATGGGATGAGGAAGAGGTAAGGCAGGGACGGCAGCATCAAGGTTGCTTGCTTACAGTGTCCCATGTGGCCCATACCTGAATCCTTGTGTCTGAGGCATGTCTGGTGACCTCCCTAGGAAGAGATGGCCCTTGAGCTCATCAACTCTCCGCACTATGAGCTGAAAAAGCACCACCATTCCTACCTGAACAGCACCATCATCCTGATTCTGACTCTGTTCATGGTACTTCTGGGATCTGTGGTAAACGCTAGAGACCCGGCTATCCCTACCCTTCATGTCCAACCCCAACCCTTCGCAGATCTGTGTGATGATCGCCATGGCTCATGTGCTGGTTGTCTACCGTGTGGTGGCTGGTGCCTTCTTCAGCAGATTCCTGGGTCAGCAGTCGATCACCGCTGTGGTGGTGACCGGGGCAGTGGTACATTATGTCATCATTGTCATCATGACTAAGGTGAGGATCAGGCAGGCGAGGCCCTGGGGTGGGGGGGGGCTCCACTGAAATCCTAGGTAAGTCCCACTTGGTTCCTTCTTCCCTCAGGTCAACAAATGTGTAGCCCTGAAGCTTTGTAAATTTGGTGAGAAGAGGCTATCCTCTCTCTGGGAACTGGGAGGACTCAGGGCTGAGAGTCACAGGGCTGTGATCAAAAGTGGGGTGGGGGCTTCCTCCTCTTCTGGGGCCCCTCACTTGAGAGTGTAGGTCATGCTGTCTCATTGGTCTAAGGACAGACAGAATGACCATATCTCATTCCAGAGGAACCCAGGACCTTTTCAGAGCAAGAGAGCAAGTTCACTGTCAAGTTTTTCATCCTGCAGTTCTTTGCCCACTTCTCCTCTCTCATCTACATTGCCTTCATTCTGGGCAGGTATGCTCCCTGGCCCCAGAAGCCTGCTGTCCACCCTAGCCCCCAGCTCCTTCAGGTTCAGCCTTCCTGTCTTATTTCTTGCCTTTAAAATTGCCCAGATCTGGGTCTGGGGAGATGGCTGCTCTTCCAAAGGTCCTGAGTTCAATTCTCAGCACCCACATAGTGGCTCATGACAATCTAGAAAGGGATCCGATGCCATCTTCTGTCATGCAGGTGTATATGCAACAGAGCACTCATACATTGAATGAATGAATGAATGAATGAATGCAGCAGATCACTCATATTAAATCACAAACAAACAAACTTAAAAAAAAAAAGTGGCCAGATCTTAGCCAGGCATGGTGTCACACACCTTTAATCCCAGCACTGAGCCTATAGAAGCAAGTAGATCTCTGAGTTTGAGGTCAGCCTGGACTACATGTTGAGCTCCAGGATAGCCAAGACTAAATAGAGAGACTCTGTCTCAAAAAAGACTAAATGAGTAAATAAATATAAAAAAATAAATAATAAAAAAATAAAAGTGGCAGATCTCGAGGCTGGAGATATAGTTCAGTTGAAAAGCATGAAGCCCTGTTTGACCTCTTGTATCTGTGACCTCTTGAATGTGGTGACCTCTTGATATGGTGGCATACTCTTGTAATTTCAGAAGTCAATAATTGGAGTGAGTTTTTGGTCAGCCTGGGTTACATAAGACCCTGCATTAAAAAGAAAAAGTGCCCCCTTCAGCAGCACATGTGGTAAAATTGGAAAAATACACACAAGATTAGCATGGCCCTTCTGTAAGCATGACAGGCAAACTTGTGAAGTGTTCCATATTTTTTAAAAACGTGGTCAGATCAGTTCTTTTAATTAACTACTACGTAGGTAGCTTTGCTCTGTCAGTAATCAGACTGACTTTTTCCATGGAAACATCCCAGTGGCTCTGCCCAGTGTACCACACTCTCCCCACTTATTATATTGTGCTGTGCTTCGTGAAGAAGCTATGTGAATATTCCCTCGCCTTCCCTATTTAAATGACTATTTTTGGTGCAGTCAATGTACACCTTTTTGTCTTCTCTGAAGAAAATGATTGCTGCTTTATTTACGTGCTTAAATGTCATAAGGCATTTAAACATTACCAGTTAGTCACAAACTTCCTCCCAACCCTGCCTCCCCACCAAACCTCCCAGTGTGTTCAGAGACATGGGAGTCCCTTAACCGTCATGCCCTTGGAAGTCATTCCTGGCAATTTGTCCAAGCTCCTAGAAAGACTAGGATGGCCCTTTAAGCTGGGCCCACAGCATTCAACTGCTTATCTAGTCCAAAGTCCCAAAGTCTTCTACATTTCTCTAAAAACAACATAGTCAGGTCTTTTTTCAGTAGTAGCCACAGCCTGGTACCACCTTCTGTCTTAGTTACTCTTCTATTGATAAAACAGTGTTACCATGGCAACTTATAAAGAGAAGTGCTTAATTTGGCCCACGGTTTAGAGAATTAGAGTCCATGATGGTGGAGTGAAGGAACAGTTGAAAGCTCACATCTTGACTTACAACCATGAGGCAGAGAGAGGCAAGGGTGGGGGGAGTGCAAAGGAATCTAACCCCAGTGACTTATCTCTTTCAACAAAGCCACACCTCCTAATCCTTCCCAAACATTCCACCAACTAAGGATGCAGTATTCAAATATATGAGCCTACTGGGGGTGGGAAGGCATTCTCATTCAAACCACCACACTATTACTCTACCTTCCATGGTCACAAGATCAAGGTGCTGTCCATCTTCCTCACAGGCCTTAATTTTCTCCCTAGGATCAATGGTCACCCTGGGAAGTCCACTCGCCTGGCTGGCCTGTGGAAGCTGGAGGAGGTCAGTCTGTCCTGAGGCCTCACTGCCCACTTTTTTGATTCCCCTCCTCCCTCAAGCTCCATCCCTTACCTTCACGTTGGCCCCACAGTGTCATCTCAGTGGCTGCATGATGGACCTGTTCATCCAGATGGCCATCATCATGGGCCTGAAGCAAACCCTGAGCAACTGCGTTGAGTACCTGAGCCCGTGAGGACCTCTTTCCATCCCATCCAGCCTCCTGCAGTGCCTGTCCCCATGCCCTGCAGTCTTTCTGTATGTTTCACACATTCTTGGTGCCCACAGGTTGTTGGCCCACAAATACCACTTAATGCGGGCTTACAAACATGGTCACATGTCCGAAGACCCAGAACTGAACGAGTGGCAGCGTAACTACCACATGAATTCAGTCAACACCTTCAGCCTGTTTGATGAGTTCATGGAGATGAGTGTGTGGTGCTCCAGTTGGCTGGGCAGATAGGGTGGGTGTGCAGGGTGAAGAGAGGGTGGCTGTACTGGACATGGTAACATTTTCACCCTGCAGTGATCCAGTATGGCTTCACCACCATCTTTGTGGCTGCCTTCCCACTTGCACCCCTGTTGGCGCTCTTCAGCAACCTTGTGGAGATCCGCCTGGATGCCATCAAGATGGTCAGACTACAGCGGCGCCTGGTTCCTCGAAAGGCTAAGGATATAGGTCAGAGTGCACACACATTGTACAATGGAGGAGAGCAGCCAGGGATCTGGGAAGATCAACTTCCAATCCTGGGCTTTCACCAGCCCATGCCAGACCACCTTGAAGCAACTTGTAATAACTGCAGCCCCTCCCTTTACTCTAGGGACATTAGGTTTTTCAGATACAGTAACTAAGCCTCGTGGGCTCAACCCCTAGAAAAAGGCAAGCTAGAGTGCATTTAGGTACTGCCTGACAAGGTTCTCCCATGAGCCTCCAACATGTGGCTGGAGAGCATGCAGCCTCCAAGGGGACCTTATGGAAGAGCAGGAATCTGATCCCATGGGAGAGAAGATATGGCAGATCAGAGAGCCCAAGGCCTCAGTCATCCTGACTTTCCATAATGAGAATGACAGATGTCAGGGAAACAGATGGTTTAGTTGTTAGAGGTGGAGCAAAGCATCAGGGAGAGCCTCAGCCTTGGGGCTGGGTTCAGGAATTCTCACTTGGGTGGGGTCCAGGAGACAGACAACCTGTTGAAAAGTTCCAGGAAGAAATTGGGGATGGGGAAGTCTGAGTCCTTCACTAATCATGTCTGGGAGAAAAAGGTGTAACTATACTGTATTACTATATTATACTGTATTACTATATTACTGTATTATAGTCTGTATTAGCTGGGGATTTCCGAGCAGATAAGTTAGCTCCCCCAGCAGCACTGGGGCCATGAACAGAGGTAACACAAGGCTCCTTGACCAATCAGGCTCCAAGCTTTTAGGCCAGGAGACTACCAATGATCAGGATTGGCTGCTTCATTCCACTGCTGTCATTCAGGGACCTGGCTGCAGGTACTGGAGACCATTGGAGTGCTGGCAGTCATTGCCAATGGAATGGTCATCGCCTTCACCTCTGAGTTCATCCCCAGAGTAGTCTACAAGTACCACTATGGTCCGTGCCGAAAGAATCAGACCTTCACAGATGAGTAAGGCATTGAACTGACCCTTCCAGTTAAGTCCTTGGAGCGCAGACCTAGGGCTCTCCTTTGTATAAGTGGGTGCTGCTGGAGCTACCCAGGGCTGTACGTAGGCTGGGATTTGACTCTTTGCACTGTCTACATGGCCTACATACCTTGGCTGGATTCCGGGAATAACTGATGAACCCTTGTTGAAATGGAAGTACCAGGCTCTGTTGGCTTTGAGCAGGCAGTATCTAAATGCCTCTCTTGCTAAGTTTTGCATCTCTGTCCTGTTTCTGGCATGGGAAGACAAGGCAGAAATGTGTCTTAGCTCCCACTGCACCTGCAGACTGGGGTTCTTTAGGTCAGCACCAGGAGTATTCTTTCAGCCTGGTAGGGCAAACTGTTGGTGGCATCCCCAAGACCCCTCAGCTTCTCTTTGCTCTCCCAGAGGTAGTCTTGTGCTTAGTTAGTGGGACTTTCCTCATGAAGGAGAATGGAGGATGCCTTCCGTGGTGGCTTGCCCCCTAGTGCCCTCTAGGTGCAGGGACTTCTCAGGAAGGCCTCAGGCTGAGCAGACACCACACTTTTCTCTCTCCAGCTGCCTCAAGAACTATGTCAACCATAGCTTGTCTGTCTTCTACACCAAAGACTTCAAGGACCACAGCAGGATGGAAGGCCAAGAAAATGTGACCGTGTGCAGGTTTGGAACCTCTCATCTTCCATAAATGGCCTCTAAACTCCTGATTCCTGACCTTAGGTACTTTCCTACCCCAGGTACCGGGACTACAGAAATGAGCATGACTACAACTTCTCTGAGCAGTACTGGTTCATTTTGGCCATCCGACTGACCTTTGTTATCCTCTTTGAGGTGGGTAAATTGTGAGTGAGCCCGAGAAGAGGCAGTTCTCTTATTCCTCTTTCCTAGTCCCCAAATCCTAGAGTCTCCGTAGCCACTGACCTTGCTAGGCCACTCTCCCTGTCACCCACAGCACTTTGCCCTGTGTATCAAGCTCATAGCTGCATGGTTTGTCCCTGACGTGCCCCAGGCAGTGAAGAATGAGGTTCTGAAGGAGAAGTATAAGAGAATCCGCGAGAGAATGTGGTAGGGGTGCAGAGGCTCACCTGGCTGGGGCAAGTCTGTGCGTGGGGACAGGCCTGGCCTCTGACCCATACCAACCCTACCCTTCCTGTAGCTTCACTTCCAGGAGCACGGATGTATAGATAACCTGGGGCAGGTGGAGAAATGCTACTTTCCGGGAGCCTGGACTAGGAAGAAGTCCCTACCTCTGCAGTTTGCCTTTGTCCATAACAATGTGTATGCATGTGTTGAGGGAGGCTGGAAAATGGTCCATGTCTATGTAGGATCCTGGACGCTCTACATATATGTTAGTGAATGAAGGTCATAGGAGGGCCTTAGATATATGTAGCTGTATATAGGCACCCTAGGAAGCCCCATGTATATATGTTAATCACGGGAGACTTTTGTATATGTAGGGGTCATTGAAATTCCATGTATATTTACAGTATTTATGAACAGCACAGATGTGCCTGTGAAATTTGCTTCAACTTTCCTAGGGTTCAGATTGGTACAGGCCTGACTTAAAACTCTTGAGTGACCCTAGCACCTATAGAATCACAGGCTGCTCATAAAACCCCCACGCGGTAAAATTAGCCCAAGTTCCATGGACCTCCTGGCTTCTGGGCCTCAGATCCTGCTCTGTGGCCTCCTGCTTTGTGGGAGGCCCAGAGACTAACTTCCGGGTCCCCTCCCCCCAATTAACCTGGCTCCCCACAGCCAGCAAAACTGTTGACAAACAAAATAAACCTGTGTGTATTGATTTCTGAGCCTCATGATGTCGATCCAGTTTCTAGGGATGATTTCTGCTAGATTGAGATGGGATGGACTGTGGTGGCTTGGGGCCACCTGGCCCTTCTCTGGTTTGCCTCATCGTCTAAGCGAGGGACACCTTATGGAAGAAGGTTCTGCTTTCCAAATATCTGGGGTTTTGAGTGGCAAGAGAAGGCACGGGAGTCAGTTATGGGTAGGGTGTGGATCAAGTTGACTTCCTGGAGGAAAAGGAAGAGTTCGGGCTGGAGAAGCAAAACACCATGACGGTCAGCACGGTGGCCCTTTGCGGGTTGCGCTGGGTGGGCTGGTTTGACCACTGCCCCAAAGCCGGGAAGTTTGAAGATCCCGGGACTGAATTCCCGACACTCACTAGCACTAGCCTCGGGCTTAAAGCGGGACACTAGGGTCCGCCCTCGCCCTGCCTGCGGGGCGGGGCTGCACCTGCCGCTGGGTTTGTCGCTGCTGCGCACCTCGGCCAGGTAAACTGTCAGCTTCCGCGGGAGTCTCAGGTCTGAAAGCAGGTGGGTTGCAGTCGTGACTCAGACACGTGGGGGTGAGTAGAGGTCGTCGTTCCCGGAGCTGCTTCAATTTCAATGTTGAGGACCTGGGAGTACTTCGTTCCGGGGAGCCTTGGGGCCATAGTCCCTCAGGAAGTAGCTCTGAATCAAGCGGGTTTCCCCGGTCACCCCGGAAGCGCGAGAGCGCTGCGTCCAGTCCCCTTCTCTGGCCTTGCTCTTTTCTCTCTGCCCAACATAGTCAATAGCTTCCTCTCGACTTCAGTGCAAGCCTGCAGAGGCGGGCAAGCGGGGCGTAAGACCTCACCTTCGCTCCCACGAGCTTATCTCAAACCTGAGCAATTCTAGGACACCTGGGCAGACTGAGAGGTTGGCAGGGACTCAGGCTCGCGGGGACCCTAGCAGAACTTTCGCGTCCTTTGAGCGCCAGGGCTTGGTGCGCTCTCAGACTAACTGTCGGCGCGCTTCCGCAATCCGTGCGTGTCCCTATCTTCTGCACGCGTGCCTGATAGGTCGGCTTGCCTCACCTGTTGGGTTCCAGGAAACAGGTCGTGCGCCACCCACAGAAGATGAAGGGCAAGGTGTAGGAGCCTGGTGAACTGGGAGAATCGATCTCCTCGAGGTCTTTTATGCACACTCCTTCCTTTAAAAAAGATATTTGGGGACCCAACACACGCTAGGAACAGGGGCGGCGCAAGTCAAGAGTTGCGCTGGAGCAGCACCCAGGCCTCGAGATGCTGAGCAGCAAAAACAGACCTGCAAGTGGGGAGCGGGACGCCCCAGAACACTCACTCATCTGATAGCGCAAGGTGCTTCTAGAGTCTGTGCCTGCGGGAGAAGGGCTTTCCAGGAACCTCATGATATAAATGGAGGCAATGCTGAGTGATCCGAGGGTCTAGGCTGGGGTTTAAATTCCGAGGCCCTGGAGTGCCTCCAAAGGACTTCAGAGGCAGCTATCTGAAGCTATCTGGGTTTTTATGCAAGATTGTCCTGAGGCTGGGGTATGGGATAGAGCAGTGGTTCTCAACCTTCCTAACGCTACGACTCTTTAATGCAGTTTCTCATGTTGTGGTGACCCCCAACCAGAAAGTTATTTTCATTGCTACTTCATAACTGTAATTTTGCTCCTGTTAGGAACTGTAAATACCTGAATTTTTGAATAGTGTTTTTTAGGAGACCCCTGTGAAAGGGTCGATTGACACACATACCCCCAAGGGGTCTTGACTCTGCGGATTGAGAACCGCTGGGATACAGGGTGATAGATGTTAGCAGACAGGAAAAGAGGACAGTATTGACTCAAGACTCTGAGGGGCTGACAGGTTGTCTAGGTGCAGGAGCTCAAACATTCTGCCCGACTCAGGGGGCAAAGCTGTTTGAGGGCACTGTCCTCAGTACTGGGGCACCCATCTCTTCACTTCTGCCTGGGGACTCCTGAGCTTTGCTGCATCACGGTTTCTTGATTCACAGTATGGGGAACACAGAACCGCCTCTAGTGAGGTCAGCCAATTACTGTGGATGCGATGTTCAGGAGGCCTATGAGACGGCTTCGGGAAACAAATGGATCCACAAGTGTAGAGGAAGGGGATCTGTTCCCTTCAGCCTTTCCAGCCTTGAGCCCAAAGTGCATCATCACCCAGAGATCATGAATGCCAGGCCATGGGGGCTGAGAGTGGATCAGCTTGAGCAGGGCTGCATCATAGTCAGGTAAAGGGGCAAAAAAGCCTGCTTCTGTATTGACAGTGCTCCTGGGTGGCCTGAACCAGAGACAGGAAGGCCACAGGAGAGTCTCCAGGACTTACTCCTGTAGCTATAATTGTGAAGGGAGAGCCAGGAACTGGAGGAAAGCCTGTTCAAGTCTGTAAATACTACTACTGGGCTCCAAGGCTCAAATCAATCTAGGGGGTGGTGCGGTGGTGTGTGTGTGTGGGGGGGGAGTCATTGGTAGCAATAGGAGAAACCAGTTATCTTTTCCCCTGTCCCACGTTGGAATCAGGGGCTTGTGGCTCTTGTGTTTTGACACTTGAAAAAGGGCTCTGCCAACTGAAGGAAAGGCCATCCAGAGACAGCCCCCCACATTGAGATCCATCCCATCTGTAGACACCAAACCCCAACACTATTGCTGATGCCAAGATGTGCTCCCAGAAAGGAGCCTGGTATGGCTGTCCTCTGAGAGGCTCTACCAGCATCTGAGTAAGACAGATGCAGACACTCACAGACAAACATTGAACAGAGCCCAGGTACCCCAGTCGAAGAGTTATGAAAGAATGGTGTAGCAGAGGGGGATTGCAACCCTATAGGAAGAACAATATCAACTAACCAGACCACCCAGAGCTCCCAGGGACTAAACCACTAACCTGAGTACACATGGATGGGTCCCATGGCTCCAGCTACGTATGTAGCAGAGGATGGACGTATCTGGCATCAGCGGGAGCGGAGGCTCTTGGTCCTGCAGAGGCTCGATGCCCCAGCATAGGGGGATGCTAGAGCAGTGAGGCAGGAGTAGGTGAGTGGGTGGGGGAGCACTCTCATAGAGGCAAAGAGGAGGGAGGAGGGGATGGGGGGTTTGCAGAGGGGAGACTGGGAAGGGGGACAACATCTGAAATATAAATAAATAAAATAACTAAAAAAGAAAGGAAGGAAGGAAGGAAGGAAGGAAGGAAGGAAGAAAAAGGGCTTTGCTATCTCATACCAGCTCTAAGCTAATATCTGTGAGATACCACAGCCTTCACAGCTATTCACTCCTCCCAGTCTTTTGCTTGGGAGGTGGACAGGGTAAGGATCAGAGAAATACACTCTAGGTTTCATTGTTGGTCACCAGTTTCTGAGAGATCCCCTTTGCCACAGTACGTCAGAGGTGAGTCATGGATGGGGCTTTTTGTTGTTGTTGGTGGTGGTGGTGTGTGTGTGTGTGTGTCAGATAGGATAATTCCTCCTCTCTACTCACAAGAAAAAAAAAAAATATATATATATATATATATCTGTTACCAGGCACATGCCTTTAATCCCAGCATTCTAGAGACAGAGGCAGGTGGAGCTCTGAGTTCCAGGCCAGCCTGGTATACATAGACAGTTTCAGGTCAACCAAGTCTACATAGCAAGACCTTGTGTCAAAGAGGATGTGGGGGGGGGGTGGAATTTAGGAGGCATGCCTCCTGCCCAGCTTGTCTTCCTGGTGTATGTTAAGGATGACTCTGGCTGGGGATCACTCTAACCTCTGTCACTTGGAGTAACCACCTACACCCTTGCACAGGAACACATGTAGTGCTTAGGGACTAGGGCGCGCCCCCCCCCCCCCCCCCCCCCCCCGAGGAAGGGGCCTTCTTATTCAGAGTTACAGGAAGAACCAGGCAAGGCGGGGCAAAGACCGCCAACCACCCGCTCCGCCAGGGGAAGGGGTGGGTACCTGGGTGGGGTTTAGGTTTAGGAGAGGATGTGACTGCAAGGCCAGGAAACTAAGGGGGAAAGTTCTGACTAAAATACACATCAACAAAAGCTGGGTCCTCGCCCAAGCTTGGCGATGCATTGTGGGTAGCCACAATACTGTGGCTCCTCTCTGGGGCCCAGCTGAGGGAACAATTTGCTCCTAAGTGCATGCTACTGACCTCAATGGCCATCTCCCTTCTGGAGGAAGGATCCGGAACCAGGTGACTGTGCTTTCCCTATTGCTCTGAGTGATCCTGTGGCCTTGTGGTCTGCCCTTGGATGTAGGCTTGGCTGGGGAGAGGACCATGGTGCTGAGATGCATGGAGGCACAGTGGTGTGTGTGTGTGTGTGTGTGTGTGTGTGTGTGTGTGTGTGTGTGTGTGTGTGTGTTAGAGGGTCACTCATGTATGGGTGTACTTGTGGCCCCTGAGGTATTAGGAAGGAGCCTGTGAGGTGAGGTGTATGCAGCCCAAACCCTGTGGGAAAGGCAGTGCTATATAGAAGATACACGTGTGCACATTGGCAAAGGTGAATTCAGTGTGGCTGAGTGGGGGACAGAGAGGGGGTGTGCACGCACAGAATATGAAAGAGAAGGGAGCACAGGCGGGGGCACCTGCTGCTTCAGTGAGTCACATCCTGGAAGTTTAGTCTTGACTTCTGGCAGTCTCTGTGGCTGCCTTTGCAGGGGTCAAGGTCTTCTGAGCTGGAGGAGGTTGTGGGCTATGGCAGGATGTGCTCTAGAACCTGCTGGGCTAGGGTATGCACTTCTGATCACTCTGAGGGGTGAGCTGAGTAGCTTTGGTGGGTGGTTCTGCTTCCAGAATTGTAGTAGGACTCTCCTTCATCCTAAGGGGTTTCTAGAAGGATTTACCTTGCCGACCCTGACAGTAATGTCCCTCTTGCTGAGCTAGCTTCCAAGCCTGAGATTTCTGGCTGAGCATTCTCCAGTGCAGAACAAAGGGAAACAGAGTAAGAGACTCATTCTCATTAAAGCTTCTGGGGCCTTAGGTATAGGAGGGGCATCTGAGGCAGGCCAGGCCCAGGGTCTTGGGGCTTGACCCCATGTTCCTGCTGCCTATGTGTCTGTGCAACATGGAGGAGAGCAGGAACTCAATAAATGCTTGTTGCATAGAGAGTGAACTTGGGGCACCCAGGAAAGAGGGATTGCCTGGGGCCCTGGGCTGCTAAAGACAAGCTCCTAAGTGCTTCCTGCAGTCATGTTGCTACAGAGCTTTGCGAATTCTAGATGTGTATAATTACTGTGGGCTGAGATTGACCCAGGACTCTAGAAAGGAGTCATCTGTGTTTAGGGCTCCCAGAAGGGGTTCCCAAGGCTCTTCAGAGTGGCCTCTATACCAGCCTGGTCCCCATTTACCTCTCCTGGCCCAGATGGGTCTCAGGGTGTCCACGGGAGTGATGCGTTCATTCACATGTGCATGCGTGACTGCATCCAGAGCAAAATCTCACAGTTAGGTTTCACTTATGGCTCATATCCCTTTAATCCCCAGGTCCTGGCCAGGTGACAAGCACCCATGCACCCACCTGCATACAGCAGTCCATCCATTACAGGGGACAGGAATGAGGCTAATTGCTATCTCCTGAGGTCAGATCCTTCTTGGAGCATGTCTGCTGTGTGCCTGAGTGACCACAGTGGCCACAGGACAAGTGAAGGTGGTCCATGGGCCTGCCCCTTCCAAACTGTGTGAGGCAGAATCTGCTCTGGGCTTGTGAGCTCTAGGAGTTGACCTAGCACTCTGAGACTGGCCAAGGTTGCAAGGCAGCTATCTGGTGTGCAGCCAGTACTGCTGGTGGCTGACAGTTACTGGTTAACTCATCTTGTTCCTGTTTAACTTTTCCCCTGGGGATGGTGGCAGCCTCTGACCTCCAGTCCATCTGGCTGAATAGACAGAAAGGAGTCCTTCTCATCCTTCAGTGGACCCATCTGCTCGGTTAAGGAGCCACCGTGGTGCCAGGGGTGGAACCAGTGTTCAGCCTGCCGTGAAGAGGTCCTGGAAGAGCCATGGCAGGTAGGCAAGCCACAGAGGGCCAGGACAAAGTCTCCACCCCAATTTCTGCCTGTCAGGCTACCCCTGCGTTGTGCTCTCTGCTCAACTCTATGCTTGGATATGTGCCAGAGGTCAAAGCTGTCTGAACTCAGGGCAGTGATGAAAGCCTCTATTTCTCTCTTGCCCAAGGCTTCCAGATGAGGCATACAGGAATCAGTAAGCCAGGAATCTCAGTGGGGTTCTGGGATGTGAATGTTAAAGTGTACCAGTGTACCTCTCCAGACTCCTGCTAGGGTCACATTTTTACTTAAAGACGGGAAAATTTCAGCCTCAGAGAAGTGGGAGGGTGGTCTGCGGCCAGTGGAGGGGGTTCCTGGAAGCCTAGACTCTGGCTTGCCCTGTCTCTGTGGAAGAAGTTAGAACGCTATATGTATTCTTTCAACCTTTGATGCCCATAGTCCCTGGAGCTCTTCAGTAGAAGCCAGTCAGGCTGAGGGATGCAGGAGATGGCTCTACTCTGAAGGGCCTGCTGGATTCATGTCCAGCAGGGACAAACCAACAGATGGGTTCCTCTGGCTGGGCTGGCTCAGCTCAGATATGACTCTGGCCACTCCTCTTTCTGTTAATGTTCCCCCTGAGCACAAGGCTGTCACATGAGGACCAGCAGAACACAACTGCCCACTGCTGAGGGAAGAGTGCAAGCCCGGGCTCTGGCTTGTAGGATCCATGATGGATGTAGTGTGATCACTGACGCCACTTGCCCATTGCCTTTTTTTTTTTTTTTTTTTTACCTCTTGATCATAGAGCATCTGTGGATAGCATGGCAGTAGGCATCCCAACATGGCTGACCTGTTGTACTCTTTCTGCAGGTGTCTGTGACACAGCCCCTAATTTCCTTTCCCCATCTGAAGACCAGACCTTGGGACCTGCCCTTGGCAGTGCAGTTGCTTTGAATTGCACAGCTTGGGTGGTCTCTAGGCCCCAGTGCCTCCAGCCATCAGTGCAATGGCTAAAAGATGGTTTGACACTGGGCAATGGAAGCCACTTCAGCCTCCATCAGGACTTCTGGTAAGAGACTGAGGCATCCAGGATATACTGGTGTCCAGCCTTTCTGACCTACACCCTAAACTCTAATAACCTGGACAAGGGCTATATATTACCTATGCAAACCTGACATGGAATTTCCATGGCCACAGATAAGAGGGTTGACTTTGGGAACAGGTCTTAATTTATTCATGTATCTTGTAGACTGTCTGGGGATAGAATCCTAAGTCTTAAATGGTTCATTGACTGGCTAAGACTGTAACCAAAGGATCCCCATGACCCAGACCCAAATTCTGGCCACTTAGCTCAAATCTGCAATCTCTCCCTGGGTGAACCCCAGACAGGTGGGACTTGGGCATCTCCCAATGTTCTTGGTCCCCAGGTGAGGGTTTGGTCTGGTTTTCTCAGGGTCAGCACCAACTTCTCAGAGATTGTTTCCAGTGTTCTGGAGCTCAATTTGACCAATGCTGAGGACTATGGAACCTTCACCTGTTCTGTCTGGAATGTCAGCTCCCACTCCTTCACTCTTTGGCGAGCTGGTGAGGGGGTTCGAGGTGGTGGATAGCAAGGGTTTCCTGTAGTCCTAACATTAAAGGAATAGTGATTCTCCCTGTCTGCAGGCCCTGCTGGCCATGTGGCTGCAGTGCTGGCTTCCCTCCTTGTCCTGGTGGTTCTGCTGCTGGTGGCTCTGCTCTATGTTAAGTGTCGTCTGAACGTGCTGCTTTGGTACCAAGACACTTATGGAGAGGTGGAGATGAACGGTATGTGGGGTTCTGCAGGGTTTAGGGCACAGGATTTGGCCAGTGGCTTTGCTGCATGCCGGGTTCAGTCCTGGGTGGAGGGAGTTGTAGCTCTAGAGGGTTCTAGGTGTACAAAGGCGGTGGAATGGCAGTGTCTCAGAAGGGCACAGGACTGGGGTCAACCGAAGGAGACAGAGAAGTGCTGGGCATGGAGTAGGGGTGTCTCTAGAACTGGCCGTGCTGACTGGCTTTCTCTACAGATGGGAAGTTATACGATGCGTACGTGTCCTATAGCGACTGCCCAGAGGACCGCAAATTTGTAAATTTTATTCTGAAGCCTCAGTTGGAGCGGCGTCGGGGATACAAGCTCTTCCTGGAGGACCGCGACCTCTTGCCGCGCGCGGGTACCGCCCAAGTCCTGCCTCCTCATCCCTACTCTGTTCCCTGAACCCCGCCCTTGCCACTGGCCCCGCCTCTCATCCGTCTGCCCACGCCCTTGCCTACAGAGCCCTCTGCCGACCTTTTGGTGAACCTGAGTCGCTGTCGGCGTCTCATTGTGGTTCTTTCAGATGCCTTCCTGAGCCGGCCCTGGTGTAGCCAGAGCTTCCGGTGCGTCGGGCTATTGGCTTGGGGTGGGGGACCAGGAGGCCTATCCTGTCTCTCCTGACAGTCCGGTCTTCTCAGGGAGGGACTGTGCCGCCTGCTGGAGCTCACCCGCAGACCTATCTTCATCACCTTTGAGGGCCAGAGGCGTGAACCCATGCATCCTGCTCTCCATCTCCTGCGCCAGCACCGCCACCTTGTGACCCTGCTGCTTTGGAAGCCTGGCTCCGTGGTGCGATGGCTGGGGGCGGGAGGAAGGTTGTGAGTGGGTGCCTGGGGTGTTGGAGGGCTGGGGGACCTGCAAGTCAGCCACCAGCAGTGCTATTTGAGCCTGGGTGGCTAGAGGCTTCCAGTTTGTAGATCCCCATGTGTTTATACTGACGGTCCAAACCTGGCCCCCAGACACCTTCCTCTGATTTTTGGAAAGAGCTACAGCTGGCACTGCCACGGAAGGTGCAATACAGGCCCGTGGAGGGAGACCCTCAAACCCGACTTCAGGATGACAAAGATCCCATGCTAATCGTGAGAGGACGTACTGCCCAGGGCCGGGGCGTGGAGTCAGAGCTGGATCCAGACCCTGAGGGAGACCTGGGTATGCTCTCTGCAGATCAAGGGGTCAGACACAGCTCCAGCGTCCTGGAGAGGACCCAGGCTCGGAGGACTCTGGCATCAAAAGATCCTCCTAAGGAGGTTTGACCTCCACTGACAGTGGCCCTCACTACCTCTTACTGGGGAGGTGTTTTGCTCCTAGGCCTCTATGGGGGAACTTTTAGGGTTTTCTGGTGTCTTTGTGGCTGGTGGGTGAGCATAAAGTAGCCCCTTCTGGTCACAGATCCTAGTAGAAGACTGGCTGTGGATCTTGCAGCCTCAGGCCTTGTGGTATCCTGCAGGTGTCCGGGGACCTGTCTTTGGGGAGCCACCGACTCCACTGCATGAAAGCAGGGTCTCCATAGGAGAGGGCCATGACAGTGAGATGGATGTCTCTGACCTTGGCTCTCGAAACTACAGTGCACGGACAGACTTCTACTGCCTTGTGTCTGAGGATGATGTGTAGCCCGCATCCTAGCAGCCCAGATCATGGCGGCAGCTTCCAGGGTAGAGGCAGGCACCTCTTTTTCCTAGGACCACAACCCTTGCCTCTATCCCTGGGCCCCTCAGGAAAGGAGTGTCACAAAATAAAATCCTCTTGGTTCCTGCCTGGGCTTATTTCTCTCTGGGTGGTAACTGCTATAATCTCTTAATGCCTCATCATGAGACCCTGCCTCTTCCTTTTCATCCTCCCCAGCACGATGTTTCCCAGGCTGCTATCCCCTCAAACCTGCCTTCTATCCTCAGCTACCCCTGGCATATCCCTTGCTCCGATAGCTCCTAGTACCTCTCCTTGGTACTTGGAGTACGGCTGTCTCTAGTCCTCTCTCATCTGGACAGATCTTTCAGTAAGAAGCCACAGTTTATAACTTTACAAGGAATTGTTTCTGATACTCCTGGACTTCAATCCTTGGGCAGCCAATCTGATCCTCTGGCCAGGGCACCTCCTAGCACCAGCTCAGGGTGGACAGGGAGTATTGGGTGTGTTTATGGCATGGATATTGCTCAGGAAGTCCCCGGCTCTGCTGTGTTTATGCCTCAGATAGCAGTAAGGTTGGCTATCCCTTTTAATTTCTTCCCTGTCCTGACTGTCTTCTGCCTTGGGAGGCCTGTGTAGGCCTGGGGGTATATCTTCTGGGACAGGTAGGCATGTTTGGAGGCAATGTACACTTCAGGATCTACGGCCAGTCTTGGAAACACACGGAGCTGGGGATGTGTTCAAAACCACCTTTATTCCCAATGTTGCCGTCACAAAGCTGTCAGGCCACGGGCAGCCCCACCCTTGCCAGTGTGACTAATCACCACCCAGTACACCAGAGCAGCTCAAGCCCTACCCACTTCCCCTGCCCTGCAGAAGCCAATCATTTCCCAGTTGCAAGCGCCTGTTCTTTTCTGGTGGCTCTGGCCCCTCAAGGGTACACACAGGACTCCAGAGAGAGAGAGAGAGAGAGAGGTCCTGTGGCATCAGCTCCTCTTCTATGTGCTGGGGGACAGCAGGAGCTGAACCTATCTCTTGGAAGCTGGATCACTTCACCTCCAGGAGACTTCACCTATGGGCCAAGGAAGTCCTCTTTCCGGTAGCCTTTCTAAAGTGAAGAGAGGACAGGGGAGATTAGGACTGCCTTTGCCATCCCTGAGATCCTGCCTTCCCCATAATGTTCTGGGCATAGCCTGGGTCCCTTGCCTCTGTGTTCCAGGCTTGTGTCCCTCCCCTGGTGACCTGCATCCTGTACTGAGCCTCATGCCCTGAGACCCTGTTGGTGGGTTCTATAAAACATACCGCCCGGAAGTCACGGTGGAGCTTGCTGTACTGCCAGAGGTTGGCCAAGAGGCTGGAGGCTGCCCGGGAGGACTTCTCGCTGTCAGGGCTGTGGGCATTCCAAGAGGGTCAGGGTCAAGACTAGGAGGTAGAAGGGGTGCGGTATACCTTGGCCATGTTGCTGTGGGTTGGTTGGTCCTTACCTATCCCTCTTCTTTTTGATGAAGACCAGCTTTCGGAGGCCATCAAAGTAGAGCAGGTCCCGGGCAGCAATGGGACTGGCTACCACCAGGTTGTTGAGCACAGCTATGATGTTGACTAGTACCTCAGCTGGGGGACACTTCTCACCCACACTTCCAGGAAGCTTCTCAATTAGGTGGCTTACTACCTTTGTGGCTGATAAGAGGTTACGGTCAGTCTGCCATATTCCCTGCTGCCTTGGTGCCCAGAACCTCTGCCTCCCCTGGGGGCTAACACACACACCTGCCCACTCCATTTGACTCGCTAACCAGAAGCCAGCTCCTTGGGAGACATGGGCTGTGTACTGGACCAGGGACAGAACTCACACATCTCGTCCTTGTTCCTGGCATTCCGAGACAGGTTTCGGATGAGGCCAGTCAGTGAACGCAGCTGGTTGTGGTCAGCGGTGCGAACGCGGTCCAGCAAGGGGTTCAGGATGCGCTCCTGTTCCAGGGCCAGGCGGCTCAGCACACCTGCCCACTGCAGGGAAAGGCAGAGAACATGGTGAAGCCCAGAAGCACCCCAGCCAGCCCTAGACAGCCCTGTTCAGGATTGAGGCAGAATCACGTCTTCATTTCTTGCCTGCTACTTCTGCCAAGTCAGGACCTGATCAGGTAACCCTTCTGCTCGGAATGTCAGAACCCAAATCCATATGGTCCCATTCCTCAGGCCAAGCAAGGGTTTCATGACTCACTCTTAGGGATCCTTCCCCACAACAGACCATGAATTCCTAGGGCGTGGCTCTCCTCCATGAGCCCTAGTGCTTAGCATAAGACCAGGAGTGGGGCCTGTCAGCCTACTGACCCTGCGGTCACCCGCGGTGATATTCTGTAGTGCCCCTGCGGCCGCCTCCGTTGTATGCCGATTTAGTTCACAGCGCTGCAGCAGTCGGTTGTATAGCCCCACGATCTGGGGGCTCCACAGCCACTCGAGGCCCTTGGGATCCTTAGATACTTCGGCAAAGGTGAGTGCATCAGCTGTGAGAGGAAGCTGAGCAGGAGGGAACAGGAATCAGCCAGGACCAGGGGTACAACTGAGGTCAGAGCATCAGGCTGCCACTCCCTGTCCCTGGCCTCCCAGGTCTGGGCTCACCTCTCGCAGCCTCCGACTCTGTGGTGTAAAGCAGCCCACCATTTCACCAGGTGGTGCCCCGGCCATGTCCCTGCGGCCCCGGCCTTCAAGCCGCTGCAAGGCTGATGGTGGCATCTCATCGTACAGGCGGTAGGACAAATTCCTCAGCACACACACAGCATTTTCCACACTCTGCAGGGAAGGAGCAGAGGGTGATCAGAGTGGGCCGAAGCCCCTGGGCCCCCTTGGCTCACCAGCTGCCCCTCACCTTGTCCTCACACTTGCCCACGTCCAGGGCATGGTTGATGTAGGTGACCAGAGCATCCACTAGCCCATGGCACTCACGCATCTTCTGGCGAGTGGCCTGGGAGGCTGAGCTGAGGTTCCTGGGGATGGAGGCAGATCAGAGCTTCCCCAGAGATATCAACACAGTCCCCTCAGGGAGCCTGGAAGTGCCACCTCAGGGACCCTTTATCTGAAGCCCCTGTCCTGGAGACGAAATCATCAGGCACCGGTCTTTCCATTCTGAGTTGGCACTGGCCCCTGTGCCCTTCTGTTCCTAGACCTTACCAGACACTTCTGGCCCTGCCCTTCACATACCCATCCCCCAACTAACTCAAAGTTTAGGAAGGTGGATGTCAGGGCAAGGGACTTGATTCAGTGACTCATAAGGCTCCAGGGTGTCCTGCCCGTCCCATTCTTGCGTCTGCCCCTAAACTTTTCTCTGCTGTTTATGTCTCCCACGGGGCTTAGCTAACTTTTCTTGTCAATTAGATGGCAAATGAACATGCTTCTAGGAGTTTCCCTAATCCTGCTCTGGCACCTGGCTCCCTGCCCCCAGCATCTCCTGGCCCAGTGCCTCCACTTAGCACACCTGAGGAAGCCAGTAGCATTGTAGAAGATCTCTGCCTCAGAAGCATTCTGCTGGATGAGGGGGGGCCCACCTGCCCCTGACAGGGGGCTTAGCACCAGATCTGTGAGCTGCTCCAATGTATCTCGGGCAAGACGGTCCTTCAGGTGGTCACTGGAGGACAGGTTCCATAGGATCCCTGCACAAGATGGGGCCAAGGCTGGAGTCAGCTCCCTGGCTCCTGCTTCCTCTGAGGATGGTGCAGAGCAGGCTCTCCACAGCTGTTTACAAAGATTTCTTTTCTTTCTTTTTTTTTTTTTAAAGAAATGATGTGTGTGTCCATGCATGAGTATATCATAAGCACATGAGTACAGGTACCCGTGGAGTCCAGAAGAAAGCATCTGATCTCCTGGAGCTGGAGCTACATGCAGTTATGAGCTGTCTGGTGTAGGTGCTGGGAACAGAACTTGGGTCCTTTGGAAGAGCAGCGAACACTCTCATTCCCTGGGCCACCGTTTCAGCTCTTGACCCCACACTTTCTTGGAGCCTTACCTTACTTGTGACCTTTGTAGGCATGGGGCAGGAGCAGAGCAAGAAAGACAAGGGGTGGGGATTGGAAGGCTTAGGAGCAGAATCGAATGGAAAGGGAGAGCCTGGGCTCAATGTTGCTCGGTGGTGGACCACTTGCTTTGCTTGTGCACTTGAGTCCCATACCCAGAGCCACAGAAAAATAAGAATAAAAAGTCGCAAAAATAGTTTCGTGGGTGAGACACTTATAATCTAGGAATTTAGGGAGCTAAAAACAGAAGAATTTCCATGAGTTTGAGGCTATCCTGGGCTACACAGAGAAACCCTCTCTCATAAACAATTGACAGGCATAAGTTACATGCCTTTAACCCCAGCATTTGGGAAACACACGCAAGTAATTTCTGTGAATGTGAGGCCAGCCTGGTCTACATGAGTTCTAGGTCAGCCAGAGCTATATAGTGAGACCTTGTCTCAAAAAGCAAACAATACACATAACAGTGACAAACACTGACAACAATAAGAAGTTGAACTTGGCATGATGGCTCATGCCTCTAATCCCAACAACTCAGAAGGCCTATGTAGGATTGGTTACCATGAGTTCATGGCCAGAGTATGAGACATAGTGAGATGAAGGCCAGTTTGGTGTACAGGGTGGGACAATGAGAATGGGTTGGTTAAGAGCACAGGCTGCTCTTCCAGAGGACTTGGGTTCAATTCCCAGCACCTACATGATAGTTCACAATCATCTCTAACTCCAGTTCCAGGGGATCTGATGCCCTCTTCTGAACCCCATGGGCACAGGGCATGCATGTGGTGTACAGACATTCATGCAAGCAAAACATTGATATATATAAAATAAAATCAACAAATTGATATATATATATCAGGGGCTGGAGAAATGGCTGAGTGGAGCACTCGCTAGTCTTATAGGGGACATAGAATTGGTTCCCACTTCCAATATGGCTTTTAATAACCATCTGTAACTCTAGTTTCAGGGGATCCAATGCCCTCTTCTGACATCTCTGGGTACCAGGCATGTATACCGTAAACATACAAACATGCAGGCAAAAACTTCATATACATAAAATAAACAAATCTTTAAAAAAATAATAAAAGAAGCCAGGCATAGTGACACACTTTTAATCCCAGCACTCAGGAAACAGAGACAGGCAGATCTCTATGGGTTTAAGACTAGCTTGATCTACATAGTGAGTTTCAAGACAGCCAAGGCTATATAGTAAGTTCCTGTCTAGATAGATAGATAGATAGATAGATAGATAGATAGATAGATAGATAGATAGATAAATGGGCTGGCAAAATGACTCAGCAGGTAAAGCACAAGCCTGATTACCAGAGTTTGGTCCCCAGAACCCATAGTTGAAGGAGATGACTACCAGAGTTGTCCTCTGACCTCCACACGTACACTAGTTGAATACATGTTGAATACACATGTATACTAGTTGAATATCCACCAAGGGATAACAAAAAGGTAAGCGACAAGAGCAGCAAGAAACTTGAACAACAAGTCCCCCAAAGTGCAAGATGGGACAGAGAAGGCATAAGATAAAGACTGTTGAGGACAAAGGAGGAAGAGAGGGAAGTATGGTGAGAGAGGGGTGGGGACAGGACAGGGGGAGGGCCAAAGGAGGGGGACAGTATGGAGAGGAAGAGGCACAGAGGTACCTGTAACATTTTTGCGTAGCTCATCATCCTGCTCTCGAAGTGTCCGCAGCAGCTCAAAAATGCCATTCTCCTCGACCAACGCCAGCTTGTTGTCGACATTGTCATAGATGAGGTTGCGCATGGCACCTGTGGCATGGCGCTGCACCTCCTGGTTGGCGTGGTTGAAGAGCTTCACCAGCCTAGGCACTGCCTGAAGGCTGCGAGCCTGTGGTACATATACACAGATATATGTGGGCATATGCAGACTGTGAACATGAATGCAGACATATCCACAAGCATGGAACTATGCATATGTATGTCGGTAATTCAGGCGGTACAGGTGATATGCAAGTCTGGACAGAACGGATGCAAACATATTTTGGGGGTGCAGGTGTATGGATATGGTGACTATATATGCTACAGGAGTATACAGGACTGTGCATGTATATTGAGGTCTATGGAGATGATGCAGCATAGATATGCCACAGGTATGTGTATATGATGTATATGATGTATGTGTGTGTATGATGTATATGTATGTAGGTGTATATCGGTGATGCAGGTATATACACACAGGGCATTTCTGCCCTTTCTTTCCTGAGGATATAGAAGGGTGAGGTTTGCCCAGCCAGCCCAGTGATTAGCAAGCAGGGATAAGGACCATAGTTCAGGGAAGGTTAGGGGCTAGTGAGGATAGCCATCGGGGGCATCAGGGCCAGTGAGGCAGTCATCAAGAGATAGCAGGGGATGGTCCGTGGGATTTGTCACCTGCTTCTTGGCTGCTGCATCACTGTAGCACCTGTGCTGGATGTAAGCTGCTCCCAGCACCTGCAGGTTGGGGTCTGAGGCCATGAGGTACTTGACTGCTGAAGGCAGGTCCATGTCATCAAAGCTGTAAAACCAGGGGTTAGTCAGTGGCCAGGCAGACCATAAGTTTGGGCCAAACTGTGAGCTACAGTCCCCTCCCTGCTCCAAGCCCAGCTCCTCACCCACTGCTGAGCCTCTGCAGGGTTCGATGGCCTGTGTAGCTGTCCAACCCACGTACATCCGGCAGGTGGCCTGAATCAGCCAGGCTAAGACTGAGGCTGCGCACAGATGGGGCTCTGGCCACTGGCTCCAGGCCAGCACCTGACACTGACCCAGTACCCCCTCGGCTTCGGTGGCTGCTCTGAAATCTTTGCAGGGTTCGCATGGCAGGTGCACGGATGGTCCTGCTGGGTGGACCCTCAGTGGCCTCTGGCCAGTCCAGACCTGCTCGGCTAGAGCCGGAGCTAGCCTGGCGCTCATAAGCATAGGCCCTGTAGCTAGAGGCAGCTGCAGGCTCCAGTTGCTCCGATACCACGCTGTAACGGTCATCCAGGCCTCCTGGCCCCAGCCTCAGTGAGCGCAGGGATAATGTGTCATAGTCAGCTCTGCTGGCTGCCCCACCTCGCTCATGGAAGGACACTGGCCGGGTGGGCATAGGTGGAGTGGGCTGGGTACCCCCATATCCCACAGCTCCAAAGGCACTGCCCCCATTGTGGGCAGAACTCAGCCTCCGACTGCAGGTCAGATCCACGGCTGAGCGGGAGGACCAGGAGGCTGGGCTGTAGGCTGGCTTGGCGATGGGCCGGAAGGTCTATGGGAGGGGAGGGCACAGTGAAGGGGTATCTGGGGTTTACCTGACACCTTCCCCTTCTGATCCGGAGCTCCCAGCCTCCCCTGTAAAGCCTCCCCCTCACTGTGGACTGCAGAGCTGACTCTCTGACTCACCGAGGTCTTGTCTCCACTCATGCCCTGGGATCGGGAGCTGAAGCCAGTCTGCATAGTGTGGTACTGACCTCTGGGCATGCCTGTGGACAGAGACAGTGACAACCATGACACCATGACCAATAGAAAAGTGTTGGCTTTTTTTTTTTCCTTTTTTATGCCAGAAGTCTCTGATCACAACCCTGGGTGTAACATCAGACCCAGGGCAGGGTGGCTAATCCCTTGCCCATGATTCTGCCTTGGCTGCAGCTTGGCTTCATCCAGTCTGGTCTTGTAGGTCCTCTTTCCCTAGAACTCCAAACTGCTGTCTCTGTTCAAAGGAGTCCAGACAACTCACCCTGCTGACCTCTGGGCTGTCTGGAGAAGATGCCAGGGTCTCCATTGGCTGCCCAGTCCCTGCCAGAGCACAGCATTTGGCCCCTCCAGGGAGACAGCCCAACCTACCTCAACCCACCGTGACCCCCATTGAGCTCCTCTTGTGCCCAGACTGCATCTGTACTATAGTCACAAGGGAGTGACACTGTACAGGCCAAGGATGCAGTCTCTCTAGATCAGTCTGCTCAGAGCGGCAGTGGTAGAACCACCTGGTAGAGCCTGAGGCAGGCACCACACCTACACCATCCAGCTGCACATTAGCTGAGGAAAGGGTGACAGCCCAGCTCTATGGTCAGTGGACAGAAAGGTGGGGCAGGGGAGGGAGGGCTGGTCAGAAGTTTGGAATATGTGGATGGACGGTAGGGGAGAAGGGGGTGAAAGAGGATCACATGGGTGTATAGTAAAACAGGCAACTGGGGCTGGAGAGATGGCTCAGTGGTTAAGAGCACTGACTGCTCCCCAAGAGGTCCTGAGTTCAATTCCCAGCAACCACATGGTAGCTCACAATCATCTGTAATGGGATCCGATGCCCTCTTCTGGTGTGTCTGGTACATACATAAAATAACTAAATCTTTAAAAAACAAAATAAACAAAAACCCAGGCAACTGAATGAACACAGAGAGAATGGTATAGGGTAGAGAGGCAGAGGTGAGGCCACACAGGAAACATCATCCCAAGAGTTGATGGTGACAGTGGGCAGGCCTTGGGTGGACTCAGCCTTTGCCAAGGCTCCTCTGGTTTTGGGAAGAGCTCCTTGAGCGGAGGTCAGTATCAGAGCACTACAGAGGTCAGTATCGGTATGGGGAAGGGGCCTTCCTTTGCTCCTTTCAGTTCGGCTCAGGGGGTGGACATGAATATTCTCCAGACCCACCCAGGTTAATGAGGCTTCTGGGCAGGGGCTGTTAACCCTTTGACGCTAGTGAAGGCCAGCCTAGGGGGCACACCCCAGCCTGGGGACCTTACGCCCACCCCCAAATTACTATCCTCCTCCTCCTAATTGGCAGGGTAGCCAGGTGATAATTAACCCCTCCCTGTACCCTCTCCCACCCCATGACCCCTGGGCATCAACTTGGCTCCAGTAAGACTTAGGCTCAGAAAGATTTTAGGCAGCAATCCAGTTCCTGACCTTCCCTTCTGCCAGTCAACCCTCTCCTTCTGGCCAGCCATCATGGGCCCACTGTGAACTGAGGTCTGGACCTCCGAACAGAGGTTCATTGTACTGTGTAAATTTAATTCCTGCTGTTGTCGCCTGGCAGGTATGGAAATGATGTTTCTGGAGTGACTGCCTTGAACCCAGCATGTCTGAGTGACCCTCTAACAGACACACACACACACACACACACACACACACACACACACACTGCCCCTGAGGAGTACCTTGTGGGCTATTCTCATGAAGTGTATCTGGGTCACTCCTGGTAGGCCCAGTTCTGCAATTCCTCAGGGAGCCCCTGCTCCAGACAGAGCTGGGCTCTATCCAGGATCACCCCTCTCTCACATGCTACTATTAGACTCACTCCCATTTGGTTAGGAGGCACTCTGGCTTCTCTGAGACCTCAAGTATGCCTGTGTTCTGTGGTGCTGGGAGAGAATGTGTCCGGGAGTTTGCCGACAGGTGGGCCTGGCTGCCTCCCGAGTCTTTCCAAGTAAAGTGAGTAGGCCCAGCCCCGGGACCCCTGTCCTGGCTGGGGAAGGAGGGATGCCCCACCCAGGCTGTTCCCTATGCCTGCTGGGGCGGGGCAGTGACTCAGAGCAGGCCTCTGTAAGGTGAGTCAAAGCCTGAACCCCGAGCTTGTACGGCTTCTGTCCCTGGCACGATCACTCCTGCCCTAGGCACCTCTACCGGCCACTGTCACCACTACCAACTTCATCACCCTCTGTCGCCTACCATACCCAAAGTTGGCCTACCTCTGGCGCTCTCCGCGGAGCCATCAAGCTCAGCAGACCCATTGTGCCGCGACTGCTGGCCCAGCTGCAGGAGGCGGGCTCGGACTTGCTCCTGGACTCTGGCAGCTCGAAGCCGATCAGCCTCCGGCCCCTCAGCACCCCGGCGATCCAGCTGTAGGTCGGAGGGCAGCGCCAGGGAGCAAACCCCAGCCTCAGGCTGCAGGGCAGACAGCAGGAAGTTACCTTCCTGCATAGTGACAGGGGCGACTAGCCAGCCCACCTGTCCTGGGCCTCTCCCTGGTCTTGTCCCTCGAGGCCCGGTTCCAGAGTCTCTTCCTGGCTGGCTCTCTTAGACAGACGCCCGCCGCCCAGCCCAGAGCTTGGCTGGGGGCGGGGACACCTGGGCCAGGTGGGAGGGAGGGGCCTCTGCCTGCTTAAGGTGGAATTTGGGCGGAAGAACTGGCCCTGCGTGTCCTCAAGTCGCCTGGCCTTCCCTTTTCTCCTATCCCAGGACAGGGCCACAGGGACGTGGGTTCTACTTGCTCTCAGTCTTCCAAGCCCAGACCAAACCCCATGGGTGCCAGCGTTCTTAGTATGAGAGTAGGGCAGGGAGCCTGTGGGGGCCTGTCACTACAAGCCGTATGAGAAGGAATGTCCCAGCCTGGGGGTTGGGAGCTCTAGAGCATCAAAGACCAAGCAGCCTCCAAGACAGCTGGACCCAGGCTTGGTGTGGTCCCAGCAAGGTTGGCATTCTGAGACAGTTTCAGGTTTATAGAGTCTGGGTAGAGGATAAAAACTTGAGCGCTGAAGTCTTAGGGTCAAAAGCAGCTCCATGATGGCCCTAAACCTGGGCCTGTCAACTCAGTAAGAGAGCCCAGTGAGGTAGACATGTCCACCCCCTGACCTGTAAACCTAGAAACTCACCCCAGACTCTACCTGTACAGAGGCTTCAGAAGGGCTGCTTGGTTGGCCCTCTCTGGCACCTCTCCCCAGCTTCTGCCCCCCAGGCCTGGGGTGGGAGGCCCGTTCCCAACATATGAGTCAGGGCAGGCAGGCTGGGCCGCCCCAGGGGGTTGACTCAGAGGGGCCTAGGCTCATGTCAGCACCTGCCAGGCTGGGGGGCCAGGAGGTTTGTGGGGAGAGCTGGGCTAGAGAAAGTGGGAGTGTTGGAAGTGAGGGGTACCAAAGCTTGTTCCTAGAAGGTCTCCCAAGCACCCCTGTTAGGAGGACTAGCATGATATGAGTTAGGTCTGCCATCTAGGTAGATTGGGAAGGTTAAAAGACAAAACTAGGGAAATTGGCATATGGGGACAAGTTGCCACATGTGCTGGGGACTTCCCTTAAGCATTCCTGGGTCTCTACCCTTAGGCCGTACCTCTTTCTAGAACCTAGTCCCTAGGCTCAGCCTGAGCTCTCCGTCCCACACCAGGCCCTTTAAGAGTCCTGGTCTCTCTCTCTCTCTCTCTCTCTCTCTCTCTCTCTCTCTCTCTCTCTCTCTTTTTTTGGTTTTTTCGAGACAGGGTTTCTCTGTGTATCCCTGGCTGTCCTGGACCTCACTCTGTAGACCAGGCTGGCCTCGAACTCAGAAATCCACCTGCCTCTGCCTCCCAGGTGCTGGGATTAAAGTCGTGCGCTACCACTGCCCAGCGAGTCCTGGTCTCTTAAAGACATTAACAGAGGGTGACTAGGTGCAGAATCCTGGAAACGAGGAGTGTTCGGACAAAGAGCATCAGGGACAAGATCAGGGTGAGTAGGAAGGGCTGGAGGATGGGAGTCAGAGGTCAGAGGTTGCTGGGGAGAGAGCACAGAGGGTGAAGCCCTCCACCCCTAGGATAGAGTCTGACTTGGGTTTACTGGTCGTCGGTGGAGGCAGGGACTTGGCAGCCTACCTTGCTGCTGGTCTGGATCCCACTGGCCCCCTGGCTCATTCTGGAGGTCACTGCTGTATGACAAGTCCTCCTGGGCTCCATCCGGGTCCGAGATCCTGTGGTGGGCTCCATCAGGACCCAGCTCCTGTGGGCAACAGCCTCTGTTTGGAGATGGTACTGTGGGGGCACCCAAGGGTGGGGTGGGAATGTTGCACACCCATCTCATCAGACCGGTTGCTTCCCTGGGAGACGTGTTTCGTGTGGAAAAATCCTGGGAGACAAGTTTGTGCGGCGCCGTGCGGCCTGGAGGCACACGCCTGGTCTGAAGAGGCCCGCCCTGCATGCGCTAGGTCCACCCAGAGCCCTGCAGCAGCCAGGTTTAGGAGTAGAGGGGGGCAAAGGGTTCCAGGAGAGTGCAAAGTGGAGGCCCATAATTACACAGGGCTGCCAGGGGCTCAGGTGTGGTTGTAGCCAGGTAAGGAGGCACCTGGTGGGCATGAGGACATAGCTTTCATGGCACCTGGATGGAAGGCCAGAGTCAGCTTTAGGGGTAGGCTTGGCAGAGGGCTGTGGGTGCCACAGCTGTGACCAGCCTCCATAAGGACATGGGGACCTAGAGCTGTATCTACTTCTCACGTCAGGCCACAGGCCACCACCTCTGAGACCTGGCACCCCTAAGAAGCCTGGAATCTGGGCACTTCCTTTAATGGCTATATGGCTTTGGGGTCGGTTAATCCTCATTGAGTCTGTTCTGTGGCTCTCCACCCCACGTTTGGATCTGTGGCTGACCCCTGTGACCAGTGTCCCTTCAACTTCTGTGTCTCTCTGTCTTCTTGGAGGAGGATGGGAAGGGTGCAGCGGGGGTTTCCAGGAGGAGGTGAAGAATGCTTACTCAAGGAACTGAGAGACAGATGGTTGAACCTCTGAGGTAATCAAGCCTGGAACCTGGAACTCAGGATCACAAAGAGTGAGTAAAGCTGTTGATGGGCTGCCATCCTCTCTCCCACCCTCCCAGTGGCTTCACCTCCTGGAGAGGAGAGGAGAGGAGAGGAGAGGAGAGGAGAGGAGAGGAGAGGAGAGGAGAGGAGAGGAGAGGAGAGGAGAGGAGTGTAAATTAGGGGTGGGGGGACTTGAGGGTTTCTCAGTTAAGGAGGAGTGGGAGAATTCTGCTTGTGGGCAGCAGTTGAGGAAAGAGCTGGGGAGGGGCACAGAGGGGGAGCCTCTGGGCTGGGAGCCTGTGGATAGTACAAGGGTGAGGGATGGGCTTACTAAGGAGTGGAAGCTGAACACCTAGGAGGAGAGTGTTAGGATATTAACAACAGAGTCTCTCAGACGCAGATGTCATGAGTATGCCAGGGCACAGACAGGTTAAGGAGGTTCCTGGTGGTCATGAAGCCTGAGGGGCAGGGTGATGTCAGCACCACTTTGGTGTGAGTTGATGAACTGGCTGGGCCAGAGACCTTTAGTGTACATTTTTATATCGGTGATGTCCAGAAGTCTGAGAGTCATCATGTTTGCCCAAAGGCCACCTCTTTCTCAAAGCCTACTCAGACTTGTTCCATGGGAGTCGCTTCATACCTGTTCCCTGGCCTTGCAGCCCCTACCCCATCCTGGGCCCATGGGTGTGCTGGTTTCACTATCACTACCCATGTTCCAATCTCAGACTTACACCCCGGGGGTGGAAGGTAGCTGAGGAGTGCCAGTCCAGGTCACCAACACATGTGGGAGCATGTCTACCTGCCCATCAGTCCATCCATATTAATCCATTCACTGGACAAGGTCACTGGACGGAGGCTCACCCAGAACTTCTCCATGAGCATTCCCTCCCAGACACTGCAGCAAGGAGAGCAAGGTGGGGTAATGGCCAGTTTGTAGCAGAGAGACGGAAACAGAGCTAAGCACCAAAGAGTAACTTGTGCTTGTGTGCATGTGCAAGTGTGTGCATGCATGCATACGTACGTTCGTTCGTGTTAGCCTTTGTAGAGAAGGAATTAGGAGGGGAAAGACAGGAGTAGCAGCCTACAGCAGGTCTGGTGATGGGAAGCATTGCCCCAAGGCAGTGAGTTATCCCTAGAGTGTGGCTAATGCTGACCCCAGAAGGATGATGTACCAGACAGGTTGATGAGTGCTTTATTCATACGCTGCCCTTAATCCTCATAGGGACTCCAGGAGGGTGGAGCTATGACTACCTCCATTTATAGATGGTGAAACTGAGGCTCTGTACGGCTAAATGAGTTTCCATAAATTACATAAATGTAAAGAGAGCCAGAATCTCTGTCTCTCTGTCTCTGCATCTCTCTCTCCCCCACCCCCACCCCCTCTGCCAGGGTTTCTCTGTGTAGCTCTCTGGCCTAAACCTCTCTATGTAGACTAGGCTGGCTTTGATCTCACAGAAATCTGCCTGCCTCTGCTTCCTGAGTGCTAGGAATACAGACATGGTGCATCGCCTGCAGCGTCTAGAGACATTTCTAACACTGCATGGTGTCAGAGCAGGGGTGATGGTGAGTGTTTCTTGCTGGCAGAATGTGAGCCTTGGTAGAGTTGTTAATGTCATCTCTAGGTCTGGGCCACTGCCTAGACACTTCCTCCAAGGGACTATGTGTTTCTCTTAGTGGTGGGGTGTCAGTCTGTTCTGAAGACTGCTTCTTTGGTCCTGTGAGTCTCCTCCTGATGCTACTGTCTCCATGGAGCCCTTGGCTAGCCTGGGTGTGCACCTGAGGCTCTCCTTTGTTTTTGCTTTTTGAGACAGTATCTCTTTACATGCCCTGGCTGTCCTGGAACTCACTATGTAGCGCTAGCTGTCCTGGCAACTTGCTCTGTAGACCAGGCTGTCCTTGAACTCACAGAGACTGGCCTGCCTCTGCCTTCCGAGTGCTGGGACTAAAGGCACCTGGCTCTTTTGTTTTATCAGGTATTTTTCCCCCTTTGGCTTCTCTATTCCTGCTTTGTCAGATACTGTCTTTTCATGGGCCATGTTTGTCATCCTTTCCTATATTTGAGGCAGAGTCTCATTATATAGTTCTGGCTGGCTATAACTCACTCTGTAGACCATTTGGCCTCTAGCTTTTGCCATCCCCCTGCCTCAGCCTCCTGAATCCTCGGATGACAGCCGTGTGCCATCATGTCTGACTGTCTTATCTGTGTTATTTAGCATTTCATTATGTACACCTTAAAAAATAATTTTGAGTGAGTTTTTGTATGTGAAGTGCTCTGTCTTTAAGCTAGATCCAAAATGCTAAGATGACTTTTATTTCTGCAAATATTTTATTTCACTTTTTAAATTTTTCCTGCCTAAGTGTGTTGGGTTGTATCTCATTAATATGGAGATTTGTCTTGAGGCTCTGTGGCCTGTGGTCACACCCTTTACCTGTGGAGGGGCTAGTGGGTGTTGTCCTAAGTGACTGGAGGACCCTCCTCTATGGAGGGAGCCTGGAGACTGGGAGCGTGGCGAAATTCATGCCATCTCTTAGGATCACCTGGGGTCTCTGGTGATTTCTAGCCAGCGCTCGACCAGAAACCATGCTCCCCTTCACAGTCCTACATAAGTGCTGTCAACAATTTGTTTTCATTGTTCTCATCATCAATTTTCTAAATTTCCTTCAAATATCTGCTTGTTCTCCCTGCCCTCAGACGACAAGGAAGGCCTCTGCAGACTTGCTTGCCCTGCCCACTACAAATTACAAATGCAGTACCATTCAGAAGCACTAATTTCTTTTTTTGGCCTTACTCATTATAGCACCTGCCATCAACTGACACTGATGTCAGACATTGCACTAGTGTGACTCTTGGGTGCTGCCCCAGTACTGTGCTAGCATTTAAGTCTGGCCCTCTGGCTGGTGCTCACTGAGAACTCCTTAACATACCAGGGTGAGATGGCATACACTTTGATTCCAGCACTGGGAGGTAGAGGCAGGAGGTTCTCTGTAAGTTCAAAAGCAGTCTTGTCTACATAGTGAGAACCAAGATGGGGAGAGAGGGGGTGGGGTGGGGCATATGCAGAGACAGAAAAAGAGAGAGAGAGAGAGAGAGAGAGAGAGAGAGAGAGAGAGAGAGATGATTCTGGCTTGTGAATGTGAATTTATGGTGTGAACATAGACTGGCTGCTAGGGCTGGAGGGATGGCTTGGCAGTTAAGAGCACTGGCTGCTCTTCCAGAGGACCCAGGTTCAATTCCCAGCACCCATATGGCAGATCACAACTGTCCGTAACTCCAGAACTAGAACTGCATACATGCAGGCACAACACAGCCTGACTGCTGGCATGAGCTTCTGAGATGAATCTGCTTCACCTTCTTTTTATTTATGGTATTCCTTTTCCCCTTTCCTTTTCTTCTAGGAATGTTTCTTTCTTGGTGTTCTGTGTGTCCACCTCACTTTGATGCAGTCTTGAGACCTTCCTGCTTAGTCTTCTGAGTGGTGGTTCTTACATGGGTGTATCATTACACTAGTTTTCTTTTTAATTTAAAAGGATTTTTATTTTTTACTTATGTGTGTGTGTATGCCATCTGTGTGTGGGTGTTCACAGAGACCAGAAGAGAACGTTGGATCCCCTGGATCTGAAAGTTAAGGAAATTATGAACTGCCTGATCCGGATGCCAGGAACCTGATAGTTTCTCTGGAAGAGCAGCAGTGCCTAAGTGTCTCTTCAGCTCATATTTTGAGTGGATATGCTCACGAGTGTCTGGCCTACACACACACACACACACATGTATTGCATCACATGCATGTGCATGCCTGGTGCGTGTGGAGTTCAGAAGAGAGTATTGGATCTTTTGGAGCTGGAGTCATGGATGGCTGTGAGCCACCACCATGTGGTGCTGGGAACTGAATTCTATCCTCTGCAAGAGCAGCAGATGTCAACTGCTGAGCCAGCTGTCCAGCTCCAGCTCACACCATGTATCATCATCATAATCATTATTACTATTATAGAGTTTTTTCTTTAACTTGCAGTACTTAAAAAATTTTTTATGTCTCTATGTGCATGTGCCATGCCTGTGGACGTCAGAGGACAGCTTTGTAGAGGTTAGTTCTACTATGTGAGTCCTCAGAGTTGGCAGCAGATTCATCTTGACAGCCCTGGTAGCATGCTGCCTTCTTCTTTTTTATTTTTTTATTTTTATTTTTTTTAAAGGTTTATTTATTTTATTTATGAGTACACTGTAGCTGTCTTCAGACATACTAGAAGAGGGTATCAGATTCCATTACAGATGGTTGTGAGCCACCATGTGGTTGCTGGGAATTGAACTCAGGACCTCTGGAAGAGTAGTCAGTGCTCTTAACCGATGAGCTATCACTCCAGCCCCTTCTTTTTTATTTTTTTGAGGTAGAGTATCATTTATGTACCCAGGGTACAAAGATATGACCGTCTCTCTCCCATCGTCTGGGATTACAGGTATATGCCACTATTTCTTACTTGTAAGATGTCTCCTTCTCCTCCTCTTCTTTCTCCTGCTGCTGCTGCTTTTAAAAGATTGTTTATTTTATATATGTGTGTTTTTCTACACATATGTATATGTACCACATAACCTGAGATGTCAGAAGAGGGTGTTGGATCCCTGGAGTCAGGGCTGATTGAGACCAACCATGCGGTAGCTGGAAACTGAACCCAGGTCCCTTGGAAGAGCAACATGTGCTCTTAACTACTGAGGCATTTCTCCAGCACCTAGACGATATATTTTTAAATCCAATGCTTTTCTTGCAAAGCCTCTGTAAGTTGCGGCACTTCATCTGAACTAGATAGAGAGAAGGCAATGTGGGTAACTGGGGGCTTCAGTGTGTCTGCTCTGGCTGTGTGAGGTGACAGATCAAGGTCATTCTGGAGACTCGGTGTCACCACATATGCTGGCTCAGCAGCAGTTCCTGTGTGGGAAGTTCTCACGCAGTGTCTTTTCTGAGTAGACAGATTCCACAGAAACCAGGTGGAAACGGAGGCTACAGACAGGAAGTGGGTGTGGGAGGGGAGCCACCCTGGTAACCAGAGCTCTGCCTCACGGAAGAGAACAGTCACAGAAAACGAGTCAGAACTAAAAAAAATATTTCATTTCATTCTGAATAAAAAACAGAACAGACAGAACTCTTGTAAATTCTGAAAACAATGTCATTGCTACAGAAAATTTCACAGAAATCATCAGGGAGTGTGGAGACCAAGGTGCCTGCCCTGCCATGAACACTGCCTGTCCGGAGTCACAGAGGAGGCTCTTAGGGGACAGCACAGGTGGTGGCAGAGCCTGAATCAAGCTCAGGATACAGCTTCTACCTGCTGCACCAAGACCCAGTGGCTCGGAGGACAGCTAGGTCTTCAGGATCGCTGTGTGCGGGCACCTTTGCGGCTGCGTGTGGCCCACATGCCTCGCTTCGAGTGATAGTGGTGGTAGAAGTGTCGCAGCCGAAGCCTCTCCACCTCCAGCCCTGCCTGCAGGACCCTGGGAGGAGTGGGTGGAACATCAGAACCCTGCCTCAGATGCTCTGGCTGGGGGCTGCCCTTGCAGCTGCAGGAGCCTGGGGGTGGGAAGGGTTCTCTGGTATAGGGTAGGTGGAAGGGATTTTGTGTGTCTCTAAAATCCTGACAGGTGGGGTTCTGCCATTCCATCCTCTCACTGGAGGAAGATAGAGATGTCTCAGTGTGAGGTAGGGGAGGGCAGTCACCTGTCCAGAAGTTCCCAGTCCTCGCCTCCCCACTGGTCACGGAACTCCTCAGTGTTCATGCCTCCTACTCTGTCAAAGTCTGATTTGTAGATCCCAAAGAGGCCAAATCCATTCACTTCCCAGTAACCTGGAGGTGGAGAGGGTAACCATTAGGGAGTGGTCCTTAACAGTTTCTCCCCAGGGCGGCTAGAGGACCCTGGGAGGAATTCTAAGAAGCCTTCTTATTTTGGAGACTCTGGGTGGGAGGGTGGGGGTGGTGTATTTGTTAATAACTCGGGAGCTCATAAGGAAAGGGTCTCACGACCTCTGCATGACCCGTGTATGGATAAGGTCCTAGGCTTACCCGGGACGTTGGGTCCCTAGATTTGCCCTAGTGCTTGTGAGAACCTGAAGTTCCTGGGGGAACACTCAGGTCCTTACCATGTGGGTTCCACGGTGAGCTCCCACAGCCCAGACGCATGACCACAGGGGCGAAGGCCAGCTTGCCCTCCACACAATGCTTGCGGATGCTGTCCAGGATATTAGGTGGGAAGTGGATGTGCAGGTCACAGAGGAATACGATGCTGCTGGGGTCCTGTAGGTTGGGAGGTCTGAGCCCTGCTCACCTCCCCAAGGTGAGCTCAGCACCCTTATTTCTTTCCCCTAAGCCCTTGACTGGCCCACAGACCTCCACTGCATCCACTCCAGTTTGCAGGCCTGCAGAGCGCTCGAAGTTTCCAGTTCGTCTCAAGTACTGGTACCTGGAGAAGCGAAGGAATCACAACAATCATGAAGGGAGGTGGACGGTGTCAGGACAACTCACCTCCCGTAAGAGGAAAGATCCTTGGCTTCCCTAAGTGGTGCAGGTAAACATCGTTACCGAGGTAGCTGAGCCGCACGCAGGGCCCGCTCCACATCCATGTCCTCGCTCTCAAAGTCCACTAAGATGATGTTGAAGTAGGAGTCCCCCGTATGCACATGTAGCGCGGACATATCTGCCAGGAACTGCACTACCCAGCGCGCCTGATTCTTTACTGGAAGAGGGGGTGTCACTGAAGCAGCATGACTGGACAGAATGATTCCCACCTCCCATCCCACCCCCGAAAGCCTCATAGAGGTGCACATACCTGGTACAATGAAATGAACCATGACATCCTGACGCCAGGCCAGATGCAGAGGCCGGCAGAGCTCTGGGCGACCGTCTGGGTGGATCGAGGAGGCAGGAGGAGGCTCCGGACTTTCTCCATCTTCGTCCCCAACGCGGGCTCCGGGCAATCGCAGGAAGACGTATTCTGATAGGCGCTGGCGGCTGCCTCCGCGCTCTTGCAATTCCAGTTCCAGGAGGAAACGGCTTCCCCGTGCAGAGTCGCGGCGCTTCTCCACGTTCACGATGCGTAGAAGCGAGAAGCGCCTGCGAGGCAAGGCTGATTAACCGAGGGTTGTAGCTCCACTCAACGCCTCCCCCTTTACCCCGAGAACCACGCGACTGTACTCCCCACACCGCATTACATCGCTCCCAAACACAGGTTGGCCTTCCCACTTCCCCAGACCAGCAGGAAGTAGGAAAGGCTACACTAGGGGGCGATATGAGCCCAGGATTGTCAAGTTCTCCCGGATGTCTTCCTTTGCCTGATTTTCTTTGTCCTGAGGTGATGTCTCAGTCTTCTATGATTAGCCTTTCACAGAACCACCAGGAAGCCGTTAGTTCTCCCATGTGTCTCCCTCATACCCCTAGCAGGCCCCTGATACCGTCTCAGTCCTTAGGCTAGTCACTCTGCCTCCCACCCTCTGGTGACAGCTAGTACTCCCCTATAGATCATTGGCATGACCTCAGACGGGAGTCCTGTGATTCAACCCCACTCAAATCAGGAAGCTTCTACTCCCAACCAAACACTTTGGGTCAATCCTTGGGGGTCACCCACACCATAGCACCCAGATTTGCCTATGACCACACAGTGGACAGTCCTATAAAGAGACCATAAGATTGCTCCATAAGCTGCTCTCAGGAGACCTGCCCTCTGAGCCACCTAGGTCTGTCCAACGTCACCACTGGTGGGAAGGATCTCATGGCCCCTTTTGAGGACAGTCATGCTCTTGCCCTCTGGAACAGCAGCACATCTGTGTACAACCCCTGTCCTGTTCAAAACTTCATGTTGAGCTTAGCTCTCAACACTGGCTGCCAGACAGACACCTTGTCCTGATGTCCTTGAGTTCATCAAGGCTCACAGAAGGGTCTCCCTTTCCTCAAGGCTGACAACTGTACAGGACAGCCTCTCCTAAGAACTCCCTCAATGATAAACCATGGACTGAATCTCCTTCAAAATGGGGCAGAAACAAGTTGGATGCCTGAGACCTAGGGGACCAAGGCCCCCTTGAGCTAGACACAGTCCTCTAGTTAAGACCCTGCAGTGCTCCACAAGGAGAGGTCTAGGGTTTCTGAGCTTGACACTTTAGTGTCTCTGGTCCCTGAAAAGGCTGTCTGCCCACAATCTGGCTAAGCCTGACTACTGTTGCCTATGGTTTGGATTCACCCTTGGGACTAGGTCTAAGGTGACAGACAGGGGAATTGGCAGTGAGGACAGATGAAGTCAGTCTTGAGTGGGGCTCTAGAGAGCCCTTCAACCTGGATAAGTAAGACACTAGTTACAGAGAGGGAGAAGGGGATCAGAGAGCTGCTGAGAGCCAAGGAAGTTCTGAGATTCCTGCAGACACCAGCATGCCTTCTCTTCAAGCAGACGCCTGCCCCATACCCGCCATGGCGTGCATTGAGCCGCTCCATGTACTGAGCCACCACGTCCACTGCTTCGGTCTCAGGAAGCTGCAGGTTCCCGGATACGTTACAGCGTAGGTCGTTCCAGTCGGAGCGCAGCAGCTCGAAGTCCATGGCACCCACACTGAATGTGCGCTGCCAGTCAATAGCATCCTCACGCCAGCGGCCCAGTGGCCGCCCAGCGGCCTGCTCCTCCTCTTCCTCACTGTCTTCTGATGTGGCCTCATCGCCAGGGGGCCCATCCTCCTCCCCTTCTTCACCCTCTCCAGGCAGCTGTGGCCTGGATACCTGAGACAAGCTCAGGAAGGAGGTCACAGGCTGTGTTTCCACTGAGGAGTTCAAGTCCACTGTGGGCAGCATGAGTCCCTGTCCATGCAACTGGCCCTCCCGGCCTCCCTGGCTGGTCTGTGCCCTGACTGGGGGCTTTAGTTCTGTGACCTTGGGGCCACTGGTCCTATAGCCCTGGGTCCGAGGTGGATGTGGGGGCACCCGCAGCTGTACTCTGGGCAGAGGCTTGGGGCGCAGGAAGACACCAGGGAAGGGTGGCCAGGGTGAGTCTCTCAATGACCTTGGGGAAGCCCGCTGTCCAGGTCGTACCCTGGTCACATACACCTTTGACGGCGACTTCTCCACAGTTCGGGGAGGTGGAGCTCGCCCCAGGAAGAGGGGCAGGGGGCGTGGGGCCCAATTCAGTGCCCGGGAGTGTCTGAGGGTCTGCTCATCCAGAGGACTAGTCGTAGGTGGGGTAGTGCTGGCTATAGTTCCAGTGGAGGCTGCTGGGGTAGGGGTCCTGTGACTCTGCTGTAGGGAGGCTTCACTGGGCTCCAGGCTGTCTAACAGTTCCTGCTCATCCTCGTCATCCAGGAAGTCTGTAGAGAATGTCTGGTAAGCAAAAGTAACTGGCATTTGCGTTGGGAGGGCAGCAGGAGCGAGACACTCACCATCTGGGTTGAGGAAGAGGAAGGCTCTTCGCTGAACTTCTTCCTCCTCATCTTCCTCTCCCTCCTCCTTGTCCATTTTCATGTATTTATAGAACCCAAACCTGAGGGAGAAAGTGCATCAGAGGCCTTCCTCATTGAAACTCTTCATCCTCACTTCTGACAGGCCACGCCCCCACCTACCTTTCCAGGTATAGTGGGGACTCACGGTAGAAGCACTTGTTGTCTGTCTCCATGTGAGTGAGACGGGTATGGTCATTAGGGTAGATGAAGGGCAGGTACACCTGAGGGCAGGGCCAACAGCTTAGGGGTAGGGCCTGGGGGCAAAGGGTAGCTTTAAGACACCTCCCTCACCAGGCACTTACAAACTGTAGTCCTTGGTATCTGGCTATGGGGAAATCCTTGAGGACATAAGTAGGTGCATAGGCACAGGGCTCCAGTACATTCTCCAGGCTCAAAGGTTCCATCCGAGGAGCTATAAAAAGGGAAGTCACTTGGTGGCCTGGCCCTCACCCCACTCCATCCTCACCCTCCTCTGGGGCCTCCTCTCACTGAGGAAGAAGGTGTCCCTGGGGTCTGGGTGTAGCATGTCGGCGCTGGGTTCCTCCTGTGGTGGGTATCCTCCTGCATGGCTGGCTGGAGACTGAGGCACATGGGCCACATGATCCATCTTGAGAGATGACTCATCTAGGAGTAGGAGGGTACCTGGAACTTCGGCCTACCCTTCACCATCCCCATGCTGAGCCCCTCAGAACCCAGCCATTCCCCTGAGGAAATACCCAGCCCGCACCTGTGTACAGGGAAATGTGAGCAGAACCAATGATCTCGAACTTCAGACCAGGCAGGAAAGCTCGCCACTGGGGGTGTAGGGATAGGAAAGAGGTTGGGTCCTGGTGGGTGGCTTTCCTTAGTTCATAGGTGAGGGACTACAAAGTGAAAATCCTCAAAGGATGCAAGACACTTGGTGGGGAGAGTAGGAGGGGCTTAAGGAAGAGGCACCTGACAGAAGGCCCAGGAAGTTGAGGAGTTCATGGGGCAGATCCAGACTCCACCCAAGGGTCTTCCCTCCCTCCCTCCCTCCCTCCCTCCCTCCCTCCCTCCCTCCCTCCCTCCCTCCCTCCCTCCTTCCCTCCCTCCCTCCCTTCTTTCTCCAAAGGTTGCTGATTATAACTTCTGACTCCATTTTCTCTCTGGTTTTGCATGTTGCCTTCCTGGGTCAATGCTGGATTTTTCCTCAGCCCCTGACCTAGTATCTGCCACCAGATGGCCCTCCCCATGCCCCAGCTCCATGGATGCTCCCGAGTCTCCTTGCAGCTGTGTTCCCACTTCTATTCAGCCTGTGCTTCTGGGGGGCTGACTGGGCACTTCTGCTTCCAGCTCCTCTGGGACCTCTGTACCTCTGCTCTCTTCCCTCAGATCATTCAAACACCACGTCTCCACTCTACTGAGTTGGGACGACATGTACTGAGGTGCTGAGGCCCACAACCACCAATGCTACTGTGGATGCTGTACCTCATCTTCTAGGCTCTGTCTGGCTGTCAAACCCTCCTCCCTATCTCCCAGCTACCTGTCTTTTTTCTCTGTGGTGGCTGACGCTGATTTTCAACCTAACAGGTTCTAGAATCACTGGAGACGAACTTCCAGGCACGTCAGTGAGGGAGTACAGAGATGAGGTTAACTGGGGGAAAAGACCTCCCCTTAATCGTGGGGAGCACCATCCCATGAATGGATGTCCAAAACTGAGTAAAAATGAAAAAGTGAGCCGAGCACTAGTGGTTGTCTCTCTCAGTTCCTGGACACAGAGGCAATGTAACCAGCTACCTCACACTCCTGCTACCAGGACTTCCCCTCCATCATGGACTGCACCCTCAAACTGTGAGCGGAAATAAACCATCCCTTAAGTTGCTTCTTGTCAAGTATTTTGTTACAGTGAAAATCATGGCAATAAAAAGATAGTATACTTCCCAAGGCTCTGCCTCTCAGCTTCCCATTGTTCCACACAGGCCGGAGGGATTCCTGGCAAAATCTCAACTACTCCATGACAATCTGAGCAGTTCATCACAGCACTGCAGGCCTGGCTACCAGACTTCTTGGAGACTCAGATGCTAGAAAATGGGGGCTAGTCCTCTAGGTACAGAATTTATATGCTACACTTTCTGCTATAGACTCTGTCTTCCCCATGTCTCCTGGTGAAGGGCCACTTTTCAGTGCAGCACCTCTGAACATCCAGCAGTTATAACATACCCTCCTGACCCTGGTCCATGTCCCCGAATATCTGCTTTATCTCCTAGACTGGAAATCCCTTCATGTTGGGGACCACCCTGCAGTGACTGTCCAATGATAGAGGAAGTGGATGGGGGTGGGGAGCTGTGGTCTTTGGAGCTCCTTCAGAGGGCAGGCCACACTCACACCCACTTCCACATGGTCTGAACCCTTGTCATCTTGCTTGTGAAGCAGTTCAAAGTAGTATCTCCGGGAGGCCATGAGCCTGTGGACATAAGGAGTTGGAGTTATCTCCCACCAAATAGATTAAGAGCCCAGAGGGTCAGGACAGAATCTTATAATCCTCTAGGATGGTCCCTCAGGAAGATAGCACTTGTGTAACATGGGCAAGGATGATATCCAGCCTCCCTCTCATGTGACAACACAGATGTGCACACACATGTGAATGCATGCACTCTTAAGTTACTCACCGCCGTGGCTTAGACACCTGGGAGCTGAACTTGGTGAATTCTCCAGGCGCGGTCCACTCAGAGCCAGTCTAGGGGTGATACAAGGGGGACAAAGGAGTGACCACATTCTCCTTGGGGGTATCTGACACAGTCTGTGTTTCCAGGAGGCTGCAGGAGGTCCAGTGAAGACATATGTGGTATGGATGGAGGAGCTAGGGCAAGAGGGCAGAACCTACCTTGCCCACAAAGGCTACAAGCTGTGCGGATGCTGGGCTCTCATCCAAGCTCAGCCAGAACTCAGAGTTGTCATCCGAAGCCACAGAGAACTGGATGTCTCCTAGTCCACAGGACAGAGGCTCAGGAAGCTGAATTCTTCAAGACATTCCGCCCCTGCCATACCCAGCCTACTTACCATCTCTGGCTGGGTGGATGAAGCCAAAAATCCGGAGTCCATAGTTCTTCCACTTAGGGGACACAGCCAACTTTGTCACAGTAGTCCGAGTCTGCCAATAGTGCAATAGCCACTAACTCACAGCTCACTGCATGACTTGCCCACCTTGCCAACCTGTATGTTCTCAAGGTACTCACGTGAGGAAAGAGTGGGAAGTGCAGGTTCCTTCTCAAGTGGCCCACAGCACCCCCACACCAGTCCTCAAACACATGCAGGTTCACCTGTCCTTTGAACTAGGGGTCAGAAGGGACATTTGCTGTTATACAGTCTGTTCCACCCCTCCTCCCAGCCCAGTCCAGCCCAATCCAACAGAACTTACCTCTTCCCGCCAAGGGGGTGTCTGGTGGGTGAGGTTCAGTGGGGGTGGCTTCCTAGCTCCTCCAGGAAACAGCATGTTTGGGCCCCGCCCCTCAGGCTGCAGGAAAGAGTAGCCATGTCAGAGATCTAAAGGCAGGAAGTGTCACAACTGCACAGTCCATCTAGACACACGCAGCCAAACAGAACTTCATGGTTCCCCCTTTCGTACATCCATTCACACCACCTAAGCACTCTCCACACAGATGCCCTCAGCAGATCTGCCCAGCCAGATATGTGGCCGCTAACAGGATGCACAACATAAGCATAAACTCAGTGACTACCCAGACACAGTATCCAAACCGAGATGCTGAGGCTCACATACGACCCACAGGGGTATCTACCCATCCGAGAGAGTGGCTCCTCGGGAACAGGTTTTTCCTGGTCACTCCTTACCGCCTGCTCCTCTTCATGACTTTCACTAGAGTCCTCTGCCCTCTGTGTGGATGATGCCACTGGGACACCCCGGCTATCGGTCACCCCGGTCAGCTTCTCACCATCTGCAGGTGCATGTGAAGCGTGTTAGAGCTCAGATTCCCTGAGGCGAGTATCTTTGTTGTTGGGGTCAGCTGGAGGGGCAGGACAAGGATTGCTGAAACCTCTGCACTTCTGCCCCATCATGTGGGGGCATTTTAGACCCTACGTTGGGTGGGCAATACAAAGCAAGAGTCTTTGCCAGCTCTTCTCCAGCCCCTAGTGAGCACTGGGAGCAGGGATATATATATTCAAGCTAGTGTGAAACTGTACACACTCACACCCATCTGGTGATCTTCTCAGAATGGCTTTGTCTTGGGAAGAATTCCAGATGGCCTAGCACCCTTGATGCCTTTCCCATGTGCTAGGGTATTTGCCTCCTCTCTCCAGATCTATATGAAGACATGTCCACTACAGTTCCTCCAGTTTGGGGTAGTCTACTCTTGTACCTTGTTTTGTCCCACTTCTTAGACTTTCTCCCTAAGTTGCATGTCCACTGTCTTCCCTGGTGTCCGGTTTTCTGGACTTGAGTCTCCAAAGGCAGGAGGTTTCATTTTATCCCAGTCCTTTCTGTCCCTCCTAGTGCTTCCAATGAGAGACTCTAGATACAGAAATTCTTCCTGTTTCAAAGTCACACCTTGCATCCACATCTACCCCTCTGTGCAGATCTCAGAAGCTAGGCTATTGGAAAGGTACAGCTGATACCAGATGAACTGCCTCTAGGTGAGGGGCTGCCTGTGTGGTCTCCTCCCTTGAAATTTCTGCAGTGCTCCACATTCTAGATCCTTCCTTGAGAAACCAAGAAGTAAGCAAGCAAGACTCCTGGTCAAATCCCCAGAGCCTGGCCTGGATACCGATAGCCCATCAAGCTAAGTCCAGGCATTTTGAATACATTGGGAACTTTCCGTAGTGGGGTCTCGGCTCAGGCCACCATCACTGCCTTGCAGGGGCTAAGCCTCAGCACAGAGGGTGTGGAGACAGGCATCTGCCCCACCCTTACTTGTAAGCACAGGCTGCCGGACACCCACTGAACATTGCCTGCTCTGAAAACTGACAACACTGTCAGCAAAGTCTTAGGCACATGCAGCTGTTCAACTTATCACATGCCTTGTGGTACCTGGTGGGTCCCAGGTGGCCAGACAGGAGATGGAGGTTCAGCCCAGAGTAGAGAATGTGTGGCTGGGGCCCCATCTGTGCAGCCCAGGCTGCTTCTAGTAGTGCCATTGGGAAGGGCTGATCTTCCAGGATCCAGAATAGATCCTACCCACCTAGGGGAGTCAGAGTCAGAGCCAGCTGCCCTAATGATCAACCTTCAACAGCAGGGCTCCCTGTCTTCACTCCTTCCTGGTTGGTCTCAGACAGAAACAAATTGCCCAGGAAGTCAGCTGATCCCACAAGGGCAGCTGATGGGGGCTGACTTTATTGGGTACTGGGTCCAGACTTATCTCTTAGGGATAGAGTTGTGGCAGGATATCTTGAAGATGTCACAGCTAATAAGGTACATGGATTGGGATGACCCATAAACTTTCTTGGGGGCTGGGATCTGTCTCAGATCCTTGGCCCGGCATCTGGTGGAAGATGTACGGAAAGAGTTGCCCAGGCACATGAGGAGGCAGAGGGCCTCGTAGGCAGGAGACAGGAGTGGGGCTGAAAAGGGAGTTCTGGATCCATCAGGTGGAGTGGACCAGGACGTTGTGAGCCAGTGTCACTGCCCTGAGACTTTGAGAGGAAAGACACTTGCTCCCTTCCCACTAAATAAATCCTCAGCTCGCCAGCTTCCTTCACAAAGATGAGGCTGAGCTCTATGCTGCTTGGTTAGGCTTCTCCAGGTTCATTTCCTGGTCCTTGTCTACCTAGCTGTCATTGATGGTCACCCTGCTCTGGAGCTTTTCTCCCAAAGTGTGGGTTCAATGGCCACCATCTCCAGAGGTTCTCCCCAGATTCTTGCTCACTGGGCTTGCCAGGCCTAAGTTGCTTTGTGCATCCTCTGCCCGCTCTTAAATGTGCAAACTACAGCAAGCATTTACTCAAGTTAGCATTGGTCCCTAGCACACAGACATCTCAGTCCACAGTCACAGGTGTACTCAGGGTTTCCAGATGTTCTGGTCACTCTCAGCAGCTGGATTCCTCAACACCACCCTTACCTCCCCATCCTCCAGCAGAGGAGGAAACTGAGGCCCTGCTAAGTAGGCAATGGCCTGACAGACCTCTTGGCTGAAGGCACCGGTTCCCCCAAGGGCCCACCGTTAACTCCATCACCACTGGATCTAAGCCAGATTCCAGGGTCCAAAAAGGTTAGGGATGAGCCCCAAGGGTCCCTGGCATTACTGCTGACGTCATTGGGCGTCCCGCCGGACAGAGCTGCGACCCCTCCCCCAATATAGCGGAGCTGGGAGGATCAGGACAACAGGGGCTCTGGACAGTCAGACCCCCGCGCCTCGGGAGGTCCTGGCCCTCTCGCCGCGCGCCATCGCGTACCTCGCCCGTAGCCCAGCCGCTGGCGTAGCGCGCGGCCGGGGCGCACCAGGCTCCGGTGCACATACGTGAGCCACGCGGCGCAGGTGAGCAGCAGCAGCAGCAGCAGCAGCTTCATCTGCTTGCGGACCTTCTTCACCGGGAACCACGGCATCGCGGAGCCACACTCAGGGGCGTCGCTGCGGCCACCCGGCCCCGCCTGCCCCGCCCCACATCCCCCGGCCCACCCTGCTGCGCTCAGCGCCTGCAGCACCGCATGGTCCTTTGTCCGCTGCGGGGGGCTACGGGATTCGGCCACGACTCCCGGCTGCTCGGGCCGCGGTTGGGGTGGACGGCGGGAGCGGCTCCTTGAGGCGCTCCCCCGCCCGCCCCTCCCGACTGCTCACGCTCCTCTGGATGCCGCGGGACCGAGCAGCATCCACGCTGCGGTGCTACCCACCGTGAAACGGGACGACGGTCGCGTTGCCCGAGCCAATCGGCCGCGGCCAGCCCGCGTACAACCAATCCGTGATGCTCGGAGGCGGGGTGGCGCGTTAGGGTGTGCCAGCGATCCACACGACGCGCGCATTCACCTGGTGTTCGCCGGCCGCGCGCCCGGGGATGCGGGGGGTTGTGGGGACCGAATCTGCAGTGAGGGACATCAGGGACGTCGGGGAGAGGGATGTAAGAGGACGTTGTTAGTGTGGAGGCCATGGCAGGGACGAGGGGTTCTGCGGGAATCAGGTTGCATGTCTGGGAAAATGCTGGGAGTAATGACACACAGAGAAGGAGCTCAGCCTACCTCTCAGTCGGACTTGAACCAGGCTGGGATGTTCTCATTTAGCTGTGAGTTAGGACAGGTGGGTGAAGGGTGTTTCTATCCAGATTGCTTCAGTTGTGCACGCCATTCGCTTTCTAGCTGGTGCATTCCACCTTAGCACCAGCCGGTTCTCCTTGAGGTTCCAGCCTATTGACAAGGGTACTTCAGTTGGTGTAGCAGAAGCTGCTATAAGCCTGTAGAGCTTGTGGGTTAGGAATGTGGACTGGGCCTTTGAATAGTCTCCCTTCCTCCGTGATACCATGGCCTTAAGTGGAAAGACGCCATTGGAATGAGGTGGAGTCATTTAGAGACCTTCACACCCTGGAGTGGGTGTGCCCCACTGGAGATGACTGGGTACCGTCCAGTGTCTGTCCAGCTCAGCAGGCACTGGAGCCATCCATGCACCACTGTGTTGTTTGCAAGGTTGCTTTGTGGGTTTTGTTTTGTGTGTTTGTTTTGTTTTGAGACAATGTCTCACTATGTAGCCTTAGTTGGCCTTGGAGCTATTAAACATCTGTCGCCTCTTCCTCCTGAGTGCTGGGATTCAAGGCACAGGTCACCACACACGTGACTTGCCTTTTGTTTTTAACGTTGCCTTACCATCTCTATGTATCCTTGGGACATAAAATCAAATAGACTTCGTTTCTATCTTTTTTTTTTTCTTTCTTTTCAACTTTTTTCTGTCGTTGTTGTTGTTGTTTTTAAACTTTCTTCCAAGCATCAGCTGCTGGTCTCATCAGCTGGCTCCCTGTTCTGACTTGTTTCTGATGCTTGCACTTGTGTATATCCTGAACATTGTCTCAAACAGTGCTCTGTTTCACACACACACACCCCGCTTACATGGCACGTGTCGTAGCTACTTTTGGATCTTCCTAGTCATCCAGCAAATAGACAATGGGAAAACCTGAAGGTGCAATAGTGAAGAAGAGATGAGGTCTCTGCTTTCATGGAACTTATGTTTTACTACAGAGATAGAAAACAAATAGTGTATTTAAAGAAAGCAAATGTTGGGACGCAAGCAAAGTGTTTGGGCAGAGAAGTGTACTGGCTGGGAAGAGTCCAGGACCCTTTAGGGGATCCAGAGACTCTCCTCTGTTCATCTGGGATACAGCAAGTAGGAGAAGGCAGAACAACGGATGAGTAGGCAAGCTGTGATCAGCTAGACAGCTGTTCCTCTTGCTAACACATCTGGCTGTGACCACATCTCACCCTAACCACAGAGGGAAATGTTTCAGCCTAACCAAGCTGACAATAAGACAACAGGCCCCAATGATGGAAGTATGCACTTAAAAAAAAAAACACCTGTATTTGTTTCTTTAAAGATTTTAAATCATTATTTATGTACATGGATGTTTTGCCTGTATGCATGTCTGGTGTACCACCTGTGTGCCTGGTGCCTACAGGGGCCAGAAGAAGGTGTTGAACATTCTGGAACTGGTTTTAAGCTCCTATGCTGGTACTGGGAACTCAACCCGAGTCATCTGCAAGAACAACCAGTGCTTTTAACTGCTGAGTCATCTCTTCGCCTCCTACAACTGTGTTTAACCAAAGCAAAACCACAATTTTAAACTCTCTGACCAAAACAGGCTGCATCTCCTGAGAAACCAGGTCAAAATCTCACGTTCACCTTTGGAGGCTACTCATTCTTGCAGCTGAGTCACACTTTTTGAAAATGTTCAAGAGGTAAATGATGGGAACACAGAAACATTAGCCATTGCAAATAGGTGTTGCTTTAGATGGGAGGGGAACAGGAGAAGGATAAAGGAAGCAAAGAAATTGGTTTCTGGAGGGTAAGGAAAGCATGTGTCACTCAGTCACGGAGTTGTAATGGCATTGGCAACTACCTTTCTTTTTCCAATAATTTATTTATTTTTATTTTATGTGCATTGATGTTTTCCCTGAATGTATGCCTGTGTGGGGGTGTTGGATCTTGGTGTTAACGACGGTTGTGAGCAGCCATGTGGGTGCTGGGAGTTGAACCCAGGTCCATCTCAAAGAGCAGTCGGTGCTCTTAAGTGTTGAGCCATCTCTTCAGCCCCGACATCTACCCTTTTTGATGAAGCATTCTAATACCTTTGGACTCAGAAAAGGCTGAGGTTCTTTGGCGGATGTGGGAAAGCCTAAGTCTAGATTCCTAAAAGGTCTACTTTGGTATTAGCAAGTTTGTTTGTACAGGATGGATCTGGTTTTCTGTAGTTGTTTTCCATGGGACTTGCAGGCATTAAGAAACACCCTCAAGGAATCTCTGCCTTCTGAGTCACTCACCTTGTCTACACCATGGCCTTGATCTCTTCTTGACAGGACTAGCATCCTGAACAGCACAGAGACCATCCTCTCTGTAGATCTCCTGCCATGACAGCCTTTTATATGATGTATCCTCTGGTAGAATCCTCTTGTATTTGTCCAGGACTGAAGGGGCTTGCTCCAAGGACCAGGTACTTTTAGCTTTAACCCCGTGAGAGTCTTAGATGAACCAGGATGCATTGGTTGGTTCCTTGGGATCTGAGATCAGGAGGCCAGTAGAGCCTAAGGTTGTAGGGACAGGAAACAAAATTATGCTCTTTCTTTTCCTGACCCCTGGGCCCCTGAACGCTGCCCGTGGGGAGCTGTAGGGTGGACACTGATCTTGAGCATCAAGTATATCCTGGGTACATCCCAGCTCCACAGTGTGACCACACTGCTGGCACCAAAACAGCTTTTAGGAGCCATTTTACTGTTCAATGGGAACATGGCCAGAGAGTGAGTTCACTGGAGAGACTTGCACTGTGTGGAATAGGTCTCCCACTGAGGCCATAAATTGTCATTTGGGCAGAAGCATTTAGGCTGCCAGGGAAGCATTAGGGTGCCAGAAGCATTTAGGCTTCCTGCACCCACAACCAGAGTAAGCAATGATTCTAGCTCTGTCCCTTCAGGATGGCAGGGTTCAGTGCCATTCTCTGCTGCTGGCAACTGGGCACTCAGCAGTAACCATAACCGAATGAGCTCCTGTGACTGGAGTCCGGTTTCTGATGTCTATTAGTTTGCTTTTCTGTTCCTTTGATAAAACATTCTGACAGAAAGCAACCTGGGGAGGAAAAGGGTCTATTTCAGTTTGCGGATAAATAGTCTGTCATTGAGGAAAGCTGAGGCATGCACTCAAGCAGGCATCTAGATGCAGGAACTGAGGCAAAGATCACGAGGAACACTGCTTGCTGGTTTACTTAACTACTTTTCTCATACAGCAAAGGCCTTCCTTGCCTAAGGATAGCACCGCCCACAGTGGGCAGGACTTTCCTGCATCAAGCAATTAAGAAAGTATCCTGTGGACGTGTCCACAAACCAGTTCTTCAGTTGAGGTGTCCTCTCTCCAGGTGACTCCATTTTGTGGCAAGTTGACAGAAATTAACCAGCGCATGAGGTCATGTCTAACGTGTATTCATGTTGATACATCACATGGCTTCTTTTCCCCCTAGATAAGAACAGTGTGCTTGGGAAAAGATGATAATGTCCACAGATGGGCTTTCCAGTCACTTGGGTCTTACGGCCTCATTGGCTATGGTTGTGCTTGGGTCAGTATTCACATGGGAAAGATTCTTCATACTCTGTGCATCTAAATGTTACCAGAATGGCCAGACCCCCCCCCCCCCCCAAGCCATCCAAAGTATACCTTTGCTCCTTGTGAGTACCAGGCTACCCAGATGTTCAGCCTGTCCTTGCCTGTGAACCAGAACAGGTTCATGCCTCTTACCTTCAAACTTCCATGTAAAACAAGCCTGTTAGAACAAGAATGTTTTGCCAGGCAGTGGTGGCGCACGCCTTTAATCCCAGCACTTGGGAGGCAGAGGCAGGCGGATCTCTGAGTTCGAGGCCAGCCTGGTCTACAGAGTGAGTTCCAGGACAGCCAATACAGAGAAACCCTGTCTCAAAAAACCAAAAAAAAAAAAAAAAAAAAAAAAAGTTTTATCACAGGAACAGAAAAGCAAACTAACAGACATCAGAACCTGGATTCCAGTCACAGGGGCTCATTCGGTTATGGTTACTGCTGAGTGCCCCATTGCCAGGCACACTCCATACTGTTCTGCTCACTCAGAGGCTTTGCTGACATTGCTGTCATGTGAGCCCTGTAGCAGCTGTTGTACTGTAGCTTTCCACCTTCAGGTGACATCCCTGTAATATGCTAAATCACCTGAGGCCAGGACTCATGTTTTCTTTCTCTGTCAGCTGTTCACAGGGAGCTCCCCATGGAGCTATTGGTGTGTATAGCTTTAGAAAGAACTTAGCCATGCAGGAGTGACTCTTGTGCATGGAGTTGCCTTCTTGGGCCTCTGGGGCTTCTTCAAGCCAGCAGTATATATCACATTTCATTAGTGAGAGGCACTTCCGTGAACTCCGCCCTGGGGCTCATGGGTCAGATGTTCTAACAGTGGCTTCCGGGTGGGTGTTCAGTATCTAGGGGGCACTGGTTGGAACCAGGTTAGTTTTCTTCTGGTGAGGGCAGCTCTTTGCCAAAGTCCATGCAATAATCATTTAAAGGGCTAGGCAGAGGCTCTATCAGACCTGCTCTGGGTCAGTGTGTGACAGCCTGGACTTATTGTAGAGCCCCCCTCACCCTCCCCCCGACCAAAGGTTTTATTTATTTTTATTTTATGTATATGAGTGTTTGTCTGCATATATGCATATGTACCACTTGCATGCAGCGCCCTCTGAGGCCAGAAGAGTGCAACTGCAGTCTGTTAGAACTGAAGTTGCACATGGTTCTGAGTCAGTCACAAGGTGGGTGCTGGGAACCAAACCCTGGTCCTGTGCAAGAGTAGAAAGTACTCATAACTGTTGAGCCCTCTCTCCAGCCCCTGAAGAGCCGTATCTTGTTTTGAGTTATTCAGTTAAAGGGTTGCAGTAAGCACCTTGTCGTGAGTGGCTGACAGCCCAGCCAAACAACTACGAATTCAACCGTGCCTTTTGCAAAAGATCATTCCGGCTGGGCTTAGTGACAGTTTGCACCTCCTTATAGAGAGGTGGGGATGGTCATGAGACCCTCATCTGTTCTTTATTATCTGTTGTATACAACTCTACTTTAATTGCATGTGATCCTGAGGAGGGGCTAGAGTTTATAGGCTGGGGACAACTAGATGGAAAGAGGGGGACTCCGTCTATGCTGCTACAGGAAGTTCCTATCAAAGCTAGGTAAGGCTTTTCAGGTGTGGCCTGTTGGGTGAGGAACATCTACATCCCAGTAAGTAACCTCTCACCTATGTTCTGTAAGGAAGCCCAGTAAGCTCATTGGTTCTCTAGAGTGAACTTTGCAGGAATCCTGCCTTGGTTTGCCACTGGGACCTTAAGAGAAAGGATAGATATTTATTATGTCTCTCCCTGGGAAGGAATTTTAGCAGGTAGGTAAAAATTGTCTCTTAAATAACAGGGATGTACTAGGCATGCTATCTGTCTTATGCTTGAAGAGACTGTATACACTAGACCCAGGTGTCTTGGTCACTTTTCTATTGCCATGAAGACACATCATGACTGAAGTAACTTATAAAAGAAAGCATTTCTTGGGACTCATGGTCCCAGAGGGTTAGAGTCCGTGATCATCACACTGGGGAGCATGGCAGCAGGCAGGCAGATATACGTAGTAGCTAAGACCTCACATCCGGACCAGAAAGCTGGACACACAGAGAGAACTAGGAACGATACAGGCTTTTGAAACCTCAAAGACCACACACAGTAATACACTTCTTTCAACAAGGCTGACACTCCTAATTCTTCCCAGGCAATTTCGTCAACTGGGGATGAGGTGTTCGGATATATGAGTTGATAGGAACTATTCTCATTCAAACCAGCACACCTGGGATTCCAGAGAGAGAGAGTTCCAGCCTCTGTGGGGCCCACTTCTCAGCACATGGATTCTATGTAGATGGTGGCATCTACTTTCTGTCCATCAAGTGCAGTCACAACTGTGTCACCAACAGTGATGGGAAGGAAAGATAATGACGGTTCCTGTGGACTAGGAGACAGTTCTGGGATAAAGCATTGCTCTTGGGAGATAGGACCATGAAGGTGTAGCTAGCTGTTGAAGGCAATGTCTTCATCCTCATCCTTTTACAACAGGTGTTAAGAAAGGGTACATGCACATCAGTACAGCTGTGGTGTGGTGGGAGTAGAGATGTGTTCTAAGTGTGACGTACCAGTGAAGCCACTCAGGAAAGGCAGTTGCAGGAGCCGTGGTCTGATCCCATTTACGATAACAGGATGACAGTCTTCTGTTCCTCAAGAACTACCGTCTTCTACATAGGCCAGACGGGTGGAGTGTAGGGTGATGTGGGGAGACAGCAAGTCTTTGGTGGGAACACATGTCCCACAGTGCAGTACACTTTTATTCTCCTGCTTTCTAGGTATAGGCATTTCAACAGCTTCTACATGGGCTGGGGAGCCCACACAAGGTTCTTCCTTTATGTCTGGGCATGGGTCCAGGAACCAGCAGCCCTACTGGGAGTTGGACCTATGTGAGAGTTCACGAATATGCTGTCCTCCATGCGCCTCTTGATGGGTGGATTTCAGTTTTCTAAGACTCCACCAATTTGGAGCTAAAGTCCCTGGAAGTTCTTCCTATTTCCCCTTTTCAGGCTCAGATTAACACAGGTAGGGTGGCCATTCCTTCTTGTGATGGTCTGATTTGGCTCTTACTATAAACAGAGAGTCCCCTCGTCATGTGCTGGGGTCCTAATCTTTAGTATGGTGGTATGAAATGGTATTTGGGGGAGGTAAGAGTCAGGTGAAGTCATGAAGGGGTCCTGGACTTTTATAAAAGCCCACCCCCTTAAGAAAAGAGCAATGTGGACTCTGAGCAGCCAGGATGGAAGTGTGATCCTGAACCTGGCCATATCTGCACTCTAATCTCAGGCTTCTGCCCCCAGAGCAGGGAGCAGTACATTTGTTTCTCTCCCTCTGGATCCAGCTTGTCCTGGCTGCAGGTGCTGTGGGTTGTAACTGCCGTGGTGCCCTGAGTAAGTCCGGTTTCTTTTTCCCTACGTTTTCTGGCAAACTATAAACAGGCAGAAACCACTGGGATAGCGCTACTTTACAAGTGGCTCTTGGTGTCATCTGGGCTGAAATGTGTTCCATGTCATCGTTGTTAGCTTGAGAGGAACCAGGTCCCTTCTGGTTTAGAGGCCACTTTTGTCTTGTCCATGTTTCTCTGACTGAAGCTGTGAAGATGCCCTGGACTTGCTCTTGTCTGGGACCACACTTGGGCAACAGCAAGTGTGAGTCCCTAGAACCTTGACTCTGCAGTTCTGGGGGTGTCCACTTGCTCCTGTGCCCTAAGGCCAGAACTCTTTTGGTGCTTTGTTATTAATGTCCAAGCTGACCAGCAAGTTTCTACTTACTGAATTTCTTTCTTTCTTTCTTTCTTTCTTTCTTTCTTTCTTTCTTTCTTTCTTTCTTTCTTTCTTTCTTTTTTGTTTTTTTGTTTTTCGAGACAGAGTTTCTCTGTGTAGTCCTGGCTGCCCTGGAACTCACTCTGCAGACCAGGCTGGCCTCGAACTCAGAGATCCACCTGCCTCTGCCTCCCAAGTGGTGGGATCAAAGGCGTGCGCCACCACTGCCCAGTGGAAAAATATTCTCTTATAAAAATTCAGGCCTGGTCTACAGAGTGAGTTCCAGGACAGCCGGACAGCCAGGACTACACAGAGAAACCCTGTATTGAAAAAACAAAAACAAACAAAAAACAACTACAACAACAAAAAAAAGAGAATATTTTTCTAAGAAACTATGTTAGTACAGGTGGTGGCAGCACACGCCTTTAATCCCAGCACTTGGGAGGCAGAGGCAGATGAATAGGATCTGAGCAAAGCCAGCCTGGTCTACAGAACAAGTTCTAGGATAGCCAGGGCTACAAAAGAAACTAGATTAAGTTTTGGGATAAATTCCTTTCTCCAAAGGTGGCCCTGAACTCACAGCCAACCTGCCTCCCTCCCTCCCTCCCTCCCTCCCTCCCTCCCTCCCTCCCTCCCTCCCTCCCTCCCTCCCTTCTTCCTGAGGTTACAATTCTGCACTACACTTTGTCCCAGTTCCTTTTATTTATTTATTTATTTTGAGACAGTCTCACCATGTGACTCTAGTTGGCCTGGATAGAGTGAAACTTTAGCAAGCTGCTTTTTCATCTTGTTATAAAGTAGCCAGCAAAGATGTCTGTGACACAGTCATTTCGAGTTTGTGTGTGGGGGTATGTGTGTGCTGGTGCACATCTGGGCACACATGTGGAGATTAGAGGCCAACTTCAGCTGTCATTCCTCAGGTGCCATCCACCTTGTTTGTGTTTTGAGATAGGGTCTCTCACTGGTCTGGACCTCACCTAGGAGGCTAGAGTGGCTGATAATTGATTCCCAGGATCTGCCTGCTAGGATTATAAGCATGGCATGCCCAGCTCTTGTATTTATTTTTTATTTATTTTTAACCAGGTTGTCTTTCATTAAAATATTTTCTCTTGCTGCTTATTAACTAGCAGGCCTCCCATGAGACTACTATCGATGTCATCTGGTGGCCGTCCCCACTGCAGCCTGCAGACTGTGCATCACTCAGGGTCTTCTTAATAGTTTCAGAAAACTCTGATGACAGACTAGTGTTGTATGTGCCAGGCAATCAGAAGTGACATTTGCACTGTGGTTAGTGGTTCTTCTGCTTCTTTCTGTCTCTCAGTGGCTCCTTGAAGGCTTTGATGATCGGGCCGAGGCAGAGGCAGAAGCAGAGGCAGAGGGCACCACCTCGGAATGCTGGCCTGTCAATTTGGATGGTCATTTTTACTGTAATTTTCACACTGTTCCAGTCACTGGTTGCCTTGGCAATGTTATTTCCAACTTTTTTTTTTTTTTTTTTTTTTTTTTTTTTTTTTTTTTTTTTTTTTTTTTTGAGACAGACCCAGGGGACTGATCTTGGGGGCCAAGGCATATGTGGTCCAACCTCACCTCCAGTGCATCTCAAGTACACAACTTTGATCCTATTGGGGTTGAACTGAGCGGCATGATGGAGGCGGCTGGTGTCGGATGAACCCAGATTTAGAGAGTTGCACCGCAACCTCCTCTGAGCTGAAAGTGGAAAAGCCATAACTAGCTTTTGCTATGTGTAAGGGATCCCGTGCTTGCACAGCTTTACCTCCTAAACTTTCACCCAACTCCCTCTTTGCTGTGAGTAGTCCTCCCTCTCCAACCCCCCTCCCCCAGTACCCTGGTTGGCCTGAAGCATGCTCTGTAGACCAGAATGGCCCCTAGCTCAGAAGGATCTTCTTGCTTCAGCCTCCCGAACGTGAGGATTATAGGTGGGTATCATTAGGCCCTGGCTCTTTCTTTAACCACTGCCCAATGTGGTCATCACCCTCCCTTATCTTTGGAGGTGAAGGCCCTTTGACCCTGCCTTGCTGGAGTTCCACTTCATTGGCAGCATTAACCAGAGCTCTGAGGGCTTTCAAAAACCCCTTGTCAATCAGTCTCAGGGCCGTGTGAATTGGGAGGGTCTTCCAAATGTTTCTGGGAGCCCAACCAGGGAAGGGTTGGGTAAACAAACACAAAATTGATTTGTGTAGCAATTTACAAAATACAACTGAGAACTAAGTATGGTGGTGCATGCTTTTGATTTCAGACCCTGGGCAGGGGCAGGGGCAGGGGCAGGGGCAGGGGCAGGGGCAGGGGCAGGGGCAGGGGCAGGGGCAGGGGCAGGGGCAGGGGCAGGGGCAGGGGCAGGGGCAGGGGCAGGGGCAGGGGCAGGGGCAGGGGCAGGGGCAGGGGCAGGGGCATGTCTGTGCATTCAAGGCCAGTGTAGTGGCTTACTTCCCACAGCTTACTCAGCCAACCTTCTTATACAAGCCTGGACCATCAGCCACGGGATGACAACACCCACAATGGGCTGGGCCCCTCCCCATCAATCGCTGATGGAGAGAATGCCTTACAGCTGGATCTTATGGAGGGATTTCCTCAACTGAGGCTCCTTTTTCTCTGATAGACTTGTGTCAAGTTGACACTGATAACCAGCCAGTTCAGCCAGCCTAGTCTACAGAACGAATTCCAGGCCAGTCAGAGTTACATAGTGAGAACTTGTCTCAAAAAAACAAAAACAAACAAACAAAACCCCCATACAGCTGGTTGTAGTGGCGCACACCTTTAATCCCAGCCTTTAGGAGGCAGAGGCAGGCGGATCTCTGTGAGTTTCAGGCCAGACTGGTCTACAAAGTGAGTCTAGGACACCCAATGGGTCTGTTACACATGGAAACCCTGTCTCGAAACAGAAAACAAGACAACAACAACAACAACAACAACAACAACAACAATGGAATTAAGGCAAAGGGTAATACACACTTGTAACCTCTCCCGAACACATAATACAGAGTTCAAGCCAGTTTTGCTTTCCTGTGATGTATTTGTTGCTGTAGTATCCATGCATTACTTTGTATGTGGTGTATGCATATGGTATATGTGTGTGCATGTGGTGTATATGTGTGTGTATAAGTGCATGCATTCGTAGACTTAGAGCCAAGGGAAGACATCAAGTGTCCTTCTCTGTCATTTCTGACTTTCTCCTGATCTCTTTGTGAACCTGGAAGCTGCTGGTTTTGTTTGTTTGTTTTTTGGTTAGTCTAGTCTGACCAGCCATTGAGTTCCAGCTATCCTTTGTTTTTCACCTCCCACCCCCTCAGAGCTCAGGTTACAGGCCTGGCTTTTAGGACTTCACTCATGCTTGTGCAGCCAGTGCCCTAACGCCCTTGCTGCCTCCCAGGCCGATCCACTATGTTTACCCGAAGTCCATGATCTGTTCATATTTCCCCAGTTTTCTTGTGTTTCACCTGTGTTCTCCTCTGCCCCAGATATCTGTCTAGGCTCTTCCATAACACTGAGTCACCACAGCTCCTCAGGCCATGACAGAGGCTCGCTCTGATGACTCAGGTCAGTCTATGGCTTTCCTCCACCCAGTGCTGCCTGTGGTTTTCCTCAGGGTGGGACTGAGACTAGGGACTTGGGAAGGAAGACACCAAAGGCAGTGTCCCTAGGTCGCCTCCTTTGGAGTCCTCACTGTCAATCTGTTCTGCTCTGTGGCTCAGGACTGCTGATGTTGACACAGCACTGTTCCCTGTGCCTCTTCAGGTCACTCACCTCTGCTCAGCTCTGGGAAAGGAACCGAAAGGAGTGGAGGTTTAAAGCCTCAGCTGGAACCTATTCTTTGGTGTAGGATTCTTTCTGAGAGTCTGGATCCTCATTGATTTAGTCACACAGGCTGGACTCGTGGATATTAATGTCACATTTTTGGCTAGTCCAACACACCTCTTTGCTTTGCTTTGTTGCTGAAATTGTTCAGCTTTGTCCACAAGAGGGCTCTGTTGCCTGGTATCTGTATTGCTTTGGCATAATCTGTCTATACGAGTTTTTTTTTTTTTTTTTTTCGAGTTCTTGACATAGGCATTTGGGAGTTATCCAGGTGCATCTTTGCGCCTTTTCTGTCCTAGAACCTGCCACTGACCCCATTTTTCTGTTTTGTCCCTAACTGTTGTGAAGGTGGGTCTCTTTTCCTGGAGATGAGTGGGTTTGGGGAGACTGGTGCTCAAACTGCCTTTGTGACTACATCCTCTTCATCCCTAAGCTCCATACGCTCTGCTCCAGACCCTAGGGCCAGCAGGACCCGGACTTCTCTTCCATGTCCCATTTCTATCTTTCTTTCAATTCTCGTGCCTGGCTTTTGGCTTCAGTAAAACCAAGAATGCCTGATATTTGGAAGAAAACTAAAGTGGACATTTGGGTGAAATGCGGGTGCCTAGAGTCCTGTGGAACTGAAAGGGACAGCTACTGGGACAGCCCCTCCTTGAAATTGAGTGATTTCACTCACCCCTCTCACCCCGACCCCTGCCTGCTCCCGCCCCCTGGGCTCCGCCCCTCTGTCCTTGAGTTCCGTGTTATTAGAATGGCCACCAGGTGGCGCCACAGACCTGCCGTTTGGACCCCGGAGCGCTCTGGGCCTCGCCCTGGGACAGGATCTGCTTCAGACGGCGCTTAGGAAGCCAGAGTGCTCTGAAGAGGTGTTGGCAGTGGGTGGCACATTTTCTGATGTGCTTGGTGCCTGGTGCACAATATCGGGAGGCTATGTCCACAGTATCCTCGAGTACAGAAGCGCCTAGTCTCCAGGCAGCAGGAAGGGACAGGGTCCGTGGGGCGGGAGGACAGGGGGATGGGAGAACGTGGCATTCTGACAATTGTGCTGTAGGTCAAAGAAGGGGTGCATGGGAATGTGTGGGGAACACACGGAGACAAAGGAAGGGGGCACACAGGGGCCAAACCCGTTTGGATAAGGAGAGGGGTGGGTGTGGGGCTGGAGTTGGAGAATTGTAGTGCAACCAGGCATGTAGGGACGTGGGAGGACAGAAGACTGGCTGCTTCCCAGCTTCCTGCCTCCTCTTTTCCGAGAAGTGACAGTGCCTGCGGGGTGGAGCGAGCTGGGAAGGGGACCAAGCCAATGGGGGTTCGGGAGAGGGAGATCTTGGAGAATGGGGGTAGGTGACCAAGCGATGTGGGCAGGGTCGGGGTGGGAAAATCCCTGAAGATGGGGAGAGGCAGAAAGAGGCCTGGGACTGTGGGAGAGTACAGCATGGGAGCTAGGAAGGGGTCGAGAGGGATCCAGGGCTAGGTCTAGGGGTGAGAGCCTCTGGAGCTCTAAGTCTACAGAGAAAGAAGGGCCCAGAGTACAGGAGTACAGTAGGCAGTGTCACCCTTTTTCTCCCAGGAAGAATGTCCACCCTGTTTGTCTGGACCCAGCTTCTGCCCTTGGTCCTAGAATTAGTTCTGCACAGTATAGAGACTCGGGGGGACGCAGGTTGAGGTGCTTCCAGGGACCCCCTCAGTACCAGTTTCTCTGCTGAAAGAGGTTGGAGGGAAGGAAAACCTCAGCCTTTGTAAGGTCGCAGCTGGCAGCTTCTTAAGAGAAAGCTGTGACCCTCGTGTGCCCCAAGCCACATGTGCCTGGGTCTCTGCACAGAGAGGTATTTTAACACAGCACTAAATTTTAGAGTCCAACGAACATCTCAGACTTCAGATGGGAAAGTGACCTGGTGGGGCCAGTCCAGGTCCAATTCAGGGGGAGTGGCTTCTTCATAAAACGAGGGTTTAAGGTGAAAAGGGGATGGTCTTATACAGGAAGCCCTCTCTGCTCAGCCACCCTGAGCACCCTGGTTTCTTAGGCCAAAGATCACACCAATTGAAGGGTCAGTCTGGACTGTGACAGAGTAGGCAGGTGACCTACTCCTCTTGGGGTTGGGGGAGCCATGTCTTTTGGCTCTCACTCCAAGAGTCTTGTCTTCTGACAGCTTCCAAGGACCTGGCAAACCCTGTTAACGTGGAGTTGGGTGGGGTTCATATCAGCCCGGAAGCTCTAGCAGTTGGGGATGTGGTTGCCCCCACAGGGGAACTGGGGTGGGAGTTGTTTCAGACTTAGGCCTCTCCAGGGCTGTAACTTCAGAAAGGATTCTTTGGCCTCTTTCCTCACAGGCAGGAAACCACAGTGTCTCTTGGGAACCATATCCTTCGTACACTGAAGCAGAAAACTGCTGTGGCCAATAAACTAAGCCAGTTAACTAACTGAGCTGAGCGAGGTATCCAGAGCGGGAAGTGAGCACACTCCTTACTCTTTACAGCAGCCTTTATCTTCCACTAAGGAGTCACCCCCTATCTCTTGGTGCCAGCCCTAGAGCTTACCACCACTACTCACAACCCAGTCTCAGAGGCTTGCCCAGCATGCACTAGGCCCGAGGTGTGATTGCCAGAACAGCATAAAGGGTGTGTGGCAGTAGACATATTTAATTCCAGCATTTGGAGGTGGAGGCAGAAAGACCATCATCCTGGGCTCTACTAAAAAAAAAAAAAAAGTAAACAAAACAAAACAAAAAAATCTGTGAGCACATTCCACTTTGGTTTTTATTCCAATCTCTCTCGAAGGCTGGCCAAACAGCACAGCACATCAGGGAACTTGGGCCTGACCACCTGTGACCCACACCGTAGGAGGAAACATCCTATGGAATAATTTTATAGGGGATTTCTGCCCCGCTCTCTCCTGTTTAGCTCCTGAGTAAACAGCTCAGAGACATCAGAATTTATTGACAAGCCTGAGCTACGCAGGTTCTGAAATTATTATAACCCGGCTAGGCTATTAATAACCAGATAAATGCCCCATTACTTGCCAACTGACTGAGTCTTGCTTTGTTCTTCGTGTATCCTCAATGTGAGCTTCTCTTAGCTATAAGCTCATGGTCCATCCTGCCTCACGGTGACCTTCTTCTTCCACATCCTCTGTCCTTCCTCTCATAGTCCCTACCCTGAGACACCCCCTACTTGATCTCCAGTCCCACCTTCCTCTCTCTCCTGCCCAGTCACAGGCTCTAGCCTTTTATTACCCAATCAGAGATTATTGGGGACATTCTTTATGGTGCATTGATCAATACAGTGCCCATGTACAGAGTGTAACCTGATCTTGGGGCACAGCATTCAGCATCTAAACATGCATAATAATACACAACACACAAGACCAATCCCAAGGCCTTGTGCTCACCATCGTGTGACCTTCACTTTTATTTTATTTATTTATTCTTGGATTTCTTTTTAAAAAGAAATTTCTTAACAATATATTTTAATCCTGGTTTCCCCTTCCTGAATTCCTCCCAGATCTTCCCCAGCCATCCAACTTCACATTCTTTCTCTCTTTCTTTAGAAAACAAACAGGCAAAAAAGAAAAAAAAATTAAATCAATTCCCCCCCCCCCAAATCTTCAAAAACAACCATTAAAGAAATGTACACACAAAATCCATAAAACCACAAATTCTGAGATCATATTATCCAAGCAAAAGACCAGTAGGACAAAAATACCCAAATAAAGCAATATGAGACAAGGTCTACTACCATTGAGTTCCTTCTGTGTTGTCCATTTACTGTTAAGGATGAGGCCTACTGTTATGTGTGATATATCTCTATCTGTCTGTCTGTCTGTCTATCTATCTATCTATCTATCTATCGAGAAATTAATTTATCTATCCATGGGAGAAAATTAATTTTTCATTTGAAAGCAGATGTCAAGTGGAGATAGCTTCTTGGTTAAGATTGGAGCTCCTGTCCACTTCCCCCTCTCAGTGCTGGGGCCCTGTCTGGCTTGAAGCTGTGCAGGGCCTGTGCACGCTTCCGAGGTCTCTGTGAGCTCAGAAGTGAGTCAGACCTGCTGTGTCTTGCCTGTTTCCTTGGTGTCATCCATTCCCTTTGGCTCTTAAATCTTTCTGTTTACTCTTCCACGTAGATTCCCGAGCCCTGAGGGGAGGGGTTTGACGAAGACAGCCTGTTTAGGACTGAGTGTTCTAAAGTCCCTCACCCTGCACATTGCCTGGCTGTGGGTCTCTGTGTTAGTTCCCATCGACTGCAAGAGGAAGGATCCCTGCAGATCGCTGAGCAAGACACTGATCTGAGTTCCAGCCCACTTCTACTTTTTAAAAACCAAAACAAACAAACCCCACCAATGCCAAACACCTCGAAACAAAACAGTACCACCGTGTGAGCATCCTGGTAATGTTTACATTTAATAACATTTTTATGATTTTCTCTTGTTAAACAAGAAAACAATTAGCAGTGTTCTTATATCCAGCAAAGAGACAACCTAGGGCTTAAGGAAGCCACAGGGTATGGCCATCTATCCCTGCACTGCTCCAGATAGGTAGGACCCTCCCGGCTTCACCAAAAGTTCACAAAGGCCTCCCAACAGCCATTTGTCCCTGTCTGCCACTTCAGGCTCCGTCTCTCGTTCTTGTAAGGAGTCGACCTTGTGCCGAGTCACCCATACTGTGAAGGCCTACCCATCAGGCTGGGCATCCTCTCCTCTAGCTCCCTCCTCAACAGACGGTAGCCCCAGAGGGTCCCGAGGCTGCCCAGGTCAGGTGTAGAGTGGAATCCCAACACGAAAATGAAGTCGTGTATTGATTAACTCTATATGACATGCAATTGATATGTCCAAGTTTGAATAGAAATTCTTTCCTAAGATCCAGAATAAGCACGTTCGTTATATCAGAAGTATGGTCATAGTTGTGTTTTTCCATGTCAGAGTTTATTGAATTAAAATAAGTTCACAAGCCGGGTGGTGGTGGTGCACGTCTCTAATCCCAGCACTTGGGAGACAGAGGCAGGCGGATTTCTGAGTTCGAGGCCAGCCTGGTCTACAGAGTTAGTTCCAGGACAGCCAGGACAACACAGAGAAACCCTGTCTTGAAAAAAACAAACAAACAAACAAAAAGTTCACAAACTATATTAATTGGTTTTATTGGCTACAATTTATAGAAGTCCAGATTTCTCTTGACATTATGGCCATGATGGTCACAAGTTCCTTTATTCCAGTTTATTTGTTTACTTTTTTATTTGTTTGCATTTTAAAAATTTATTTATTTGTTTATTTATAGGCAGGGTCTCACTATGTAGCCATGGCTTGTATGGAGCTCAGTAGTAGAGTAGGGCTGGTCTCTAACTCAGAGATCCCCCTGCCTCTGCTGCTTGAGTGCTGGGATTAAAGGCATGTGTATATCATCATGCCCAGCCTTTATTATAATCTTAATTTCTAATATTAACTTAGTTCATGTATGGCACTTTACAAAGTGTATAGATTACAGCTCAAAGACACCCTACTGAAGGCAGAGGCAGAGCGCTGACATGGATTCCAAAAAAGATTCTGATGGTTAGCTAGGAATTTTTTTTCCTTTATTTAATTTTTTTACTTTTTTAAAATTTTTTTTGGAGATAAAATCTTATGATATAACTCTGGCTGTCATGAAACTCATTATGTAGACTAGGTTGGTCTTGAACTCACAGAGATTCTTCCTCCTCTACCTCCAGATTGTTGGGATAAAAGGTATACAGCATTGTGCTCAGCTGCTTAGATAATTTTTTTTGAATATTTACTTTTATGATTATATATATATTTTTAGAATTATTTATTTATTTTATGTATGTGAGTACACTGTAGCTGTCTTCAGACACACCAGAAGAGGGCATCAGATCTCATTACAGATGGTTGTGAGCCACCATGTGGTTGCTGGGAATTGAACTCAGGACCTCTGGAAGAGCAGTCAGTGCTCTTAACCACTGAGCCATCTCTCCAGCCCTACTTTTATGATTTTAAAGTAAGTGTGTGTGTGTGTGTGTGTGTGTGTGTGTGTGTGTGTGTGTGTGTGTGTGTGTGTACAGGTGCTTACAGAGGCCAGAGGAGTCAAAGTTCCTAGAGCTGAAGTTATAGGTGGTTGTGGTAGGCTGAGACAATTGCTGGGAATCAGACTTTGGTCTTTTGACAAAAGCAATCCAGAACTGGAGAGATGGCTCAGCAGTTAGAGCACCATGGTCTTCCAGAGGTCCTGAGTTCGGTTCCCAGCAACCACATAGTAGTTCACAACTGTCTGTAATGGGATCTGATGCCCTGTCCTGCTATGTCTGAAGAGAGCAATGGTGTACTCATATGCATAAAATAAACAAATCTTTAAAAAAAAAAAAAAAAAAGAAAGAAAGAAAGAAAGAAAGAAAGAAAAAAGAAAAGGCAATCCATCCTCTTAACTGACAAGCCATCTCTCCAGCCCTTTGATAGGTTTTAAGGAACTCAGGGAGCTGCTCTAGACACCCAGGTGCAGAGCTGAGGTAAATTGACAGGAAATTCAAGACCAGCCCAGACCATCACGGTAGTTCAAAAGGACACACCGAGCAACAGGGACTGAGCTGGGGCTGCAGGAGCAGATGTTTTCTGTCTCTCTGCTCCTTCATTACAGCACTGGACGGTTGAGTGACTGGTTAGTGGAGCAACTGCTCCCACAGCGTTACTTGTCCCTCATTTTACATGAACTGGGTAAAGAGTTACATCCTTTGGCTGATCTGCTGTGTTTAGTAAGCCAACAAGTCTGGCTTTCCTGAGATGGTTTTAATGTGTCCATGGAATCCTGATCTGCTTTGATAAGGGTCATGGGTGGTCAGACAAGGCTAATAGGTTTTCTCCTATGATGAAATAAGTCAATTCAAGAGGAACAGGCCAGCCCACAGGTACCTCCTGAACTAAAACAAGGAGACCCAAGCAGAAGCAGGTTTATTTGGTGCAGCTCTCAGCTTCGCTGGTTTCAGAGAACAGGGTGAGGGAAATCACCCTGCAGGCGGGTGTGTGTGTGTGTGTGTGTGTGTGTGTGTGTGTGTGTGGTTGGTGGGGGGGGGAGTTGGGGGAGAGAGATAAAGAGAACACAGGTGCCTTTTATCTGCAGCATGCAGTTGGCACACCTGGTGGCAGCAGGTGATAATGTAAGCAATTGCTGGATCCTCTGAGAGCAGGCCAGTGGGATGGCCTATATATTAACAGGGTTGGGGATAGGGGTTCCCGGTTTAAAGCCCAAAAAGGTCTTTAACTTGTATGAACAAGTTTTTTCATACAAAAACTTTTCATGTTGTTTTTTTCATGTTGTTGGGGTTTTTTTGTTTGGTTGTTTGGTTGTTGTTGTTTTTTTTTTTTTTCCCAAGACAGGGTTTTTCTGTATAGTCCTGGCTGTCCTGGAACTCATTCTGTAGACCAGGTTGGCCTCGAACTCAGAAATCCACCTGCCTCTGCCTCCCAAGTGGTGGGATTAAAGGCGTGAGCCACCACTACCCGGCGTATGAACAAGTTTTAGTCCGTCTGTGCCTCATGATCGATGCTGGACAGGTTTGGGGGTGTGTATATGTGCACAGAAGAGATTCAGTTGTCCTGTGTCTGCAATCTCCATGAAGCCTAATGATGCTTTGTAAAATGTAGTCTCCCAGGGCAAAGCGCAGCTTACAATTCACTATCCCACTGAGTATGGGGTGCCTTTACAGCAGGGCACAGCTTGATATTCATAATGTTCCAAGGAGAAGTTTTGTGCAAGAAAACCTAAAGTAAGCCAAACCCCAAGGAAACGACGTTTTATTTATTATTTATATTTGAGATAGAGTCTTGCTATGTGATTGATCCATGCTAGCCTCCAGCTCATGATCATCCTGCTAGGATTACAAGCCTGAACCACTATACCACACCTGTACACTGTAGCTGTCTTCAGACACACCAGAAGAAGGCATTGGATCCCGTTACAGATGGTGGTGAGTCACCATGCGGTTGCTAGGGAATTGAACCTAGGACCTCTGGAAGAACAACCAGTGTTCTTAACCACTGAGCCATCAACTCCTGAACTCCATTTCTTAAGCACAAATCCAAAATAGGTTGTAATGGAGAACTATTCCAAACACGTGACGATACAGAGCTTGGTCAAGAAAAACAAACTGCCGCTTCTGATTAGCACTTGAAGTTGCCGTGGCTCATGATTTTCAGGCCTGGCATGGGGCCTTGGCAGGACGGGCTCATTGGTATGTGTACAGAGGAGATGGTTTCCTGCCCTGTAGAGCTGGGACCGACAGGGCCTGGCCTGGAGCTGGTTTCTTGGCAGCAAGCCTGATCTGCAGCCTGGAAGCCTGTGTTACCGAGAGACCCTTGTTTAGCATCAGGAAAACTGAGTTTCTGTTTGCTTTATCTAAAAGTCTTTCTCAGTGTTTTATGTGTCCTGCCACAGCCGAGGTTGCCCTGACCACAGACTTGTGGTTCCCGCCTGTGAGGGGTGGGGCTTGAGACCTTCTGGCTAGATCAATACTTACAAACTCTCTTTCGAAAGGTTAAAAAGTTACTTGGAAGAATATAAGCTTCAAGTCACTAAGTTTACAAACACAATCGTTAAGGGATCTCTCAGGAGAAAAGCCAGAGGGTTCTGGGGTCTAGGAAGGAAAGGAGAGCCCAGGAAGGGAAAAGCTTTAGTCAGTCCAGAGTGAGAGAAGAACAGATCATTCCTCCCTCAAATCCACTCTGGAGATCTGGCTGCCAGGAACCATTCCTCACAGTGGCCCACTATCTTGCTTTGAGTGGGAGGCTCAGATGAAAGTGCCCTGCGTCCCACTCCTTTCTCCACAGGGCCGGTGGAAGAATCGGAGTGGAGCTTTGCTGCCCACAGACTGGCTAGCCCCGGACACTGGGCTTTTGGACAGATGATCAGTGATTCCCTGGGGCTCCTCAGAATCTGCTCCTGGATCTAAGAAGTGGAGCAAGGCTGTGGAAAGGCCCAGGCAGCTCAGGTTGCCCCACAGATTGGCCTTGTATTGAAAAAGCTCAGGAACACAGCTAAAGACACAAGGGCTAAGCAAGAGGAAGCCATAAAAGAAGGCCAGCTAAAGCTGGGTGTGCCCTCTGCACCAGCTTAGGCTCATGGGACAGTGAGAACACAGTAAGTCCAGATTTGACCCAAGACACAGGAGGCAAGTGTGTGCGGCGAATGTAGATTCTTCAGTGAATGGCGCTGGAGCAGCTGCAGGGCTCTGGGAAAAGACAGCGTGCGATGTTTATTTCACATTGCACACCATACCCAAGAGAAACACAACGAACAGATCAGGGATCTGAACGTGAAAGCTGAGACGCCAGCATCACAGCACAGGGAAAACTCTCTAGCCTGAATATTAAGGCATGCCTTTCTTTCTTTCTTTCTTTCTTTCTTTCTTTCTTTCTTTCTTTCTCTTTCTTTCTTTTCCTTTCTTCTTCTTTTTTTTTGTTTTTTGTTTGTTTGTTTGTTTGTTTTTCGAGACAGGGTTTCTTTGTATAGCCCTGGCTATCATGGAACTCACTCTGTAGACCAGTCTGGCCTCAAACTCAGAAATCCTCCTGCCTCTGCTTCCCAAGTGCTGGGATCAAAGGCGTGCGCCACTACTGCCTGGCAAGGCATGCCTTTCTAAGGAACGTTTAAAGACCAGATGCAACCAGAAAGACCAGCGGAGTACACATGGTTATAGAAATGCTAGAAAAATTATAGGACAAAATACCATAAACAGGACACAAAGAAAACGGACACACTAGGACAAAGACATTGAAAACTTTTGGGGCTGAAGTTGTAGTTCAGCTGTTAACTAATTTAACAGGCACAAACCCCTGAGTTCTCTCTTCAGTCTCTTCAGGAGTGGGAGCAAAGCCGGGCAGTGGTGGCACACGCCTTTGATCCCAGCACTTGGGAGGCAGAGGCAGGCGGATTTCTGAGTTCGAGGCCAGCCTGGTCTACAGAGTGAGTTCCAGGATAGCTAGGGCTATACAGAGAAACCGTGTCTCTAAAGTACCCCCCCCCCCAAAAAAAAAGGAGTGGGAGCAAATACCTGTATACCTGTAATACCAGCAATACAGAGGTGGATGAACAGAAATATCAGAGTATAAATGCCAACCTCAAGATTAGGATATTGGAATGAATGTATTATATTATAGATACATTTGGAGTCAGTGTATATATTTATTGGCTGTAAGGTTGGAAGCTTGTGTGCCTCCAAGAGCCCAGGTAAGACCAATTAGTTCTGCTGTGGGGAAGCTGTGTGGGGGTAGGGATGTGGCTTCTCCTATGTAGGCTTGTGGAGGTGCTATCCCTTTAAAGTATAGCATATCTCACTCCGTAAGGAGCTTGTTTCAGGGAGCTACCAGTCTGGGGCCTTTTGCAGGGGTTAATCAAAGATATGATCAATGTTGAAGGAGATTTGAGGATGTAGAGATTTGGGGCGGAGTGTTGTGGGGATGAGGGATGGTTCATGTACAAGGTTGGGATCTAATAAGTAAGCATGGAGAAGCTGTACCCTAGAAAGGGCTGTGTTAGAAAAACATGGTGACTGATGAGAGCTTTGAGTAAGTCTGTACTGAGAATGAGGAGGGGGCTGTGAAGTCAGATTTTCTTTGCCTCAGTTGTAAGTAGTACAGTTGTAGCCAAGGTGGCCAGCCTTTGGTCATCATGTGTAGCTGTTTCGAGAAATAGGCTATGGGGCAACAGGTGTGTCCCCTCCCCCCTGCCCTTGGCAGAGTATTGTAAAGCTTTGTCCTTGGTTAGTACGTAAATGAAAGAGAGAGAGAGAGAGAGAGAGAGAGAGAGAGAGAGAGAGAGAGAGAGAGAGAAGGGCTTGTGTAGGTCTGGAAGAGCTGGCATAGAGGCAAGTGAAAGGCCAGACTTAAGTAGGTTTATGGGACAGAGGAGGGATTGGGAGACAAGAGTGGCTCCTCCAGGGATCCCTTACTGGCTTCGTAAAGAGGCTGTGCAGTGAGGGAGAAGGGGGGATCCATATATAGAAAAAGAGGCCTAGTAATGCAAGAAGTTCACACTTGGTTTGTGAGGTGGGTGGCGTAGACCGCATGGAGACCATTGCTATTTGACAAAGGTCCAGACCACAATTCTCCAACATCCTTAACTTTCATCTTTGATGATTCTCACTGTGCATTCTGGGAGTTTCCTTATGCTTTTCTCCTTTGGGAGATTTTGTATGAGCTTTGGTAGAGGATGTGAATGCGTACAATGGCAGACTCTCTAAACACAATAATTCTTTTCCACCAGCATGGAACCACACAGAGCGATAACTCTGCCTACTCCTACACGGGAATCCCTACTGTGCCCCTCTGCACCGAGTACAGAGAAGTGAAAGCTGTATGGTACCAGAAAGTCTTGGGTCCTTACGGTCTTATGGTCCCAAGGAGGAAAGCACATAACTGAGACAAACAACTGGCCCAGACCCAGAGCCTGAGCCCTTGGCAGTTGAGCTCAAGAGTTCAGTTAATAAGTATAGAGCAGCACCCACAATTGATTCCCTGGGTACGTACATGACTTACAGGATGAATGGCAAGGTCTGGCATGCCCCATGAGAAGCAGATCCTGGGAAGAAGTTAGAATGCTTGATCCCCCTCTGCCATGTACAGAAGCAGGCATTGAAGGAACCGGGATGGTATGGCACAATGGAAAAGAGTAAGATATCAGGACCGTCCCTTTAGGGAGCTCAGGAGGAGAACAAGCCCATATTGTAAGACTGAGGCACAAAGGAACACAACTGGGAAACAGCTCGATGCTGATCATGCTACCTGGTGCAAAGACTGCATCATGCCCCTTGAGGTTTGAAAATTGCTCTTGTGGGTTTGTTTCTCAGGACTCGATGCCTGGCACCTCCTGACTACAAAGGCTGACCACAAAGGCTGAGAGCATGCAAGAGGAAATGTAAAAGGGGCACCTGGTGGAGTTACTAAACCTTAGAAAACAATGGGGACATAGATGCTTGCTGAACGTATTGCTTTTGCTTCAAAGAAAAATACTGTGATAAAGTTGATGATCTCTTTGCTTCTGGATGTTGAAAATTAGGGCTAAAAATGGGTTAAAAAGCCAGGCGGTGGTGGCGTACACCTTTAATCCCAGCACTTGGGAGGCAGAGGCAGGCGGATTTCTGAGTTCGAGGCCAGCCTGGTCTACAGAGTGAGTTCCAGGACAGCCAGGGCTACACAGAGAAACCCTGTCTCGAAAAACCAAAAACCAAAAACCAAAAACCAAAAAAAAAAAAAAAAAAAAAAAGGGTTAAAAAGAGTCTGTGGAGAGATCATATGTTACTTGGAATTATTAAGTCTGCTTTCAACATTACCTGTGATTGAGCCTCTATGCAGATAGAGTTTAAAATGTGTAGCCTTTTTTTCCTTTTTCTTTTTTCTTTTTTTTCAAAGATTGATTTATTTATTTCATGTATGTGAGCACACTGTTGCTATCTTCAGACACACCTGAAGAGGGTATCTGATCCCATTACAGATGGTTGTGAGCCACCATGTGGTTGCTGGGAATTGAACTCAGGACCTCTGGAAGAGCAGTCAGTGCTCTTAATCGCTGATTCATCTCTCCAACCCCAAAATCCCAACCTTTTTTTTTTTTTTTTTTCAACAGACACAGGAGCCAAGGGCAAGAGGCTATGGGTAGAGATCTGGTTTGGGTGGAGATGCTACCTGAGTCCAGGCTGAGGAGGAAAATGGCGGCTGCTCTCAGGGGAGGGATGTGTATAGAACCTTAAGCTTTGATAAGAGATCTCAGCCTAATTGTGGGAGTGGGCATTGAGGCATTAGAGTAAAATAATGGGTGAAGGTTATGTCGCTAAATTGGCAAAGTCAGATGTACAGAAGAGATTATGGGAAATCCCTGAGACTCCGATTATTGCTAAGTTAGTAGTTTTGCTTGGCCCATGCTACTCAATGAGTAAGGAGAAAGGAGCCCTGTGTCTGGTATGAGAGAGGGAGAATTCTATTAGCCACTGTACCATTCACTCTGAGATTTGATGAGCCAAGGCGGCATTCATCATGGGCAGAGAACTGAAGCCCTTTCACTGGACCAAGGCACTGGCTGAGGAACGTCAAGAAAAGTCACGGGAATGCCGGGGCAACCCAACACATAACCAACCCATCTTCCAGGGATCCCATTATCCATTCCTGGAACAACCCTTGGATGCTGTGGCCTAGAGCATTCCATAGCCCAGTAGCCAGTGCGATTGTATTGAAAGCAAGGTGTGTGTGTGTGTGTGTGTGTGTGTGTGTGTGTGTGTGTGTGTGTGTGTGTTGGGGGCTGACCCTGCTTCCTTGGGACAGTGGGTAATGAGATGGGCTGTTTTGCTGAGAGTCACTGCCAGGAACTGGAAACAGGCATTCATTCTCTCCTACCCTGTGATCTCTTTCCTTTCCCTTTTGGCCCCATCCTCTCTGTTGTTAAAACCCCTAAGAACTCTAAGAACCATGTCTAGGAGTCATTTTGAGGAGTTAGGGGTCCCCGTTGTAATCTTTGGAGCTTGTGTTTAATGTCTGGGACAGATTGACCCAGGAAATGAACACGGGGTAACAAAAGTTCCTGCGTGGGACAAGGGGGTGGGGGGAGATGTAGGGGAGAGGCACTGACGTACACATTAGTTTACTTTGTTATTGCCTCATGAAGTGGGCTAAGACTGGATTTTCACTGGGGCCCTGAGTGACCTCTTTTAGGATGGCAAAGTTAGCTCTAGAGTGAGCTTGTTGTGTGTCTTCAGCTAAATAAGTTATAATTAGCTGCAGGTGTTCTGTCCCTGTGCCAGTGTGCTGAGGATTCCAGCTTGTCTCCCTCAAAGGGACTGTCTCCTCCCAGAGGGGAGGGTGTCATTTTATTGATGAAGTTTATCAATGTGGTCTCTGGCTGCCTTCCAGGTGTGGTCCTTTTCATCTTGGGTGCGGGTAAAGGCCAGGATACAGTATATTTTGTTAATCCTACTGAATGGGGATTAACCAACCCCCAATTTTTTCTGTCTCTTCAGCCCCTAGATTTTTAATTTTTTTTTTTTTTTTTTTTTTTTTTTTGCCTTTTTTGGTTGACATTTTATTGACTCGGCGAATTTCATATCATGCACCCCCCCAATCCCACTCATCTCTCCACCCCTTCTGACCGACTCTTTGCTCTTTCAACCTTTATCCCCCACAAAAGAAAAAAAAAATCTTGAGGAAGCTGTTGTATATCACAGTGTGTCCCACAGTGCACCCCTTCATCCACATCTCTCTGCTTGCAAATGTTCGCTGCAATAAGTCATTGGTCCGATTCAAGGCCTCTGGTTTCTCTACACTATCAATACTGGATCAATCAATATCCTGTTGTTGCCCTGTGTCAGAAGATCCTGCAGCTTTGGATCTGCAGGACCAGCCCCTTCACATGCTACAGTAGTTCATAGAGTGGGTAGATGTTGGGGGTAGGCCAACTGAAAGCCCTGCATCTGGGCCTGGGTGGTATTTGAGCTGGTCATCCCATCAACTCTCCCACACTCACACCACCAGGGTGAGCTCTCTACCCTGCTCTGGACAACTCATCAATGCTGCAGCTCTCAAGGGGTAGAGTCAGCTCTCCAGCTCTCATTCCCTTGAGACCAGCCAAACCCTCACCCACACCAGGAGGACCGGCATCATTGCATTGCCCAGGTGAGGTGCAGGGCCTGCTCTCCCCAGTGCTGTAGCAGGCGAGGGGGAGGGTGGTGCTGAGCCAGCTCTTCCACTCTTACCCCGTCTGGTCTGGCTCATCTGCAACCCCAGTAACCAGGGCCAGCTCTGCTGAGCTATCCAGGCGAGGTGCAGCACCTGCTCTCCCAAGTCCAACCCTATATCTTTTTCTTTATCACATTATGCAAGCTTTTTTTTTTATTGTCAGACAGGGCTCTCTCTCTCTAAAGTGGGATTTGACAGCATTAAACAAAGGAGAAAGTCAGATTTATCTAGCTCAAGACTAGGGGGCTTTCAAGGGTTGGGAGATTTCCAGAGGAATTTTGGTTATGTAGGTACGTGGCAGAACATCTCAAAATTATTTGACAGAACATCTTATCAGACTGGGAATTGGGGGGACAGGGTAAAACTGGGGGGTCTGAGGAGGAAGCTAAGGGTTGAGCAGCGGGAGACTGTTATTGATAGAGGAGGGAGGAGGCTCAGAAACGGGATCACAAGCCAGGGAATTGGAGGTGGGCGTCAAGTGTGGGTCCAGGCTTTTGGTGGCAGAGGAGGAACTGGTGGGCAGAAGAGTAATTGCAGAGAGGGATGAGCATGAAGGGTGAAAAAGCCATGGATGTAGGGTACTTCAGACTCCTTGCCATTCTGTAGAACGAATGCTGTCTAGGTCTGGAAGAATGTCAAAATCAAAAGTTCCAAGTTGGGGCCAGGGATGGCCATTATTGAGTGTTGTGGTCATATGTGAGGGCAGAGTTAAATGGGCTTGGTGGCTTAGAGTCTGGTAAGATAGAGCTTTTTAAATTTTCTTCAAAGACAAACCAGGGACAGTATTTTGGGAGAGATATTTAGATCCCATTTTTAAAATTTTAGTTTGAATTTGAAATGACACTCAGGACTGGTGGATTGTCTAATCCTGCTGTCAGTGTGTCTCCTGGGTTTAGGGAAAAGAGGAAAATGATCCAAGGCCTGACCCCACACTCCCAAATGTGGGAGGGTTCCAGAACATCCAAGCCTTTGTGATCAGGGTACCCCTGAGTCAGATGCAGGCAGTTACTTCGTCCTGCAGAATTTGGGTACATGGACAGCAGTGATCGAATGGCAAAGTCCTCCCAGCCTAGAGATCAGAGAGTCAGGAAGAGGCCAGAGAAGATGGATGGGGATAATTTGGAGGAGAGCAGAGGACTGAGGTCAAGATGGGTTTATATAGAGCACTAATAAAATCCTTAAACCAGGATTCAGTCAGTGAGACTTGTACAACTCATGGTGGCAGAGTCCCTGAAGACCAGAGGTATTGTTTTGTGGGAGACTTGAAAAAATGGACTCCAAGAAGGGTGTCTGTCTGAATGTATAGCCTGCCATCCAGAAGCATGGGTGTGGTCATGACCAAGGGCTGTCCCTGGCATCTGAAGTGGATATGTATGGGGGGAGGGACTCAGTGTTCTGGGCTCAGTCCATGACTGCTGGGATCTGTTGCTATCTCTGAAGGGCTGAGAACCTACAGCCTTAGGTGTGCTGAGAACCTACAGCCTTAGGTGGGCTGAGAACCTAAAGCCTTAGGTGGGCTGAGAACCTAAAGCCTTAGGTGGGCTGAGAACCTACAGCCTTAGGTGGGCTGAGAACCTACAGCCTTAGGTGGGCTGAGAAACTCCAGAAAGTTGACTTGGCTGACAACACCTGTGGGCTCTTAGGATCCCAGAAACTTTTTGATGAGATCAAGGAAGTACCAATCTCTAATGTATCGACCACTCTGAGACTGCAGGGGAACTGACCTGCAGATAGAATCTTCCCTCCCAAAGTCTTCTCCCCAAAGTCCCTAAGGCTCTGGTGCCTTGGACACAGCCTCCACTCCCCCAGAGAGACTGGTATCCTTTGTTGTTCTAATTAAAGGACAATCTATTGTAGAAAATCTTTCTCTCTCTCTCTCTCTCTCTCTCTCTCTCTCTCTCTCTCTCTCTCTCTCTCTCTCTCTCTCCAAGTGACTGAATTGGTGAGAAGCTACCAGCTGGTGACGTTATTGATAGAGTCTAGGGGTTTTGATCAGGTTCATTTTCTCTGCCAGTTAAAGAATTAAAAAGGCAGAAAAAAAAATTGAAGCTCAATAGATAGCAGCAGAAGAATCTGTAGTTGAGGGAAGGCATTTTATTAGGGAGAGGAAACGGCACACAGAGACAAGACCCTCTGCAAAGCAGGAAGGGGACCTGGGAAGCCAAAAACCCAGTGTCTTCCTGAGGGCTGGGGGCCTTTAAAGCCCAGAAGAGTTGCTCCTATGAGACCAGAACAGGAACAATATACCTTGCAAGCAAGTTAGTGGGTGGCCAAAACAGGAAAATTATACTGTTTTAGGGTTTCTGTTGCTTCGACGAAACGCTATGACCAAAAAGCATGTTGGGAAGGAAAGGGTTTATTCTGCTTATGCTTCCAAATTGCTGTTTATCATGAAGGAAGTCAGGACAGGAACTCAAGCAGGGCAGGGACCTGGAGGAGGCAGCTAATGCAGAGGCCATGAAGGCGTGTTGCTTACTGGCTTGCTTTCCATGGGTTGCTCAGCCGACTTTCTTATAGAACCCAGAACTACGAGCCAGGAATGCCATCACCCACAATGGGCTGGGCCCTCCCCCATCCATCACTAGTTGAGAAAATGCCTTACAGCTGGATCTCATGAAGACCTTTCCTCAACTGAGGCTCCTTCCTCTCTGATGAATCTAGCTTGTGTCAAGTTAACACACAAAAGTACCCAGGTTAAGGGTTAAAAGGGTTGCAGGTTAAGGGTTCTCTTTGCTGCTAAGACAGTTAAGAATCTATGTCCTATGTTAAGCCCTTGCATGTTAAGGTTTCTATTTGTAACTAAGACATTCCTGTTTCTCCTGGGAAGATTAAGGTTTCTGTTTATAGTTAAGGAATAGGTTTCTATTTGATCTATGTTAAGTGTTGGCAAGTTAAGGTTTCTATTTGTAATTAAGATTAATTTCCCATTTCTTAGATCTGATTTAAACTGCTCTCAGCGCCACTCACATGATGTAATCCTTATTCTTGTTCCTTCCCTTTCATTGTATTTTTCTAACAATGTGTAACAGCCAACACTCTCCCCTGCTAACACCTTCTCTCTTCTATGAATGGGACTTCAAGAGGCCAGCAGGGACTGTTCTTTCAAATCCTTACTTAGGGTGAGACAGCCAGCTGGCCAGTCCTGGGTGCACCCCAAATACAGCTTGGATTGATTGGACAGTTGTGGGTTTGGTCTTTTCTCCTCCTGATTCTCAGATCTAACAGTCCCCTCCCCTACTTTAGGATTGGTCAGTTTATCTGTCCACAACTGTATCTTGATCAGATCTTGAATTTATCCAGCCAGTTCATCAGCGGGGGTCCTGTGGGTGAGAGACAAAAGCTTTTTGTCTCAAGTCAGGAAGGTAAGGAAGAAGCTAACCATCTTGGAGCGCTTCTTTAGCTGGCCACATCCTCTCTCCCTCTCTGTCTGCCTATTAGGGAGTCTGTCTAACTCCTAGTCTCTCATTATGTCTAAAGGATCTTAATCAGGTTCATTTAATTTATTAAAGGATTTAAAAAGCAGGCCAGGTAGTGGTGGTAAATGCTTTTATTCCCAGCACTTGGAAGGCAGAGGCAAGCAGATCTCTGAGTTTGAGGCTAACCTGGTCTACAGATCAAGTTGCAGAAAAGCCAGACTACGCACAGATTACACAGAAGAAGTGTTGAGAGAAAAATAAATAAATAAACTGTTGGGGTCCGGGAGTCACTCCACAAGTCACAGGAACACCAACCTCAGTTAAATAGGGCTGGTTTATTGAACGTATAGGAGACTGATCGACCAGGACAACAGCTCAAAGCTGCTGTGCACGGGACATTTCTCAGGGCCAACTTATAAGGGCTAAAACTACAAAAACCACAATGCGCGCATACACAGGTGCTGGAAGTGCTGCCTGGTGGCCGGCCCTGACTCAAGACAATTTAGACATAACGTTTCATATTGACCTCTAATTTGATAGGGCCTTTGTGAAGCTTATAGTTGTGTAATTTCTTAAGATTAACAAACCTTCATAACATACAGAATATAGGGCTGGAGAGATGGCTCAGTGGTTAAAAGCACTCAATGACTGCTCTACCAGAGGTCCTGAGTTCAATTCCCAGCAACCACATGGTGGCTCACAATCATCCATAATGGGGTCTGGTGCCCTCTTCTGGGGTGTCTGAAGGGAGCAATGGTGGTGTACTCATGCATAAAATAAATAAGTAAACCTTTAAACGAAAAAACAAAAGCATACAGACTATAACAGGGTATGTGGTCAACATAACCCTGCTCTGGGTCCTTATTTTTCTGTGTCCGTGACTGGCAGACATATTACAGCAAAAATTTAAGAAGTAGTTGGCAGGCATGGAACAAAATGGCTACAGGTATGCTAGCGGAGCAGGCCTCAGCAAAACAGCAGGAAAAAAAAAAATCTCAAATGTGCCAGGTAGCAGCTGGGAGAATCTCAGTCAGCGTACAGAATCAGATGGTGAAGAAATGCACATAGAAATGTGGAAATGCACGTAGACAGAAAGTGCCTGCCTGAGCAGGGGAGAGGAGACGAGGCTCCAGGGCTCTCTGTTTTGTTCTGTTTTGTTTTGTTTTGTTTAACTTTGAAAGGTCTGCTGCCCCTGAGTTAGAGTTTGTCGGTTTCAACAAAAACAGGCTGGCTGTTTGGCTCACAAGTGTTGTGTAATCGTGTTTTGATCTGGCCTTCAATTCATCTTTCAGGCCCATTAGCAAGGGGGTTCAACTGGTGAGAGAGAATATGGAAACAGTAGGTAAAACTGGTGGGTTTTTTTTGGTTTTTTTTTTTTTTTTTTGCTTTCTGTAGTCACCTAATGGAGTTTTATTTTAAATTGTCATTGCTACTGTAGCCTCAAGCTATTGAAGCTCTGGCCCTCACTTGCAGGTTCCCTGGCAACACAAGAAAAGTAAACAGTAGCTTTGCCCTTTCCTGGAATTTAAATTAGCATATGAAACAATGATGGTATCTGGTTCTGGCTCTAAAGTCTACTCCCTGGTCTTGGGTGGAGACCAAGCTAACCAAACGGAGATAGGAGGAATCATTGTGACTAATGAGATAAAGGACTTTTCATTCCCAGAGCCTCTCAGGGTAACTGCTTGCCGCTGCTTACCGGGAGGCAGCGCTTTGTAGTCTCTGTCATGCGCCTGCCTCCTGCCCTTATTTAGTGCCATCGACTTTGGGGGACACAACCCTACACCCTAGCCCTGTCCCAAGTCAGTGCAGCCACCTGCCCTGCATAAGCCAATTATAAGAGCCAAATTAAATGTAGAAAGCAAATGATTTATTAAATGTAGCTACATTGGGAGGAAGGACAAAAAGATCTGCAAATCTCCAGTGTCCCATCATCAAGTCTGGAAATGAGATTGAAGTTTAAAGTTTTTAAAAACATTTTTTTTATTTTTATTTTATATGTAGGTGTGTTTTGCCTACATGTTTGCCTGTACACTACACGTGTGCAGTGTGAACAGAGGCCAGAAGAGGGAAACAGATTCCCTAGAGCTGGAGTATTGTGAAGCATCCTGTGGGTGCTTAGACTTGAATCTGCGTTTCCTGTTAAAAGACTACACTTCCCAGCTTCCTTTGCAGTCAGGCAAGGCAACTTCCTTAAGAGGGACCAAGGGAGGTGTGGGGCAAAGGGGTGCCTCAGTGGGCAACATGCTGAAGCATCCCTTCCCCTCAGGGACCTTCCACACGATTGTATGGTATAGAATAAAGTTTATTCAGGGCATGGGGCAGGGAATTGACAGGGTAGAGACAGAGAAAGGCAGAGAGAGAGAAAGAGAGAGGGAGGGAGAGGGAGGGAGGGAGAGGGAAGGAGGGAGGGAGGGAGGGAGGGAGGGAGGGAGAGAGAGAGAGAGAGAGAGAGAGAGAGAGAGAGAGAGAGAGAGAGAGAGAGAGAGAGAGAGAGAGAGAGAGAGAGGTCAGTCATGAGCATGTGGAGAGGGGTGGGGGAGGGGAATGGAGAGAGAGGGGAGCGGGAGCAAGAAGATGGAGCCAGAGAGCAAAAGAGAGAGGAGGAGACAAGCAACCCTTTTTAGAGTGAGTCAGGCATACCGACTTGTTGCCAGGTAACTGTAGGGCAGAGCCTAGACAAATGCCAACAGAAGGCAGGAGCCGTTACCCTGTATTGTTAAAAATCAGTTCCATTTAGTCTAAGAGTTGCTCTTTTTAAGTCTGTTTCCTGAAGCCGGACTTCCCCTAACAGATGACCTTGACTTGTTTTTGCTCCCTCCTCACAAGGCAACCATGTGGAGTTTTTGTTTGCTTGTTTGTTTTGAGGTCTGTATTTCTGTATTTCTGTCCTATTGTCTCTCTTCTGCAAACCTGATTTTCAATTACTTGTGATTTTACTCCTTAAAAGAGTGTGTGTGTGTGTGGGGGGGGTGGGGGTGGGGGCTAAGAATGTCGGGCAGTGGTGGCCTTTAATCCCAGCACTTGGGAGGCAGAGGCAGGCGGGTTTCTGAGTTCGAGGCCAGCCTGGTCTACAGAGTGAGTTCCAGGACAGCCAGGGCTACACAGAGAAACCCTGTCTGGAAAAACAAAAAAACAAACAAAAATGGGGGGTGGGTACTGCTGTCTTTTAGCCTGATTTAGGAGGCAGTTTCTGGGCAGCTCCTGAGTACACACTTGCTTCAAATCAAGCTTGCTTCAAATTTGGCTCAAAATTGTGGTAGTGGTCTTACTCTCACCGGTGGGATTAACATCTGCCATCTGACTACCTGGACTGTGCTTCAAGGACTCACAAACAGGGAACTGCCACCTGCCTTGGTGCTTAGCATCCACTATTGACAACACTTACTCAACTGCTCTCTGCCTGTCCTGTTTGACTTTCTAAATCTGCTGTTTATCCATCCACCCTCCCACCTACCCATCTACTCACCCCACACATCTACCTACCCACACCTATCCATCCACCCACCCATCTATCCACCCACTACATCCTCCCACCTATTTCCTTGTGTGGATCCAGTCTTGCTCTTTTATCTCTGCAGCTTCACTGTCAAACCTGTGCCTGTGCCTTTCTGTGGCCTGACTTGCAGCCACCACAGGGTTTCCAATTTTTTTCCTGTTGTTTGGTGGGTTCATTATCTACTGGGACACACTTTAGACATTTCCATCAAGTCCCTTGAGATTCCCAAGACTTGGGAAACCTCTCAAACCTCGCTGTGGCCTCTTCATACTCTTACAGCCATCCTGTAACCTACACACAGATCTACTGTGTGATGTGTAATGTATGACTGAGAGTTAATATTATTAAAATAGGAACCAAACTGCCTTGGCCAGGATTCTCAAAGAAAGCAGGGATCCTTAGGAAAGTGCTGCTGCTGAAACCACCTGTACCTTGTAAATTTATGCTTAACAAATTAAGGAAAATCTGGGGACTTTCCTGCTGTTGTAGAGCCCAACAGGTCCACTACATGGGTGACACTTAGATACACTCTAGGGTGCTGTTTAACTCTGTAGCCAGCAAGGTTTATTGGCCATACACGCTGAAGTTCTGGTTGGAGACATTTTTTCTTTCTCAGTCAGTTTCAGAGTCTTCTCCAACTGGAGGGGTGAGGAAAAGCATTGCTGGTTTGTTTGTTCGATAGTCTCCTGTCTGGAGCCGAGATCTTGGGGGGGGGGGCTCTCTATCAAATCTGATTCTTATTACTTTGGAAGGAATCCAAAGCCTTTCTTTCCAGTTAACACAAACTTAGAGCCTCCCTCCCAACGTAGCACGTCCTTTGTCCAGCTGTCTAAAGTCATTAAAAGTATAGACAGTCACTCCTGCAGCCTCTCTTTTGTTTAGGTCTGTTCTATTTGGACCTCTCTCATAGAGGGTGTATAATACCCTCATGACCACTGAGCTTATAACTATCTTCACCTTGATAATTTAAATCAATTTAAAGCAATTAAAACTATTTAAAACTTTTATTATTATTTATTTGCCAAGCCTGGCATGGTCATGGAAAGGACAGAATGACATGGAAGGGACAGAGTGACATGGTTCCTACCCCTGGAACAGAGCCAGAAGTGTTGATGGTTGCTGGCTGTGAGGCTTGTTTGTAATATATAAATATTGTAATAATATATTATAATATATGTTATATATATATAACATATATTCCAGAGGATTCAGTGATCTCTTCTAGCCTTTGAGGGCACCAGGCATGAAAGGGGTACACAGACATGAAGTAGAAGTAGACATGAAGTAGAAGTTTCTGGTATTGTCATGTGATGCAGATTCACATGGTGTTTTGCTGAGGCAAGACCTGTGGGAAGACACGTGATGTTTGAAGAGAGTATAAATAGGACTCAATGGACAGTGACAGGGTGCTTGCATCCCTTGCAATGCGTTGTTGGTTTCGTGTCTTCACTGACCTTCAGAAAGGCACAGCAGAGAATTTCCTGCATCCTGCTATTTCTGGTAGATCCAGCTGTCCCATTCGGTGGAGGCCCAGGTGTTTCTGCTGGATCGTGCACGTGTTTGGTGACATTCTTGAACTGGACTGTATCCTAACAATGGAGATTGGAACTACTTCTAAACAGGTCCATGTTCCCTTGTCATGTTTCCCATCTTTTTTCTTTCAACTTTTGGATGGTGGACTAGAAGGAGGGTTAAAGCATTTGAGAACCCTTATTAAGGTAGGTTTTAAAAAGTCTAAGCCTACACAGACATACATGCACGCAAAACACACATAAAAATAAATGAATCTTAAAAAAAAAAAAAAAAAAACACAACACTAGACAGGGTGGATGTAGCATTGAGTTCTTTTGCAAACAATCAAAGCTCAACTCAGCATCGATAGTCCCATGGATGCCGTAGCCCCGCCATGGGGCTAGTTCTGGGTCTAGGTATTTGCTCACATTAAGAGAACGCAATGTAACTAACATTCTGGAAAATGAAGGAATGAATGTGTTTACAATTTTGCTCAAAACTAGAGAGAGAAATCCTGTCTGCCAATGCCTCTGCCCTGACTGCAGCTGTGTGCAACAGATTCTACTGACTTCTAAACCTAGGTGTTGGTGGCTCAGGCCTTTCGTACCAGCCCTTAGGAGTCAGGCAGGAGGATTTTTATAAGTAATTGGAGTACATAATGATTTCCAAGGCAGCCAGAGCTACACAGTAAGACCCTGTCTCAAAAGATGACAAAAAAAATTCCTTTTAACAATCAACAATAGCAATTTGATCACTGTTCAAATGTAAGCTATCTCTGTCTCCAGGTGAGATTTAACAATTACCTGCCATCCAGAGAGCAAGTCCACAGCCTGGATGCCACCTATGTTTTTTTTAGCAGTAGCAGTTGGTGTCTTCTGCGTTTCCATCATGAAAGGGAATCACAGACCATATCTGCATTCACATGAGGACTTTTGAAAATGTGTATATACCCATGATTGTCATAAAACAGTACTGTTAATACAACTTTACACTTAACAATTGCACATCTCATGATGTAACCTGTTATTTTGTATACTAACTTAAAACATTAAATAAAAAATTTGTACACATAAAGTCCTCTGATAAAAGATTTAACTTTTAAAAAGTAAAAGACATTACTTAGGAGGTCTCAGATTTTAGTTCTATCATCTTATGTTAAGATATTTCTGGGGCAAGAGAGATGGCTCGGTAGTTAAGAGCACCTCTTGCCCTTACAGAGGTTTGGCTCCCAGTTCCAAGAATCTGATGCCCTCTCCTGGTCTCTATGAGAACCCACACACACACATGTGGTATAGAAACACAGACACATGCATATATACTATCATACTATATGAGCAGCTAAATAAAGATTTCTAACAACTTTACCAAATTTTGTTTTGTGACTTAATAAACATTGTTTCATTTGAATATTGAGAGATATGTGTTAATGTGTTCATACAGAGCTATCTACACAGATACTGATTGGGTCAGTCTTCCTTAAAACCAAAGGCTGAAAGTTCAAAGCCACAATAATTATACACCATGACTATTTTACGGTTCAAATATCAAATAGGTTTGATATTTATACAAATTACAGACTCTAAGGACATTTCAAATTGATGAAGAAATATACCCTCACTGATTCTTAAGCCTGATTGACTAAATCATATCTCCTCCTATCCTGCACCTTGACTTGACACGCCCCAATACCTAGTGTGATGGCTAATCTTGGTTGTCACTTTGACTATGTAATCAATGAAAACCCAAGGTGAAAATGTCTGTGAAGGATTATCTTGACTGGATTATTTGAGGTGGAAGAGACTGAAGTCCATGGAAAATTACCCCCTGACCCCCTCCCTTCCCAGAAGGGTGAGGCCACATGGTCTCAAGAAAAACCACAGGATCCTTCCCTTTCCAAAAAGGGTGAAGACACATGGTTCCAAGAAAAACATTAGATTATCAGACATATGGAGCCGTCTGATAACAGATAGCTCCCCATTAGAGGGTCCCCCACAGCCCATCAATGCCAACAGACCAGTTTATTGCCAAAAACACCTGCCCTGATCAAACTGTGTATATGCTTCTGCCCAAGTGCATTCTCGGCTGCTTCTTCTGTGTGAGCAAGCGGCCCCAATGCCTTGGACTAATTAAATCCTCTTGGATTGCAGTGGTTGCCCTCCCTGAGTTTCCTTCTTGGGGTCCCTGTAGTGTAGCCCTTGGGCTCCACAGCTGCCCTCTGGCACCTAGAGTCACTAAAATGGGTGTGCATGCGGTGGAGGCGGTGCAGGGAGCATCAGCTCTTAATTCCAGGAACATATATAAATCTCTAAAAAGACTTTCAGCAGTCATTAAGTCAATCACCACAAACACAAACTATGAGACTGAAACAAAATGACACACGAAGACAACTGCTTTAATTCAGAGTTCATTCTTAGAGAAATCATGTTTTTCACAAACACACACACACACGTGCATACACACATGAACGAAATAAAACAATTTCAAAAAGAAGTAATAAAGGAATAGATTTCTTCATTGTGACTCTGTTGGGAAGAGGAACAAATAAAGGGCTCCAGTGACCTCCCAATAAAGAGCTAATAACCCCAAACCCTCAGATTAGCTGAGAAACTCTGATCAGGAAAGTTTAAATGCTGAAAACATCTTTAGGATCCAGGAAGCTTCTGAGAAGATCAACGTATGAACCATGGTTGTTCTTTACTGCAGGGAACAGATTTACATATTCTACCTCTAAAGTTCCTTTTCCTGCCCTGTAAGCCTCCAGCCTCCTGCATCCTGGGGCAGTTCCACCGTCCTAGAGTGCCCATCTTTGTGATTCTGGTTGAAGGACCATGCGCTTCTGTGGAGGTTGGGCTCCTCCTTTGTCCTCACTTCACCTCGATCTATTCAGATCTAATACCCAGGTCCTTCTCTGGAATACTGACATGAAGTTTAGGATTAAAGATAGGACAAGAAGTGTGTGCATAGCTGGAGTCCAGGTGGAGGTAGGTTCTGCTCGCCACTGACCTCTCATTGTCTTACTCAGTTTAGTCTGTCCACAAGGTGGTTCAGTAAGCTGTCAGAGTGGTGTGAATTTTCTCTGTAGGAGACAAGCCTTTTTATTGGCATCTGGGCTTTTCTCTTCTTCCTGCATGAGATTTCTGAGGAAATTTTCATTCTTTGAGGCCTATTGTTTCAATAGTCTGATAGCCAAAGGTGGGGCACACCTTGCCTGAAGCCACTGTTGCATACATACAGAGTAACTTAGCTCACAGAAAGTTTTTTTTTTAACAGACTCACAGAAACTAACAGAAGTTATCAACCAATTGGACTTAACTGACATCTATAGAACATTTCATCCTAAAACAAAAGAATATACCTTCTTCTCAGCACCTCATGGTACCTTCTCCAAAATAGACCATATAATTGGTCACAAAACAGGCCTCAACAGATACAAAAAGATTGAAATAATCCCTAGTACCTTATCAGACCACCATGGACTAAGACTTGTCTTTGACATGGACAAAAACAACAGAAAGCCCACATATACTTGGAAACTGAACAATGCTCTACTCAATGATAACTTGGGCAAGGAAGAAATAAAGAAAGAAATTAAAGACTTTTAGATTTAAATGAAAATGAGGAAACATCATATCAAAACTTGTGGGACTCACTGAAAGCAGTACTAAGAGGAAAAATCATAGCTCTAAGTGCTCACAAAAAGAAATTGGAAAGAGCATACATTAACAACTTGACAGCAAACCTGAAAGCATTAGAACAAAAAGAAGGTAGTATACCCAGGAGGAGTAGAAGCAGGAAATAATCAAACTCAGGGCTGAAATCAACCAAGTTGAAACAAAAAGAACTATACAAAATATCAACAAAACCAGGAGCTGGTTCTTTGAGAAAATCAACAAGATAGACAAACCCTTAGCCAGACTAACCAAAGGGCGCAGAGACAGCATTCAAATTAATAAAATCAGAAATGAAAAGGGAGACATAACAACAGAAACAGAGGAAATTAAAAAAAATCATCGGATCCTACTACAAAGGCCTATACTCAACAAAATTGGAAAATCTGGATGAAATGGACAATTTTCTAGACAGATACCAGGTACCAAAGTTAAACGAGGAACAGATAAACCATTTAAACAGTCGCATAACGCCTAAAGAAATAGACACAGTCATTAAAAATCTTCCCACCAAAAAATGTCCGGGGCCAGATGGTTTCAGTGCAGAATTCTTTCAGACCTTCAAGGAAGACCTAATACCAATCCTCTTCAATCTGTTCCATCGAATAGAAACAGAAGGAACACTACCCAATTCGTTCTATGAAGCTACCATTATGCTCATACCTAAACCACAGAAAGACCCAACAAAGAAAGAGAACTACAGACCAATCTCTCTTATGAATATTGATGCAAAAATACTCAATAAAATTCTCTCAAACTGAATCCAACAACACATCAAAACAATTATCCATCAAGATCAAGTAGGCTTTATCCCAGGAATGCAGGGATGGTTCAATATTTGGAAATCCATCAACGTAATCCACTACATAAATAAACTCAAAGAGAAAAACCACATGGTCATCTCACTAGACGCTGAGAAAGCATTTGACAAAATTCAACATCCCTTCATGGTAAAAGTCTCGGAAAGATCAGGAATTCAAGGCCCATACCTAAACATAGTAAAAGCAATATACAGCAAGCCAGTAGCTAACATCAAACTAAATAGAGAGAAACTTGAAGCAATCCCACTAAGATCAGGGACTAGGCAAGGCTGCCCACTCTCACCCTACCTATTCAATATAGTACTGGAAGTCCTAGCTAGAGCAATTAGACAACAAAAGGAAGTCAAAGGGATACAGATAGGAAAGGAAGAAGTAAAAATTTCACTATTTGCAGATGATATGATAGTATACTTAAGTGACCCTAAAACTTCCACCAGAGAACTCCTAAACCTGATAAACAACTTTAGCAATGTGGCTGGATATAAAATCAACTCAAACAAATCAGTAGCCTTCCTCTATTCAAAGGATAAACAGGCTGAGAAAGAAATTAGGGAAATGACACCCTTCACAATAGCCACAAATAAAATAAAATATCTTGGAGTGAATCTAACAAGCAAGTGAAAGATCTGTATGACAAGAACCTCAAGTCTCTGAAGAAAGAAATTGAAGAAGATCTCAGAAGATGGAAAGATCTCCCATGCTCCTGGATTGGCAGGATTAACTTAGTAAAAATGGCTATCCTGCCAAAAGCAATCTACAGATTCAATGCAATACCCATCAAAATTCCAAATCAATTCTTCATAGAGATAGAAAGAGCAATTTACAAATTCATTTGGAATAACAAAAAACCTAGGATATCGAGAACTATTCTCAACAATAAAAGAACTTCTGGGGGGAAATCACCATTCCGGACCTCAAACTGTACTACAGAGCAGTAGTGATAAAAACTGCATGGTATTGGTACAGTGACAGACAGGAAGATCAATGGAATAGAATTGAAGACCCAGAAATGAACCCGCATACCTACGGCCACTTGATCTTTGACAAGGGAGCTAAATCCATCCAGTGGAAGAAGGACAGCATTTTCAACAAGTGGTGCTGGCTCAACTGGAGGTCAACACGTAGAAGAATACAAATTAATCCATTCTTATCCCCTTGTACAAAGCTCAACTCCAAGTGGATAAAGGACCTTCACATAAAGCCAGATACACTGAAACTAATAGAAGAGAAGTTGGGGAAGACCCTCAAATACCTAGGCACAGGGGAAAAGTTCCTGAACAGAACACCAATGGCTTATGCTCTAAGATCAAGAATCGACAAATGGGACCTCATCAAATTGCAAAGCTTCTGTAAGGCAAAGGACACTGTCAACAAGACAAAACGGCAACCAACAGATTGGGAAAAGATCATTACCAATCCCACATCTGATAGAGGGCTAATATCAAATATATACAAAGAACTCAAGAAATTAGACACCAAACAACAAAATAACCCCATTAAAAATGGAGTACAGAGCTAAACAAAGAATTCTCAACTGAGGAAACTCGAATGGCCGAGAAGCACCTTAAGAAATGCTCAACATCCTTAGTCATCAGGGAAATGCAAATCAAAACAACCTCACCACCTCACACCAGTCAGAATGGCTAAGATCAAAAACTCAGGTGATAGTAGATGCTGGCAAGGATGTGAAGAAAGAGGAACACTCCTGCATTGTTGGTGGGGTTGCAAGCTGGTACAACCACTCTGGATGTCAGTCTGGCTCTGGCGGTTCCTCAGAAAATTAGACATAGCACTACCTGAGGACCCAGCTATACCACTCCTTGGCATATACCCAGAAAATGTCCCAACAAATAACAAAAACATATGCTCCACTATGTTCATAGCAGCCTTATTTATAAAAGCCAGAAGCTGGAAAGAACCCAGATGCCCTTCAACAGAGGAATGGATACAAAAAATGTGGTACATTTACACAATGGAATATTACTCAGCTATTAAAAATAATGAATTCGAGAAATTCTTAGGTAAATGGATGGAACTAGAAAATATCCTGAGTGAGGTAACTCAATCACAAAAGAACATACATGGTATTTACTCACTGATAAGCGAAGATTAGCCCAAAATTTGAAACAACAAAGATTCAACTACCAGACGACATGAAGCTCATGAAGAAGAAAGAACAAGTGAGGATGCTTAGGTCTTTCTTAGAAGGAGTAACTAAATACCCAAGGGAGCAAATATGGAGACAAAGTGTGGGACAGAATCTGAAGGGAGGGTTGTATGGAGACCATTCCATCTGGGTATTCATTCCATGGGCAGTCACCAAAAATAGACGCTGATATGGATGTCAGGATGGGAAAGCTGACAGCAGCCTGATAAGGCTGTCTCCTTAGAGGTCCCCCAGAGTCTGACATACCCAGAGACAGATACTCGAAGCTATCCATTAATCTGATCAAAGGTTCCCAATGGAGGAGTTAGAGAGTAAACTGAGGGAGCCTTAAGGGCTGGTGGCCCCATGAGGAGAACAACAACACCAACCAGCCAGAGCTCCCCAGGGTGTAAACCACCAGCCTAGGAGCATATATGGAGAGACACATGACTCCAGCTGTATATGTAGGGGAGGATGGCCTTGTTGGGCATAGATGGGAGACAAGGTCATTGGTACCTTGAAGGCTGAGCACTGAGTGGGGAGGGGGAATCTGAGGGTGGGGAGGGGGGCTGGGGGTAGGTAGGTAAACACCCTCATAGAAGCAGGAGGAGGGGGGATGGGATACGGGGTTCCTGGGTGGTGGGGGAAATGCGGTAAGGGGATAAAATTTGAAATGTAAATATTATATCCAATAAAAGAGGGGAAAAAAAGAAAAGCGGTTAGAACCAACATTCTTAATAAAATGTCAGCCCTCTTTAAAAAAAAAAACTATCTTGCTACTAAAATTTGTTTTGAGAATTGTATATTGCAGAATGATCAGCCTTGGTGTATCTACTCAACAAGCAAGCTGGGCAGACCTGCTCAAACCTCTGAGGTCCGGGAATTCCATCTGGAGGCAGTGAAGACACAGCATCACAGGATTGTCAATTTGCTCTTCCCCCCATTCCTCTTCTAATATCTCAACGCCCATAATCAGCTTGAAGAAGCTAATGAAGAGTCAGCGCCCCTATTCCCTGGGCTTGGGGACTAAGGTGGTAAATGTTGGACTTTCTAGGAAAGCGTAGTGGTTTTGTGGGAATAGAGAGGATTAGCTAGGGGTTAATTGTATAGCCATACCTATTAGTAGAAATCTGTATAATTAGTATCAAGATGAAGATATAAATTCTTAAATGGCACCAATTTACTTTGATTACAAATTTTAAGGTTTTCATTGGCATGAGCTTCTTAGTGATATAAGAGTGAGATAAATATTGTTACTCTCATAGGCATTGTACCAGTATAACACATTTAGGAATACAAAGCTTAGACCCAGTCCTTCTTTAACTTTTTTAAACTGATTTGAGAAGGTCAGCCTGTGAGTTAAGGGACTATAGCAAATTCATGGCTTGGAGTTTATTATAAGGGTATACTCTATGTTTTATTTAGAAATAGCTGAGTGGAATTAACAGGCAACAGTCCAGATTACCTTACATGGATAGTTGGTTTTCAAAACATCAGAAATCCTTAGAATTGACATCACAAACATTTCTGTATTAATCTTCATTTTCATTAGAGACCTATCTGCTCCTGACAGCTTCCTATATTGAATTCTAAGAAGAAATTGAGCATCCTTGGAGTTACTCCAGTTGTGGTGAGACAGCCACTAGGCAAGAACTGCCTCTTTCCTTCTACAGACAAATTACTGTTCAGAAAAGGACACACTTGCAGAGTAGTCGACTGATTATATCTGCCTAGACAGAGTAATCAGCCCTTAATAATTCTGCAGCACTAAGGTCTGTCAGATGATCCTGGGCCAGAAGGCAGAAGAACAGATGCTCCAACGTTTTGAAGTAGAGAGAATGTCCAGGTGTTCAGAGGTCTCTATAAATTGGCTAAGTTTTAGAAGCTATGCTTTGTGCTTCCCACAATTATAGATAACTCAGTCATTCTGGATTTCTGACGGGGTTGAAAACTTATAGCTATTTACCTTGAGAGAAAAGATTTGAGTGGATGGTCGGCAGCTGACATTCATCCTAAAGCCAGGTTCAGAACTAAATGTTTTAGTTAGGATAGATGACAGAGGTGCTAGTTAGTCAACAAAAGGATGGACTGGGTATTAGGACTATCTTGTACCTCACTGGTACAAATTGGCATAATTATGCTCTAATTGTATTTTGAGAGAAAATTTTCATTTTAACAGGAAAGGTGATGTGTAGGAGGAGCTAAGGTGGGAGGAGTACTGAGAGGAAGAAAAGGAGTAAGAAGAGGAGAAGAAGAAGGAGAGGAGAAGCTAGGTGATGAAAGAGAGAAAGAGGGGGGAGACAGGGAGGCAGATGTTCATGTATCTCCACCAGTCAAAGATAGTTGTTATGTCTAGATTGGGTAGTGGGTTACACCTCGGATTGAACAATACCAAACTTATAAAGCCTATGATTAACATTTTTTTAAAAAAATGTATAAATGCAAAAAGGAAAAGGGGGCATGGGATAGGGGTTTTCTAAGGGGGGGGGATGGGGAAAGGGGATGGCATCTGAAGTGTAAATAAAAGATCTAATAAGAAAAAAAAAAAAAAAAAAAACTGGCACAGTCTCATCTCCACACTTTATGCCAGACTTCCCTGCATCTATTCCCTCCCAGACCAAAGCAAGGCCATGTCCTCTGGTGGCCCAGCAGAGGGACTGCGACTGCCGCTATGTGCAAAAGAGACAATCTCATTATTGGTGTAAACACATCTCTTCAATTCTATGAATGTCTTGTGATTGGCGCAAACACCCTGGTTTTTTCTTCCTGGTTATATAATAGTTGTTTGGCTTACTTTGTGACCCGCCTGAGATAACCTTTCTGTGTTTCTGCCCTGTTCTTGCAACATTAGGTTCAATGAAAGTCTTCTCTTGGCTGTGAAGATTGGTGACTCTAGGGGCTATGACCATGAGGATGAGACTGGCAGAAGTGGCATTGGCTCTTACTGAATGTAGCAACAGCTGTGACCACAGCAATAACAATAACAGGAAGCTGGGGAATGACCAGGGCAGAAAGAGGAAATGAGAGAGAGAGAGAGAGAGAGAGAGAGAGAGAGAGAGAGAGATTAAGCTGAGGCTGAAGGATGGAAGGAGCCAGAGAGGCAAAAGCATGGTCCCTGGAGAGCTCCAGAGAGGCGTTGGACTGTAAGGATGGAAGGGTTCAAACACTTCGGACCCAGAAACTATAACGCTAGCTGCTGCCTAGGACTGGTGACTTCCCAGGCCTTTACAAGACTTGTAACACCTGTCTCTCACGGTAGGGCTGAGCATTCCGGTCTGCATATGAGCCATGCATTAGAAGCGGCTACCTTTTGCTGTTTGTGGCTGGCTGCCTTCAGTCGCCAAAGGAAACGACAGCTACTAGGACCAGGGCTGTTGGAAGAGCTCATGGAAGAGATTTTCCAGGCCTACCTATGATTTCTGCTCTTCCCAACCTGGGTAAAAGAGACAGACCCCCCAGGCCAGCTGAGTGCTCCTGAGGGACTGAACCCCCCCCCCCCCCCCAGAGATGTCCTGTACTTTAAGCTGTCTCTCAGGACTTCCCTGGTTTGGAGGTTTTCCTGTCTATCCTTTGAACCTGGCCTTGACATGCCCTTATCTGTTTTGATTTGGCAAACCTTGTTATTTAATTCTTCAGTCATTGGGATATAAATTTTAATAGAAAAGATTAAAAGTTTTAAAAGTAATAGAAAAGATTTAAAAGTTTTCTTGCTTTAGGACCTAAGGGGATTCCTTTCATGAGTCAGATAAGCTAATACAAAATGCACTAGTTTATAAAGGGCCAGGCTGGCTTGCAGATCTTAAGCTTTTATGCAAATATTGTTAAAAACTTTAGCATGTGCATGTGGCCCCTGCTAAGATTTTATAATGTAAATTATCACATCTGCATCTGTGTGTGTTCCTGTGCTCCCCTACCCCCATCTCTAAGTTCCTATTCTGTAGCCCATTGTAGCTTGCAACTCATAGCCCAGGTTGGCCTCATACTCATGAGCACCTTTCTGTGATAGCCTCCTTACTGCTGGGGTTACAGATGTGAGTCACACAGTCTGCTCCTGTCATGTTCTTCTTTCTCTCATTGCTGTTGCCAAAATTATTAAAAAGCTCTTTGTTTCCAGTTTTTGAACTTTAAGCTTTTGTTTCTACATTTTTCTAAAGCTTGAGAACATTGATGTTACAGAAACTCAGTCTTGGATAAGTGTACGTTCACCGTGGGCTAGTAAAAAAGCAAATACAAACAAAGAAAAGTAATATGTGGTCAAGGATCTGGCTGCATCTGAGTGGTGGTGGTGGGGGGGGCGGGGAGAAGGGAGCACCTCAGGCTGCTCACAGCAGTGCTAGGCTGTGTCTCTGGACAATGGCATGGCTGACACAAAGCCTAGAAAGTAAATCATTACATGTTGAGTGTGAGCATCATTTCAGTTCTCATAAATCTAATCATTTGTTAAAATTATTGACCAAAGTCATCAGAGTCAGGCCTTAAGGAGACATCAGGACATATTGACCTAAGAGTGCAGAAGACACTGGGGCTACTTCCTCTGCTACATCTTTATGATGTTATAGCCCATAGTCTATTTATTCTGTCTATAAACAATACTGCTTACTTACTGATCAGCAGTAATATTTCTGAGGCAAAATTTCAGCCTTTATGTTATATATACACAGGAAGAAAAGGTGAAAGAGCTCCACTTAACAGGTTTGAAGGAGAATAGGTGCTTAGACAACTTGAGTGCTCCTAAAACTCTCAGAAACGTGAGAAAAGCGAGCCGGTGTCTTCAAGTCTGCAGCAAACAGAAGCACTTTGACGTTTGCTGGTTTCATGAAAAGAGATGTCGATGTGGAGCCCGTAGCCTTGGACAACAGAGGCAAACTGTTTCTCGGAGTGCCATGGGCAAATGCACTTTATCTGTTACAGAATTTGCTAACAAGAAAGACAGCCTCAAGACAGCAAGGTTCCCTTGGTTCTGTTGACTTCCAAACATCTTTCTAATCTCCTTGGTGATTCATACCCATCGATTCAAGTTAAAGTAAATGACATGTGATCACTAAATATCTAGATTTCTTAAAGATCAGGTACCATTGGGAATCTTGTTTACTCCAGACTTCTTCATGTGGAAAAACTATATGGGTTGGGGTCTGTTAGCAAGCTTGGTCTGAAGTACAGTAAATCTTGTGTGCAGAAGAGGCAAGTTTTCTAGAAATTATGAAGTGGCACGGTTCACAGAAATTGTGAAAGAGCAGCTTTCAGGTGTGCCTGTAGGTGATAAACAGCTCCTAACTTCTCTCTTCCCCATTTTCATGAGAAAACTAAGATGGGGAGAGGTTGAGGAGCCCGATCTCAAGACAGTAGCTGACAGTACTGAAGTCGGAAGGGGATCAACCACCTCTGAGAGGAGACCTGGAGAGGCAGCTCATTTCTCCGGACAGCTGTAAATATGAGATCCGGAACATGCTTCAGTCACGGGAGCTATTTTGTAAAGTCCTGGGTTTGTTCGAGTTTTTGTTTTGTTTTTTGTTTTCTTCTCCCCAGCAGAAGTGAACGAAGATGCAAACAGAATGAGAGACTAGAAAGGAAGAGGGGGCCTCTCCCATCAATCGGCCAAAATGGAATTTTATATAAGGTCACCAAAAAGAGTTTTGTTGTTGTTTATTAGTTTGTTTTTTGAGATAAATTTCACTTTATAACTAGGCTGGTCTGGAACTCACAGCAAAACTTTTGCCTCCGAATCTCAAGTGCTGGCACTATGAGGTAGGCCACTGTGCCCAGCCCACTGTGCCCAGCCACTGTGCCCAGCCCACTGTGCCCAGCCATTGTGCCCAGCCACTGTGCCCAGCCCATTGTGCCCAGCCGAAGGAAACGTTAATAAAAAAGTGAACAGAGAGATCAGACCTTTCTCAGCTTCCTGTGTCAGACTTTTATCTTCCTGCTACAATGACAACATTTTCTTAGATTGTCCTGGGATCAGCCAAGGACTGAAAAGGTTTTTACTGCCCTGGGGGGAGATTTTAAGTTTTATCAAGATGCTCCAGTGTGCTCCCTGGGGCATACCCTAGGTTCTTGGTTACAAAGAACTTAAGCCTGTCTATTAAAATGGTTACAGCTTTTAACTTTTACAACGAAGTAACTTTATCTGTCTTTCAATTCTTTATCTGCCTTTGAAATATTTAAGTTATGATTTTTTGCTAAGCATATAACTAATATATTTCTCTATTATCTGTGATTCTCTAGAGTTGCATGCTTAAACTATTTGATTTAAAAAAAAAAATAAAAAAAAAAAACTTTTGAGACAGTGTCTCACTGGGTAGCCCTGGCTGGCCTTGAACTCACAGAGATCTGCCTGCCTCTGCCTCTGTCTCCTAAAACTAGGGATTAAAGGCCTGTGTCACCATGCCTGGCTGATTTCTTTTTTTAAAATAAACTTCCCAAAATAAAATTCTAAATTTATTTTCTCTTGGGCTATCTCTGACTAGCTGCTAAAGTCAGTGTGAAACACTGAGCAAGAGTAATATTTGATCTTTTATTTGATGGCTAGATGCTTGGTTTTGTTGTTCGTTTCTGTTTTGTTTTCAGAAAAGGGTCTGGCTTCATAGCCCTGGCTGGCCTAGAACTCAATACATAGACCATATTAGCTTCAAACTCACAGAGATCCACCTCCTCTGCCTCCCAAGTGCTGGGATTAAAGGGGTGCACCACCAGGCCACAGCATCAAATAACTTATTTCTAAAGTACAAAGGTGCCACGCTGCAAACTGAGCAGACCGGAATCGACCATGTGAACACAGGGACACAGTAAAAATATCATCAGGAAAGCTGGGCCAAGGACTTACTGAACACACCAGACTGACGACAGGGCACAATAAATAATCTCATCTGGACTCCATAAAAAGGCAAAGGCGGCGCCTAGCGCTGAGATAGCAACAGCCCCACCAGTAATCTTAGCATTCAGCACTGAAGAACTGTCAGAGAATCAGAGTTGTCTCAGGGCTCAGCATGCTACCCCCACCCCCACCCCACCCCACCCCACCCCACCCCCCCACCCCCCCCACCCCCCCCACCCCCCGCTGATGGAGCCTACTTGAAATACCTTCTGTTATTGTCCCAGTCATCTGTCTGGATATGGTTTTGCACCTTGCTTGTGCAGCTTGACTCAACGCCAAGACTCAGCTCAAACCTGTGACCCTGCTTGTCTCTGTAGTCATGTGTGCTTTCAATGTTCGAACTTGGGAAACAGAGGCAGGTGGATCTTTGTGAGTTTGAGGCCACCATGGTGTATATAGGTAATTCTAGGCTATCAAGGATTATAAAAGGGAGAATCCTGTCTACAAGGAGGGAGGAAAGGAAGTGGGAGAGAGAGAAAGACAGAGAGAGCTATATACACACTACACACACACACACACACACACACACACACACAGAGAGAGAGAGAGAGAGAGAGAGAGAGAGAGAGAGAGAGAGAGAGAGAGATTGAGATTAGATTCATCTGGAAAATGACTGCAAATAAAACTGACATAACTTGTGGATTTATTATTTACTGGAGGCTGTGAGAAGACATGAACATTCCTGTCTGTTTTGTTCCTGTCTGTCTCCTACTCAATTGATCCCTCCCCTTTCAGGACAGCAGCTCTCGAGCAGGAGAACTCTGGCTACACGGACAGGTTCTTTGCTCCTACAGCCATTCAGATGAAGAGCTGGACTGCAGCAGACTGACCTGAGGATGCAGATAGCCCTGTAGTACCTGTGATGGTGAAGGAGGGCCTGACCCGGGTGCCAGGTAGTTCTGGACAAGACTCTGATGTGTTTATGAGATGACACATCCTCTCTTCCCTGCCCTCAGAGTGTGTCTTTTCGCTGTGAGACCTACACAGTTTTCTCAGCACCTTTTAGCCAATGGAGACACAGATATAGCAGTGGCTTGGATGTGGCTGGTTTTCACCAGAACTCATGTTGAGGTTTGGTCATCAGTTAGATGGTGTTGAGGGTAGGGTATCTGAAGACAAAAACTCCTAAGATGCCTGAATAAATCATATAGACTCTTTATTTACTGCCAGCTGAGCTGTCGCAGGAAGAGTAGCAGGAAGCAAGCAGCCTTGACCTCCAATTTGTTTGAGTTTTTTAACAGCAAGCCTCCAGTTGTGACATATACAGAAAGGCCCGCTGTGGGCATCTGCAGCAAGCAAGCGTTGTTTACAGAAGCAGAAACATAGCAGGGAAGTAGCCAGGTAGGGACACAGTGAATAGGAATTTATGGCTGGTCCAGAGACCAGTTTACTCTTGGAATTAATGGCAAATTTATGGCTGGTCTAATTAACCAGAGACCAGTCTACCCAGGACAGTTGTAGCACTTAGCATGGTAGCACTTAGTGTTGTTCTTAGGACTACTTCTAGAGATGGTACAACCATATGCAGTAGTCCACTGCACTGGACCTTGAGGGGAAGGACTCATGGAGAGGAATCTATTCTCATGAAGGAGTTATCACTGGGAAGCTGGCCAGCTTGGTACTTCTGGTCTCTAGACTTACAAGCCCAGATAAACCTCAATTCTTTATACCTAGTCTCAAGGACTGTGCTGCAGCAATGAAAACCTGGCAGAGGCAGGCTGGGGTTCTAGATGGTAGACCCAGGGCTTCATCCATGTCATCAGCTTTAAGAAACCCAGGCTGCCAACAGAGTCAACTAACCATCAACCAAAGAGCAAGCACTGGCTGGACCTCGGCTCCCTGTACAAATGTAGCAAATAGGCAACTTGGTCTTCACTTGGGTCCCCCAACAACAGGAGCAAAGAATATTCCTGAGTCTGTCTCCTGCCTGTGGATCCTGTCACCCTAACTGGGCTGCCTTGTCTGGCCTCAGTGAGAGAGGATACACCTAGTCCTTCAGTGACCTGATGTGCTGGTGGTGGTAGGGGATACTGGGGGAAGGCAAAACCTAGATGGGGTTCCCCCTTCTCAAAGAAGAAGGAGAGGGAGGAATGGGGGATGATCTGCATGAGGGGTTCTGGGAGGAGAAGGGGGGCTGATATTGGGATGTAAAGTGAATACATAAATAAACTTAATAAAATTTTTTAAAAAAGAAACCCTGTCTGAATTCAGAGTCACGTGGCTATCGTCACCCGGTGTCTGCCCTCAGAGCTCTCTTCTGTACTGTTCCTTTGTACTTCAGCTCCCTCAGGCTCTCGGTGTCTGACTTTCTTAAGTGCCTGTTCTGGTTCCCGTGCTCCTCAGGCTTCAGTGGATGAGGGTGCTCCTTATATCTTTCTGGAGCCTTGTTGTCCAGCCCCCAGTTGGGTGTTCCCTCAGGGTGGTACGCTGGCTGGGGCAGCGCTACCACAGTTATACTCTCCCGTTCACTTTAGGGTTTAGGTCTGTGTAGTTTTCCGTCTCGCTGGCTGGGGTGAAAGGCACTGTCTCGGTTTCCTTTCATTCCTCATTTCTCACTAATTGGATCCTTCCCCAATCTGTGTTGCCAGAGTATGGAGCCAGCTACAAGAAGTGGACCTGCATTTTCTGTCTGTCTATATGTTGGCTTGGTTCTTACTCTGCTTACCAAGTATCTCTGGGGCTGTAAAGCTGGTACCTCTCCCCTTCAGCCCAAGCTGAAGATACAATGCCTCCTTTCCATGCAGGTCTGTGGCAGAGAGGGATCCCTTGGCCAGTGGCCGTTTTGAGAAGCCCATTCTACAGCATGTGGTGCCCTGAACAGGGCACTCCTGAGAAGCTAGAGCTCTTACCCAGAAGCCCCACAGCGCATGTGCATGTCCACTTATGCCAAGATGCACTGACAAAAGAAGAAGGTATTAGAAGTAGGTCTGTGGTCTCAAAAAAAAAAAAAAAAAAAAAAATGCCCACACAATTCAAATATTTTGGCCAAGCAAAAAGTTTTAGGTTCCCAGCGTCTAAAACTTAGGCAGATCACAATGACCTCCAGGTCCAGGGTATCTGATACCCTCTTCTTCTGGTCTCTTCAAGCATCTGTACTCATGTTCACGAACATTCCCAAAGACACATGTCACTCAAAATTATAAAAATAAATCTTTTAAAAATTGTTGATGAAATATGCGTGCTGCACTTTATTTTAAAATTACCCCCCCCCCAACCCCCTGAGTTTATTGGTTAGTTCTGAGTGTCAACTTGACACAGTCTACAGTCATCTGGGCAGAGTCTTAAAGATGAATTTTCTGGATCAGGTTGGCCTGTAGTCCTATCTATGAGGGAGTGTCTAGTTTGCTAATACATACAGGAAGATCTAGCGCATTGCTTGGCAAAGGTGTTCTGCAAAGTAGAAGAGAGGGGAAAGCTAACTGAGGGCAAGCAGGTAAGCAAGCAAGCCACGATTCATGCATTTCTCTGCTCTTGACTGCAGATGCACTATGACAAACTGCCTGAGTTCCTGCCTCTACTTTCCTGGAATTACGTGTAGTAACTTGGAGCTATAAGCAAATAAATTCTTTTCTCTCTAAATTGTTTATTGTCGGGGTATTTGTCTTAACGGCAGAACCGGACCTGGAACACCAAGTCTTCGAAAATCAGTCCGTGCTTTATACTCCATGCACTCGATGGGTACAATGCACCACACTCCACAGGCCCCTGGTCACACAGCTCAGCTCCCTTAGGGAAGATCCAGCACAGTTGCTTTAAGGAATCCAGAAGTCCTGGCTGATAGGACAAGACATCCTATCCTTGGTGGCCTTGACATGCTGAGGACTACTGGTTCTGGGGCTTCTGAGAACACAGCAGAAGCAGGTAGCCTAGCATCTGCAGTGTGAGGAGAGGGCCAGGCCTGGGGGTGGGGTGGGGGGATGATTACTTCAGGATCTTAGTTTCTGTCATTTAGGGGAAACTGAAGAGCACACTCATAACTTGCTTCTCTCTTTCCAATCCTGTTTTGCCATCTTTCCGCAGGGTGTATTGAGGCAAGAAGAAAAGATTGCAGTGTCAGAAAGGTCTTGGCTAACTGGGCATTGCAATGCCTGTGGTCCCAGTAGGTGTGGTCCAGCCCCATCTATCTTTCCCCCAAACTCCAAGTCTTTTAGTAAAAGGTTGAAGGATAAACCAGGCGGTGGTGGTGTACGCCTTTAATCCCAGCACTTGGGAGGCAGAGGCAGGTGGATTTCTGAGTTCCAGGACAGCCAGAGCTATACAGATAAACACTGTCTAAAAAAACAAAAAAAAAAAAAAAAAAAAAAAAAAAACCAAAACAAACAAACAAACAAAAAACAACCAACCAAAAAAAAAACAAAACAAAAAAAACCCAAAAACAACAACAACAAAAAAAAGTTCAATCTCTCCTCTAGCCCACCACCCCAGCAGAGGTAGTGGAAGAGAAAAGTTATTAGGATATGGGGGAAGTGGACCTGTTCAGCAATAGTTCTTTGGGGTTCTTGATCTTCTTGGGCAGCAGTTCAGTCCCATAGCAAACACCAAATATGATTCAGCAGCTGCAGACCAGTCCTCTTGGCAAGCAGACACCAGGCACGAACCAGCAACAGTAGCTCAATCCTGAAGAAACTTCCAGGCCTGAGGCAAGACTGCAGAAGTGGCAAGATACTGAAAAAACTTCACATCAGTTCTTGGGCAATTTTCTCTCAATGGTGGTATTATCACAAAAAAACGCTATGTAAGGTGAACCAATACATGCGTGTTGTTAGTGAAGAATAGCGAGGTGGGGCAAACCAAACCAATGCTCAGTGGTCTTCTCCCACTGTCTGTGGGGTCATATCTACACTTCTTTACCAGGCACTCTTTCACATGTCTGCTATATCCAAACATCCTTTCACTTGTGTCTGCTTCAAGAAAACAATCTTTCATGTGTTTGCTTTAGCAAGGCACCATTTCACCTGTGTGCCCCAGCACGACATCATTTGTTACAACTAACTTTCCAAAGAGCTAGAAGTTTCTAATTCATTTATGTCTCCTCTTCCTGGATGCCCTGGAGCCCGCATTTCCATCTCATTTTGAGCACCCTAAGATTACAAGTCTTTGGAGCTCCCCGGGTGCTACTGTCTACCCGTGTTGGTATATGGATTCTAGTCCTGGGGTTTGAGATAATGTAAGGCCCGTAAACTCATCTTGTGAGGCTAAAGCAGTGTTAGAGACGTCCTCTTCACCAAGGTCCAGGCTTCTGAAGCAATGTCAGTTCCTTTTACTGTCTTGGGAAGCTGAGCCTGTCTTAGGAAGACAGAAACCCTAATAGCAATGGAGACAGGATCCCACTGGGAGAGCTGCTATCTTATCGGAGGGAGTGAGTGGCTCAGCCAGACCAAGTCCTAGGGAGAAATCAAGACCTTTTTAGATTGCACCAGGAAGGAACAAGAGTTTTTGAGAAGGACTCGGGGTGGAGTTTTTACTAAAACACATGGCCCTGGGCTGAACTTCAGAGTGCTCATCTCAGCTCCAGGTCTATGACTGAATAAAGGTAGAGACTTCAGGAGGAGGCCACACTGTGGTCCTTTCTAGTGCTTCGTATGAGCAATGTGTGGGCAGCTATCCTGAGGGCATGGAAACCTCAGACGTGTTAGGCACTGGTAGACACAGGAGCTAGGCTTCATTCTCTGGAATGAACACCACCCTAACCATTTGTTTGCAGTGGAACCTATGAGACTATCTGCCTAGTGTTTCCAACAACTCTCAAGTGAGCCCAGAGTGGGGCTGCTCAGCCGTGAAGAGTCCCTATGCTTGCTTCCCACTCACCAAATGTGTAATTGGAGCAATGGAAGTTGCTATAACTTCCCATTGTGTTGGTGGCCTGCAGGGCAAGGTCAAGTGGTCAGCCAGGCAGGGGAAGACTTCAGGTTGCTCCCTATGTAATGCTAGAGAGTAAACAAAACAATGTCTCCTCCTGAGAGGATGGCAGAGAAGCCCCCAGCCCCAGCCCACACAGAGACAATGGGCTCCCGCAGACCCACCATTAGGAGTCTGGTTAGAGATCAGTTCCAGGTAGTGGATGCCTGTGGGTCTGAAAGGTGAGGGACACTAAATCAGAGAACACGGGCACTGGCCAGAACTGTCCCCTGAGAGCAGAGTGAGGACAGAACCTGACAGGTGAAGTGCGAACATGTGCATCCTGGGCAGAAGTGGATCATCCTGGATGGAGGGAAAGGCTGGCCCTGACCCTTGCTTCTACATCAGGGCTTGTTAATACCTGTCCCTCTGATGATCCCTGGGACAGCGGAGATTGTCTTTATCACTAAACAAAGAAAATTGAAAAAATTCAAAGACCGAGTCTCAAGGGGTGTACACCACAGGGGGGAGCAAGTCAGACAGGAAGAGGTCTTCTGTCCAGCTCACTTGGGGGTCACATGAAGACATTGATGGGGGGGGGGTGTTGAACATGCATGCAGGGCTGAGCATAGCGCCCCACCTCTGTGGGTGGGGAGATGTCTGGGGATTGAATGCATGTGAAGGCCTTGACATAGCAGAACCCTCAAGATTCACCAAGGCCACCAGGCGAGAGGATCCCTGTGACTGAGAGAGGCAGAGAAGTGGCCATGAAGTTTGAGATGACCATTAACTTTCAGGATGGTCTCTGTCCAGGAACAAATGTATTTGCCTTCAGGAATATTGTGAGACCATAGTAAACAGAGCTATGGCTGAAATTAAATATTGCTAACTATTTAAAAAGTTAGGCCAAGATCCAGCATTGCTGAAACCAGAGTGTGTTGTGACCACAGTATAACACTTGCTGTCATTTACGAGCTCTGGGGCCATCCACAGAACACAAAGAAATAACATCAGAATCCAACAGAAACTGCCACTTTCAGGCTCCAATCAGAGTCCCTGCTGCCAGAACAAAGCTCTGCTCTGTTACACGGTACCCCTGAGGCCTGAGGCCTGAGGCTGGCAGGAGCCTCTGCGAGGTAGGTATATCCATGGAAACCACTCTACCTAGTTTCCCACAGGCTGATTTTTTCAGAGATGTTGACTCAAACAGCACTAGCTGTTAGGATTGCAAACAGGGCTGTCTGTAGGAGGCGCTGATGTCCCTGTGAAGAACTCAAGAAAGATAACGAAATGAGTAGAACCTGGAAACTGGAGAAGTCCCAGCCCCTGAGACTCAGAGCTCGAGGAAGGGTGGGTGCTGCAGGGCACCTTGAAGGAGGTCTAGTAGCCTGGTCCTTAGAGTGCCACCAAGATAGAAAGTGGATACAACTCCTAACAAGAGAAGCCAGGCCAAGCCTCCATGTTATCAGGGAAGGACACTAAACTGAAACCTTCAGTATGATCAGGAGTGGCTTTCCTGGGCACAGCCCTCACCCCACCATGCGTTTGAGAAAGCTTCTCTGGCATGATGAAGGTCCTCCGTGACCATTCAATAGCACTAATAAATTATGATAGAGCAGGAGGGAAAAAGAGTTGGCGTAGCACAAACATGCTAGCCCAGGACCATGAGGCCTTAGCCAAGTGACCTAAGATCATTTAGTTCTAATACCAAAGTCCACTTAGGGCACTGGGTCTCTTCAAAAAGAGACAAAATGTTAGCATTTTGTCTAGGCTCCGCCCCACAGTTACCTGGCAACAGCCAGGTATGCCTGACTCACTATAAAAGGGGCTGTTTGCCCCTCTGCTCTCTCTTGACTTCTTGCTGTAGCTCTGTCCTCTCCCTCCTGCTCCTCCCCTTTCTTCCCCCCCCCACCTCCAGTGCTCCGGCCTCTACTCTTCTACTTCCCCCTCCCCTTCCTTTCTCTGTCTCTACTACCTTCTCAACTCCCCTCCCCATGCCCTGAATAAACTCTATCCTCTACTATACCATCCGTCGTATGGCTGGTCCCTCAAGGGAAAGGGATGCCTCAGCATGGACACTCAGAGGCACCCCTTCCTCTACTTGTGACTGCACATCCATCAAAGATATTCCTTCTCTCTCCTTATCTTTTATAAAACACAACAAGAAGGATGGTTCACCCCACTGTTTATCTGAACCGAAGCCAGTAGAACTAGCCTTCACAGTGGGCTTTCTGGGCACTCTATTGCTGAGAGAATAGAGGGTGGGGCCTGGCTGGGACCTTGATAAGGGGACACTGAGGGTCTGCAGCTGTTAGCCTGAGCTTGGTAGACTCCAGGACCCCTCCTCATAAACACTGAGTTTGGGCCTTGGGACAAGTCCTGACTGGAGTTCCTGGCTGGGAAGTTCCCCTGATTCACAATCCTTCCTGACATCCTGCCCCGGTGTAATTTGATCTGCAGGCTTTTTAGATTCCCCGCCTCTCAGAACCCAGACCAGTTTCATTAAGCCAAAATTCAGGAAAAGGAAACTTCTGAGAAACCGAAACTGCTGGAGAAAGGGCAGATCCACCGCCTCTCCATCATTTGCCCTTCACTGCTGCTTCTGCTCGGCACCATGAACCACACGTCTCAAGCCTTCATTAGCACTGCCACTGGGGGACAACCCCCAAACTACGAAAGGATCAAGGAAGAATATGAGGTGTCTGAGATGGGGGCACCCCACGGATCGGCTTCTGTTAGAACTACTGTGATCAACATGCCCAGAGAGGTCTCTGTCCCTGACCATGTGGTCTGGTCCCTGTTCAACACACTCTTCATGAACTTCTGCTGCCTGGGCTTCATTGCCTATGCCTACTCTGTGAAGGTGAGTGTGCTAGAGTGGGGAGTGATGGTGTAAGAAGGTGTGTGTGAGCCTGAAGTTCTCCATCTAAATTCTCCGTCTACTCGGGTGGCACCGAGGAGGTAGGGGGTCCTTTGTTTAAAATAAGTTTGTGTGCACTCTTTCTTCTGTGGGGTGTGTATGTGTGTGTCTGTGTTGGCTTAAAGACTGTCTGGACAGACACAAGGTGAGGCTGCCTGGGGATTCTGGAGTCAGACTCTTTCAATGCAGTCTAGAGGAATACCTATAGTGCCCCTCCACCTTACAGACTGGGATGCTAGCCTGTGTGGAAAGTGTTCAGAAGATTCGTGAGGAACAATAGTCCACAGTGGGGTGAACCACAAGTGCTAGGGTCTCCTGGATGATCAGAATATGTAAAATGTTCCTGACTCAGGTCGGGGAGATGCGGTCCACAGGGAGTATGTCAGGAAAAACTGTCAAAGCATCTGCCTATCAGCTCCAGGGCCACTGATCATCTATCTGCTCTGCTCCAGTCTAGGGACCGGAAGATGGTGGGCGATGTGACTGGGGCCCAGGCCTACGCCTCCACTGCCAAGTGCCTGAACATCAGCACCCTGGTCCTCAGCATCCTCATGGTTGTTATCACTGTCGTTGCCGTCGTCATCGTCGTTCTTAACTCTAGTCGTTATTAGACTTACTAGAGAATTCTGGCTTCTGGTCCTGATGTGCTCCACAATCCTCAGCTGCATCCCTCCTTGCCCCGCCCCCACACGCAGGTGTAACGCCCATTTATCTATCCACGTGGATTCAATAAAGTACACTTGATAGCCTCCATCCTTTGCTTTTATTCATTCCTCCCCTCAATCTTCCTCACTCTGGGGTGGGCGTGTAAGTTATCCTCAATTTGCAGTAGTTTCTGACCTACTGTGGACATTTACTGGCCAAAGTCCTGGATGGTATTTGGCTGCTCCAGGCAGGAAGAACTCCAGCTTCATCTGACCTTGGCCCCATATTCCCAGGGCATCCATTCCAGTTCAGAAGTGGAGGACCAAGCCCGGGTCCTTGTTCTTCAGGAAGAATACTCTGGCCCAGACAAGATGGTGTCATAAGTTCCATGCGTGCTTTCCTTGGAACCCTGGGCTGATCTTGTCCAGGATTTTCAGCGTGCTGTGGTGGGGGCCTGGTGTCCCCTGCTGGTCTCACAGCAGCGTTGCAGTTCATTCTATGTCGCCCTGGAGCCTGGACTGACCTTAAAAAGGCTCAGAGTCGCTGCCCTGGCGCCCCCTGCTGGGATTCTGCAGATACGCTGGCCAGGTGACAGTGTGGGGCTTCTGGCCACCCCAACCCCCCCACCTACCCCGCTCCCCCCCCCCCCCATCCTATCTGGTAAGGGAGACCGCCAATCACGCAGTCTTCTGCCAGGATATGGAGGACTCACTTCTCCGGTCGAGGTGGTCCCAGTACCCACGTTTCCACTTCACTTAGGTGCATTGAATTTATGAGTCTCCTGGGGATGGATGGGCGGTATCTGTCTCTGTTAGTGCTGGGGCCAATCATGCATCTCACAGGTGCCTTTCCAAGGTTACTTATTTCTGGTTCTCAGAGGCAGGCACCTCAAGAGTTGCCTGGGTCTTCTCCTTGTGTCTATGGGACTCTGTTTGTCCTCCTAAACCATTGTGGTGGGTTTTAATGTCACCACAATACCTAGGGCAGCCCGGTGGATCTGAAGTGCCTTGACTGCTAGTGGGGAGGCCCTGTAGTGGTTGCTGCCAGGAATTGGGAGTGGGTGTGGTGGGTAGAAAGGGGTGGGGGCCACTTTCGCAAGTTAAAGGGTTTGAGTTTCTCGTCCAGGCTGGCTGAGCCCCAACTTGTTCTCCAGCCCAGATTCTGACAGAACTGATTTGCCCAGCACGGAATTTAACCACCAGAGGGGAACAAAAGGCAGCTTCAAGGGATATACAGAGTGCCCTCTTCACCCTCACAGGATGTCAGGCTCCCTGGGAGGGTGTGTGGAAAGAAGGTTTGAGAAATGGGGTTTACAGACTAGCTCTGAGGTATGGAAGATGAACGAGGCCCCTCTGCTGGCGGAGAACTTCCCTCTCTGCCAAGCAGCTATGGTTCCCCAGAACACACTTTTATAAAGGGATCCTGTCTTATTGGGGATTGGCTGAGTACTAAAGAGGTAAAAATGAGGCAGGGTAGAGATGAAAAGTTAGGAGGACACGGGAAAGGAAGAAGCCCCATCCTGGGGTCTAGTTTGTCTTCTTCACTAACTGAGAGTCAAGAAACTTGACAAAATCAAAATTGCCTCCATGATTGTCTTAATACTTTCTGTTTTTGGTTTTTGGTTTTGGTTTTTGGTTTGTTTGTTTGTTTGTTTTTCTGTGTAGCCCTGGCTGTCCTGGAACATACTCTGTAGACCAGGCTGGCCGTGAACTCTGAGTTCTGCCTGCCTCTGCTTCCCAAGAGCTGAAATTAAAGACATGGGCCACCACGGCCTGGCTCCTATCATAATACTTAACAAACTACTAACTGTTTTATGATATCTTGTCCTTATGATATCTTGTCCTGACATTTTTCCTGGTTGTCAAGGGTCAAATCTTACCTCCTTTACAGAAGAGCTTAAGGGGGAAGGAACCTGTCAGGGCACCAAGAGCAGTGCTGGGCTTCCTCAGTGCTGCAGCTCTGACGGAAGATAATCCTGAGGATCAAATTAGTACTGGGCAAGGATAACAGGCATTGCTGAGGGCCAGGCAGATTTTCTGTCTAAAAAACTTGGTTAAGAATTGATCTACCCTCATGGGCAGTGGTGGCGCACGCCTTTAATCCCACCACTTGAGAGGCAGAAGCAGGTGGATTTCTGAGTTTGAGGCCAGCCTGGTCTACAGCGTGAGTTCCAGGACAGCTAGGATTACACAGAGAAACTCTCTCGGGGGGTGGGGGGAAGAATTGATCTACCCCACAACTGGGCTTAGGGAAGAGGTACTGGAGCTCTTTGTGGGCTTGGAAGTCTTTTCAACTGAGGTAAAACAGCTATGGCACCTCACAGTCCTTGTTCAGAGCCATAGCCAGGTCCCACACAGCCTCCTTAATGCCTAGAGCACCGCTGTCTTAGTTAAGGCTTCTACTGCTGTGGTAAAACACTATGACCAAAGCAACTTTTATTTGGAGGAGCACTGTTAACTACCCTGCTCGCCATGCCTTACTCAGCCTACCTTCTTATCCCACCCAGGAGCACCTTTTCAGGGGCAGTACCATTCCCAGGGAGTTGGGCCCTTTGGCATCAGTCATTGCCTTAGGGTTACTATTTGCTGAGATGAAACAGGGTGGGTTTGTTTGGCTTACATTCCCACACCACTGTTTGTCTTAGGGTTTTATTGCTGTTAAAGGACACCATTACCACTGCAGCTCTTACCAAGAAAAACTTTTAAAGATTTATTTATTTTACATAGCTGAGTATACTGTAGTTGTTTTCAGACACAGACCAGAAGAGGGCGTCAGATTCCATTAGAGATGGCTGTGAACCACCATGTGGTTGCTGGGAATTGAACTCAGGACCTCTGGAAGAGCAGTCAGTGTTCTTAACCACTGAGACATCTCACCAGCCCTCCCCCCCAAAACTTCTTTTGTTTGTTTGTTTGTTTGTTTGTTTTTTGAGACAGGGTTTCTCTGTGTAGCCCTGGCTGTCCTGGAACTCACTCTGTAGACCAGGCTGGCCTCGAACTCAGAAATCCGCCTGCCTCTGCCTCCCAAGTGGTGGGATTAAAGGCGTATGCCACCACTGCCCAACAAGAAAAACTTTTAAACTGAGTTGTGCTTATAGTTTCAGAGGCTTGGTCCATCATTGTCATGGCAGAAAGCATGGCAGCATGCAGGCAGACGTGGTGCTGGAGAGTTCTACATCCAGATAGGCAGGCAGCAGGAAGGGAACTGAGTTGAGCCTCTGAGACCTCAAAGCCATCTTTTAGTGACCCACCTCTTCCAGCAAAGCCACACCTGTTCCAACGAGGCCACACTTCCTAATAGTGCCACTCCCTAGGGCCAAGCATTCTAAGGCAAGCCTGTAGAGGCCATTGCTGCTCAAACCTCAATACTGCTCTTCATTATTTGATGGGAACTCAAACAGGGTAGGAACTTGGAGGCAGGAGCTGATGGAGAAGCCATGGAAGGATGCTGCTTACTGGCTTGCTCCCCATGGATTGCTCAGCTTTTTCTCTTATAGAACCCAGGATCACCATCCCAGTGGTGAACCTTTCCACACCAATCACTAATTTTAGAAATGCTTTACATCTGGTTCTTAGGGAAGCATTTTCTCCATTGAGGTTCCCTCCTCTCAGAACTTGTGTCACGTTGACATAAACTATATTGACATAAACATAAAACTATATTGACTAAGACTAGTCATCAATTAAGAAAAGGAACCACAGGCTTGCCCACAAGGCCAGTCTGGTAGATATATTTTCTCAAATGAATTTCTTTCCCCCTTCCAAAATGACCCCAATTTGCGTCAAAGTGACATGAAACTAGCCTGAAGCTCACGTTCATGGAAGCAGGAGCTGATGGAGAAGCTCCATGAATCCTCCATGCCCTTTTCTGGGCTTACTTGCTGCAGGTCAGTCTGGTTGTCAACCTGTATGTATATCTGTGTACCACATGTGTGCAGTGTCCATGGAGACCAGAAGAGGGTGTTAGAGCACCTATAGCTGGAGTTACACGTGGTTGTTAGCTGCTACATGTGTGCTGGGAATCAAACCCAGGTCCTCTGGAAGAGCAGCCAGTGCTAGTAACTGCTGAGCCATCTCTCCAGCCCCACATTTTCTTGATTAGTGATTGATGTGGGAGGGCCCAGACAGGGCAGGCTGGCTTATTTAAGAAGCAGGCTGAGTGAGCCACAAAAGTGAACCTGTAAGCAGTGTTCCTCTATGCTCCCTGCTTTTGTTCCTGCCTTAGTTTTTTTCCTGATGATGTATTGTAACCTATAAGCCAAATAAACAATTTCCTCCCCGTGGTGGTTTGAGTGAGAATGGCCCCTTTAGGTTCATATATTTGAATAATTGGTCCCTGGTTGGTAGAATGGTTTGGGAAGGACTGGGTGGTATGGCCTTGGTGGAAGAAGTTTGTCACTGGAGGGTGGGGTAAGCTTTGATATTTCAAAGTCTCTCTCTCTCTCTCTCTCTCTCTCTCTCTCTCTCTCTCTCTTCTGTCTTTTTCTCTACACCTTGTGTGGTGTAAGCCCCCAACTCCTGCTCCAATGACATTCCTGCTTGACTGCTGCCATGTTCCTGCTATGATAGTTGTGGTCTCTGGCCCTCTGGAACTGTGAGCCCTAAAGTAAGCACTTTCTTTTATAAGTTGTGCTGGAGTCCAGTACCAGCCAAGTTCAGGTCCCAAAGAAGATGTTTGCAGTTTGCAAGGGAGGGGACTGCCATGATCTGAGGGTGAATTAAGATAGCTGTGTTTATTGAATAGACCTTTTATAGTCTATATTTGTATAATAGCCTATCCACAAGCAATATTGAAAGCATACTTAATAATTCCAAGAAATATATGATCTTTCCACGGATTGTTTTTAACCCATTTTAGTGCTAATTTTCAACATCAAGAAGCAAAGAGATCATCAACTTTATCACAGTATTTTTCTTTGAAGCAAAAGCAACACGTTTAGCAAGCATCTATGTCCCCATTGTTTTCTAAGGTTTAGTAACCCCACCAGGTGCCCCTTTTACATTTCCTCTTGCATGCTCTCAGCCTTTGTGGTCAGCCTTTGTGGTCAGGAGGTGCCAGGCATCGAGTCCTGAGAAACAAACCCACAAGAGCAATTTTCAAACCTCAAGGGGCATGATGCAGTCTTTGCACCAGGTAGCATGATCAGCATCGAGCTGTTTCCCAGTTGTGTTCCTTTGTGCCTCAGTCTTACAATATGTGCTTGTTCTCCTCCTGAGCTCCCTAAAGGGAAGGTCCTGATATCTTACTCTTTTCCATTGTGCCATACCATCCTGGTTCCTTCAATGCCTGCTCCTGTACATGGCAGAGGGGGATCAAGCATTCTAACTTCTTCCCAGGATCTGCTTCTCATGGAGCATGCCAGACCTTGCCATTCATCCTGTAAGTCATGTATGTACCCAGGGAATCAATTGTGGGTACTGCTCTATACTTATTAACTGAACTCTTGAGCTCAACTGCCAAGGGCTCAGGCTCTGGGTCTGACTGGGCCCATTGTTTCTCTCTCCCATTATGTTCTTTTATACTTTGGACCAGGTGTACCCAAGAGTTTCTGGCACCATCTTTCAGTTAATAAATCTTTAACTTTTCTATTCTCGGTGCAAACAGAGGGGCACAGTAGGGATTCCTGTGTAGGAGTCGGCAGAGTTATCACTCTGTGTAGTTTCACTGTGGTGGAGACTTTTTCCAAAGAATTACTTTCTTTAGAGAGACATTATACACATTCACATTTTCTACCAAAGCTCATACAAAATTTCCCAAAGGAGAAAAGCATAAGGAAACTCCCATAATGCATAGTGAGAATCATCAAAGATGAAAGTCAAGGCTGGTGTAGAGTTGTGATCTGTGATGTCGATGTGCTGGAACTTTGTCAAGCAGCCACGGTCGCCATGTGGTCCACACTAAAGTTGCCTTGGCCGTAGTGTCTTATCCCAGCAATAAAAAGGCAAGAGAATCCCCAAGTTGCAAGTGGTCCCAATTCTTATCTCAGCAACAGAAAAACAAACTAGGACACCCCCCCTACCCCGCCTCCCTCAAAGCCTGTAGGAACACAGGGAACTCTGTATCTTTCCTGGCAGAAGCAATGAGGGAAGTGAGAGACTGTCAAAAACACAGAAAGTTCCCTCGTGGTGAAGGACACACAAATCATTTGCCACTTTAACCTCTTTAGTAACTTCACATGGAGCCAGTATTTCAAATTTCACTGCATGGCAGGATGGATGAGGGAGAGGTTGAGAGAATATGACTTCCAGGCCTCCTGCCCTCCTCCTGATCTTAACAACCATAGTCCTGAAAGCTAGCGTGGGATCTTCAGTGCCTCCTGGCATCTGGCTGAGCAATGACCCCACCTCCAACCCAGGGGTGACATTGTGGAGTTCCGTTCTGCAATCCTGAGTGTGGGAAGTAGGGACCAAAGAAAAACCCAGATTGTTTTGATCCTGTTTTCTTGGCATCTCTTAGAATTAGTCCTGTCTAAGCCTTGAAGGATCCTCATGTACCTTGACCAAGGCAACTTATAGAAGAAAGGATTTATTCGGCTTATGGTTCCAGAGCATTAAGAGCCTTCCAGAGCCTGTTGTGATGAGCGTGTGGTAGCAAGCTGCAGATGTGTTGGTTGAAGCACAAGCTGACAGCTCACATCTTAATCCACAACAGGAAACAGAGACAACTGGGAATGTGTGTGGCTTTCAAGAACTTAAAGTTTGTTCCCAATGACATATTTCCTCTAAGAAGGCCAAACCTCCTATCAGCCACCAACTGGGGATCTGTTATTCAAATGTATGAGAATATGGGGGACATCTCATTCATACTAAGGAGTTTAATTCTCTATGAACTAGGATGCTTTGACTTAATTGTTAGTCAAGAGAGAAAGAGACAGAGACAGAGAGGGGGCAGGGAGTGTACTGCTTCTTTAAAACTTACTACTTAGTAAGTTGGCAGCCTGCCTCTTCAGTTGACACCACACAAAATGACCCGTGAGATGGGGCTGAATAACCCTTTAACATTATAAAATGCTTCTGTCTCCTCTCAGCCACGGAATGTTGGGGTGGTTTGAATATGCTTGGCCCAGGGAGTGGCACTATTAGGAGGTATGGCCTTGCTGGAGTAGGTGTGGCCCTGTTGGACGAAGTGTGTCATTGTGGGCATGGGTTTTAAGACCCTTGTGCTAGCTGCATGGAAGCCAGTCTCTCCTGTCTACCTTTGGATGAAGATGTAAAACTCTCAGTTCCTCCAGCCCCACATTTGCCTGGATACTACCACGCTCCCAACTTGATGATAATGGACTGAACCTCTGAACCTGTAAGCCAGCTCCAGTTAAATATTGTCCTTATAAGACTTGCGTTGGTCATGGTGTCTGTTCACAGCAGTAAAACCCTAACTAAGTTGAATGTGATGCTTCCCCTGGAATTTGGATTGAGTTTATTGACTGTTGAGAATCCTTCACAGTAGGAGAGGGTGGGGAGGGTCACTGGAACCTCACTGGAGAGTCCAGCCACTAGTCTCGCACCTCTACACCAGCTGTGATTCTGCCATAGTTGTGCATGGCCTTGGAGTCTCAGGAGGTGGAAGAATATATGGCGAGTGGAAGAAGTTAATTGAACTGGCACTCCACCAGTGCAGCTATGGAAGTTGCACAGTGAGACTGTGTGTGTGTGTGTGTGTGTGTGTGTGTGTGTGTGTTTGTGTGTGAGGTGTGGCTGCTTTGGAATAATGTATGCTTTTAAAGTAATTCCTTACCTATGCTAAATAGTCAACAATAATCTCATTGGTTCACCAAATTAGGTTTGGGTGGAATTGTACTTTGATTGGTCATTGAAGCTCAATAAAGAAGGGATAGGTGTTTGTTCATGTCTCCCAGGGAAAAAGTTCTTGTTACAAGTGGCCTCAGTAACAGTTGTCACTCAGATCAGTAGACACATCATACTCTATAGGTGGCAGCACCACTGCAGCACTTGAAACTAAAGGGGAAGCCACTCTTTCATCACATCCTCTTACCTTAGATGTTACCAATGAACACTCCAGGGTAAGCACAGACAGCCCGTGTGCCCCCTTTACAGCTTTGGGGAAAGGGGCTGAACTTTAGTTCTTTGGTCTCACAGAATCCTAAGATATGGATCAAGGCCAAGTCACAAAACAGGCCCCTTCAGGGGCACATTCTTCCTTGTTGTGAGGCTTATTCTTTTAGGACACAGAAGCCTTCTGAAGAAGGGAATACAGGGAAATGTCATTTCTTTCAGCACTGTCTGATCCCAAGCTGTGTAGAATGCAAACTACCTCCTTTGCCAGCCTTGGTCTGCTTCTGCCCTCCAGTTATTCAGGCACCATTGTTCCTTGGGCTGGACCTAAAGGAATGAAGTTTAACCAGGCAGGGGCTGGGCTGGAAAGAATGAAGCCTAACCGAGCAGGTGGGAAAGAAATAGCCATTTCCAGAAACAGTTTTCAGTGAAACAGCTCTCTTTGTTGTGAGTGAACAAGGGCTATATAAACCTTGGGGAGTAGGTAGAGGTTTTCAGGGTGAGTGTACATTATTGGCTGGAGCTGAGGTGCTGGGTATGTTTGATTTCTGGGTATGTTTGATTTGCATGAAGAGGAATTCCAGGTGCTTGTTGGACATGTTCTTATAGGGAGAGACAAAGTTTAACCTGTAATTTGGCCTCAGGACTATGTGACTATCTCAAGGGTGGAGATATGGTAGGGTTTTTTTTTTTTTTTTTTTTTTTTTTTTTTTTTGAGACAGGGTTTCTCTGTGTAGCCCTGGCTGTCCTGGAACTCACTGTGTAGACCAGGCTGGCCTCGAACTCAGAAATCCGCTTGCCTCTGCCTCTCAAGTGCTGGGATTAAAGGCTTGTGCCACCACTGCCCAGCTTGGTCTAGCCCTTCTTATTTCCAATACCCTAAACTCCTTCCGGTTCACAAGCCTTTGCCCATGCAGCTTCGCATCCTTCTGACCACCCTCTCATATCCTCTCTTATGATTCTCTTCACTCTTTCTTCTCTTGCTAGTCTCTGTCTCTTGCTATCTCCACTGTTCTCTCCTGCTTCGCCAGCCACGTCCAGTCTGCTCTCTTTGCTCTCTGCTCTGGACTCTTCCAGATGCTTCTGGATAGTTTCTCTCTCTTGTTCACAATAAAATCATCCCCCTTAAGAGCGGAGCAGTCACGTCAGCAGTTTCTTTACTGCATCCCCTCACAGGCAAGAAGAAAGAATCTTCTTGACCAAATGTCTCACAAATGCACTGTTTTTATTCTTTCTGCTTCCTCTGCTGTGAGACCCCCTGCTCCCATGAGCCTCTCTGGAGAGCCAGTTGCTATATGCAGGTTTCATGTCTCGGATCTGGCAGCATTCATCAGCTAAAGTGATTCTCTATGGGCGTCCAAAAATGATTCAGAAAGAGAGAACTCAGTTTCAGGAACTGGACAGGCCAGCTATATGTAAAAGGAAAGTCTAATGTGCTAGGATTTTGGAGGAGGAAAAGTCAACCTTTCCTCATGAATTTGACATCTACCTCATAAATATTTATAGAACGTTCAAATCCATATGTCGAATCCACTGGGCTACCTGCCTACCCCATCCTTTCAATCTCTCTTCGAGTACATGCTTTGTTTGTTTTTGCTTTTTAATTTTTTAAAAAATATTGATATTTAATTTTTAAGTTTTATTTTATTTATTTACATTTTAATTTTATGTGCATTGGTGTTTTGCCTTCATGTATGCATATGTGAGGGAGTCAGGTTCCCTGCAACCAGAGTAACAGGCAATTGTGAACTGCTATGTGGGTGATGGGAATTGAACCTAGGTCTTCTGGAAGAGCAGCCAGTGCTCTTAACTACTGAACCATCTCTCCAGCCCTAGAGTATATGCTGTAATTTGTTTTGCTAAATCAAATTGCTAAATCTTTTAAAATTGGTAATCCCCCCCCCCCCAAAAAAAAAAAAGAAAAGAAAAAAAAGACAGAAAACAACCAAGAACTAAATGATCCTTTAATATCTTGGTGCCATGGTTCAGAGGATCTTCCATCAAAGCAAGATGGAAGAGGCCCCTCTCTATGAGACCATCTGTCTCTTCTTTCCTGGAGCTTGGAAAAGCTCTATGTGCATCCTGAGTCTTCTTACTCGCATGTCTTGGAAACAAAGCATTTCTCTTCTGGTCACTTTTTCTATTGCAGGGCCTATGTTCTTTCCTCATTATGAAACCCTCCTCTTACCACTTCCCTTCCTCTGTGGTTACTTAAAACCCCCAGTTAATCTCTGTCACCCAGCAGAACTGTTCCACTTCTTTCTTTGATTGATGGCGAGGAGATGAGGATTGCCGACTCCTCTCTTCCTCTTTTGGCCTTGAAACTCAGTGAGACTGAGTTCTCTTGAGTTTGGCCAAGAGAGAAACTTCCAATTGCTAAGGGAATTTGATGGGATCCCACTCTGCCTTGCTTACTGTCCTCTCCCTTAGTGATAGAGACAAGGGCTTAGATAGAGCTTATTACTTTCTATTGCTTACAGGACTCAAGATGGTGTATCTATTGTAAATATCTCTTGTTCTACACAGCATGAAGAAACACTCCTGAGACCACCTTTCCTTCACTTGACATTTGATTTGCTTCTGGGTGACTCCAGTTCCAGATGAAAAAGATATCCCCTTATCCTACTTGCCTTTCACAATCCAACATCTGAGTTCCAGAAATTTTAAAGCCTGTAGACTCCTCTTTCATAAACTTGCACCATGCATACAGACTATATGTATGCATGTGTGTGGGCACATATGTTCTGGTGTGCATCCACATGTATGTATGTGCATGTGGAGATCAGAGGTTGACATGGAGTGTTTTCTTTTATTGCTTTCCACCATATATGTTTAGGCAGGGTCTCTCATTCGAACTCACAGCTCACTGATTCATTAGTCTAGCTAAGCCATCTTGGTTCAGGATCCTGCATATCTGCCTCCTAATCACTGGGGTAACAGGAATTTGTTTTACCTGCCCAGCATTTCCATGAGTGCTGAGAAGCCAAACTATACTCCTCAGACTTGAGCAGCAAGGACTTTGTACTCTGAAATGTTGTGGCCTTTACTCCGCCTCAATGCTTTTGCCTCAACGCTTTGGTCAAGAGAGAGAGTGGGGCTGCAGGGGCAGGAGACTCGAAGAATGGAGACAAGACAGGGTGTGATCAAGTCTCTTCTTTTTCAAGTCTCTTATTGAAGGGAATTCTGAGGTATTTATATACACAAGCAGGAGAACACAGGTGAAAACACTTTACCACGTGCACCATACAGCTGAGGTCACTAAACAGCAAAACAAGCTATGTGGGATAAACAATATATTTATCAGAGTGTGCTTTAGCTGTTATAGGCTTCTGAAAACCAAGTCTTTCATCAGGGTATATGGTTCCAGATGGCTGCAAAGTTGATCTAGCCGCTTTCTACTAAAGTCGGCTCCCAACAGGTCCCCCTTTTTAAATTTTTTCAAAAGGGAAGGCTGGGAAAACTTACGGAAACAGTGCCTGTCAGAGTCCCCTACTTCCAGCCTGTAATATCGGACCTGTATGGGTTTCATTTGTTATCTGTTGTCATACCAAAGCCATCAGTTTGTTGAACAGCATGAACCCGAGAGACAAGAGACTTAATATCTAAACTGTTGATATAAAAGCAACACTCTTTAAGGCAACACACAACTTCCCCTGTTGGAGAAGTAAAAGGTCTAAGCCTTGTACCCACAAATTTTCAATAGAAGAAATTATACCAATGAAATCCTTGAATTTTGCATCAGCTTAGTAACAATTATACAGATAAAGACAGCCTAATATTAACCACCTCAGTCCCCAAGTCTAGGGAATTGGGGCGCCGACTCTTCATTAACTTCAAGCTGAACATGGGCATCGAGATATTAGAAGAGGGATGAGGGGAAGGGTAAATTGATAAGCCTCTGATGTCTGTCTTAACTGCATCCAGCTGGAAGTCCAGGGCATCAGTGAACATGCAGGTGATAAGATTCATTCTCCAAAGCTGTGTATTCTGCAATATACAAATCTCAAAACAAATTTTAGTATCAAGATAATTATTTTGTTTGATTCTCTGGAATCTAGTGTTCTGGAGGCCTACCTCTGTCATGTCTGATCCTTATAATTCTGGAAGACATAACTACTACCTTAATGACCTCTTCAGAAAACACATAGAAAACCCCTTTTTCCCAAATCAGCCTTTCCTTAAGCCAGTAACCAGAAAAACCTTTACATTGAGTTTTTATCCAGAAAAATATAACTATATAACTCAAAATCACACCCATTTTTAAAGTTAAATCAATTAACATTATCATTCTGTTCAGCTCTCTGCCTAGAGCAGCCTTCTATTTATTCCTCGCATCTTTAAAACCTTTTTCATCTGTTTTTACTCACTTATTTCTTGCCCCATTTTCGTTACTATAACCTTTATTTATTTATCTGTTTGACTGTCTTGACTCAGAGCAGCCTGCAATTTACTCCTTGCATCTTTAAAACCTTTTTCATCTGTTTTTGCTTATTTTTTGCCCCATTTTTGTTACTATGCAATCACCTTTGTTTCACTTCCGAATTCAGCCAGCTCCATCAGTCGACTGGTTCTCCAGCGCAGGGTGTCTTCCACTGTATCCCACTTACTGGAGCCTGATGTTGACCACAAATGTTGAGGCCCGTGCTCTGCCTCAATGCTTTGCCTCAATGCTTTGGAGCTAAGTACTCTGGTCAAGAGAGAGAGTGGGGCTGCAGGGGCAGGAGACTCGAAGAATGGAGACAAGACAGAGGTTCTGATAAAGTCTCAAGTCTCATACCAAGTCTCAAGTCTCTCTTATTGAAGGGAATTCTGAGGTATTTATATACGCAAGCAGGAGAACACAGGTGAAAACATTTTACCACGTGCACCATACAGCTGAGGTCACTAAACAGCAAAACAAGCTATGTGGGATAAACAATATATTTATCAGAGTGTGCTTCAGCTGTTATAGGCTTTTGACAACCAAGTCTTTCATCAGGGTATATGGTTCCAGATGGCTGCAAAGTTGATCTAGCCGCTTTCTACTAAAGTCGGCTCCCAACACTGAAACGTCTCCCAAGTCCCAGATGTATCTTTCTAAAGCTGTTCTCTGTAAGGATGCAGAAGTGATTCGGGGAGAATACAGTTTCAGGAATTCAGTCAGCCAGTTACTCTGAGTTCCTGGGATGATTAAGAGACACCCTGATCACCTCTGTTCCTATGCTTTAATGCATGAAGAAAGATACTCTTACCTGAGGCAGTCACTGGATACCTGGATCGGAATCCTCTAGATTCTTGGTTTCTTCTCTTTTTGTATGGGGATCAGTTACCTGTCCAGATGATCTGCCCTGTTGGCAAGTCTGCTTTACCACATATATAATTGTCACTAGAAAAGTTTTGTGGGGGCTGGATTGATGGCTCAGCAGTTAAGAGCACTGACTGCTCTTCCAGAAATCCTAAGTTCAATTCCCAGCAACCACATGGTGGCTCATAACCATCTGTAATGGGATCTGATACCCTCTTCTGGTGTGTCTGAAGACAGTGACAGTTTACTCACACACATAAAATAAATTTAAAAAAGGAACATTCTATGGGGGAATAAAGTTAAAAAAAACCAAGTCATAATAAAAGGGGAACCTCTGTATCATTTGGCCCCCATATCTCCTTCCTTATGTATGACCTGCTCTACATACAAAGGCTCTGGGGTTCAGAATGCTATCACTGGACCCAATGACTCAACAGGGAGTCTCTTGTTCATCCTTGACTGCCCCTCCTCTTTTTGTTTTAATTAATTAAAAAGGAATTGTGTATGTGTTTGTCTGTGCACCACCTGCATGCAATAGTGTCGGAAGAGGGTGTCAAATCCTCTTGAACTGGGGAGTTACATATGTTTATCAGCTACTATGTGGGTGCTGAGAATCCAACCCAGGATCTCCAGAACAGTCAGAACCCTTAACCACTGATCTCCAACATAGTTTTTTCAAGGTCCAAGCAGTTATAATATTTTTCTAAGATTGGTAACAAGCAAAACAAACAAGAACTTTATAGTTGGACAATGTGTGAACAAGTAATCTTAATTATTGCATGTTATAAATTCCAGTTAGCGTCTCTCTTCATAAGTTGATAAATTTGCTTATGTTGCTGTTTCATAATATTAAGGAAGGAAATGAAACAGGAGGGAGTCAGCAAGTAGGAGAGAGAAACATGAGGAAGGCAGAGAGTGTGAGGCTATATCTTTTACTGAGAAAGATGAAAAGAACAGAATATTTTTTTACAAGAATTTTTTTAACAAGATTTTTTTTCCTCCTAAGATAAAGTGACTGGTAGCCGGGCAGTGGTGGCGCACGCCTTTAATCCCAGCACTTGGGAGGCAGAAGCAGGCAGATTTCTGAGTTCGAGGCCAGCTTGGTCTACAAAGTGAGTTCCAGGACAGCCAGGACTACACAGAGAAACCCTGTCTCGAAAAACAAACAAACAAACAAACAAACAACAACAACAAAAAGATAAAGTGACTGGTCAAAATGGGAAAGAAAGAAGAGAGGCAAAATCAGGAGGCTTGAGCTCATAGATCTGAAGGAATCGTTTGTGGAATATGTGGAGAACTTAAAGATCACTGATAACCAAAGTTTGGTTAAAGTCCCAAGATCAAATTGAGAATGCTGGTAGAAGACTCGAGAAGAGTCCTCTATTTAATTTAGTGAGCTTCTTTTAAAATAGTGGTGAGTTCTATGTAACATTTATAAAAACTAGCTGGAAGTTGCTAGGTAGTAGCAGCCCATATCTTTAATCCCAGCACTCAGGAGGGAAAGGCAGAACTCAAAGAGGCAGGTGGCTCTTTGAGTTCAAGGCTAGCCTGGTCTACAGAATGACTTCCAGGACAACCAGGGCCACCCAGAAAAATCCTGTCTTGAAGTCTCCCCTCCAAAAAATTTTTTTAGGGTGTATGTGTGCACACAGATGTGGAACTCAGAGGACAACTTGTAGGATTTGATCAATTCCTACTATGTGGGTCCCAGGGATTGAACTCAGGTCTTGTCTTTAAGTTTGGTGGCAAATACTTTTTACCCCCTGAGCCATCTTGCATATCATCCATGTTGTAAAAAGGAATCTGCGTGTATAATGTTGTTATTAGCTTAGCACCTGTAGGACCCTGAAGGGCTGCCATGCCCTGGCTGAGACTTTCTGTGTGCTGCTGTCTGACAAGTAACATTCTGCTGTTTTTCTAAGATCAAAACATCCTGATATAGGCATGGTGCCCCAGGAAGGGAATTTACACTTGACAGCCCATTGCCCCCTCAGTTGAGTTCCTGTTTGTGTTTTTCCTTCCCTGGCTTGGTGTATATATTGAACCTGCTCAGTAAAAGCTTTGACATTCTCTTATAATGAATGACCAGAGTCTGTGTCTTCCTTTAATCCCCCAGGCCTACACCTGAGCTCAGTACCATGACAGCACTGGTGCTGTCAAGTGGAGGTTCCACCGAGACTAGGAAAGTGAGGAGAACCTGACTGGATCATTCCTGAAAGAAACCGGCTGGTGCAGTGAGTGGAACATATTGGAGAAGTGGTGCAGGATCAAACCGAAAGTAGTGCTATGTGAGTTTTGATCGCACCATGGGGATTGTAAGTTCCTTCCTAGGAGTAGTGGCACAGAATGATGCGTCTAAAAAAAAAAAAAAAAAAATCTTTGTATGAGGTGGAAAATAGCTCCAGCTCTAAAGATGAGGAAGAAACTTTAGAAAAAGAAATAGCTTATTTAAAGGAAAAATTAAAGAAATGCAAGGTCTGAAAGGGAGCAGATTAGAAAGGGGAATGACGACCTAGTAAAAGCCCTTTTGTGGATTCTACAGAGGCCACTGCTGCTCTGGCATATGATGAATGCTCCCCGAGGGATTGGTGGGTAGAGGAGCCCATCCCTAAGAAGGGGGTGATTTTTTCTAAAACGGGTTCCAATCATGCTTATTCCTGTAATGGAAGTCCCTTACCCTAATAACCCTGGCCAAATGCTTAGGCAGCATGTGCCATTGTCTTTAAGGAATTAAAGATCTTAAAGAAGCAGTTTCTTCCTATGGGGCCTTGGTACCCTTTACTTTGGCAATTTTTGAGTCCTATAGCACCTTTAATTTAACACCAGGAGATTTGCAATGACTATGCCGCATGACATTGAGTGGAAGAGACTATTTACTGTGGAGGGGAGAATATCAGGAGCAATGTGTTACCTTAGCAAGATTAAATGCACAGGCAGGGCAGCCCCAGAGAAATCTGGAAATGCTAACTGGATCAGGACAATATGCGGCTCTCCATCAGCAGATTCATTATGATTCTGCTGTTTATGCCCAAATTGCCGCTGCAGCCATTAGAGCCTGGAAAGCCTTGTCTTAAAAGGCAGCTGGAGATCAACTATCTAAAGTGGTTCAAGAACCTTCTGAGCCCTTCCAAGATTTTGTGAATAGACTACTCCAGTTGGCAGAAAAATTGTGTGGGGATGCTGATACCGTCATACTCATAGTAAAACAGTTAGCCTTTGAAAATGTTAATAAATGGTGCAAAGAAGCCATTAGACCACATAGATCAAAAACCTCAAATGATTACATTAGAGTTTGCAAGGAAATTGATGGAAATTTTGTTATGGGACAAGTACTTCAAGCTGCCGTGCAAAAAGGATCTAGCAAGAATAAAACTTGCTTTGGATGTGGCCAAGCTGGACATTTTAAAGAGGGATTGTCCAAAGAACAAGGGGATTACGAGTCCTGACCTGTGCCCTTGATGCCAAAAAGGCCATCATTGGGGTAATGAATGCAGGTCAAAATCAGATGCTGATGGCCACTCTCTCCCTACTCTGGGAAAATGGGCAGCAGGGCCCACTCTGGGGCCCACAAACCAAAGTGTACAGAGCCATGAATACCACTATTACCCCTACTCCAGTTCTATTTGTGCCTCAAACCAACCCCTTTATGTCAAAAACCTTGTCAAAGGTAACCAGGAAGCACAGGATTGGACCTCCAATCCTCTGCCAGAGCAGTATTGACGCCTCAAATGGGCCCTCAAGCATTAGGTACTGGAATGTATGACCCCATCCCTCAGGGAGTGTAGGCCTTCTCCTAGGATGCAGCAGTGCCTTGTTGAAGGGAATTAGGATCCTTCCGGGAGTGATAAGACTCAGAATATACTGGAGAAATTAAAATTATGGTTACTGTGAATAGGGAAGTTGTAGTTATTCCTCAGGGAAATAGAATTGCCCTGCTTGTTCTCTTGCTGCAGTTATCCACTAAACATGCTACAATTAAGGATACTAGAGGTGATGAAGGATTTGGATCCACAGGGACTACCGTCTTCTGGGTTTCCACCCTCGAGGACCACCCTACCCTTACCCTTTGGGTTGATGGAAAGCCTATGCAAGGAATTCTGGATACTGGTGCAGATACTACTGTGAAATCTAAAACATCTTGGCCTAGTAGGTGGCCCCTGGATAGATCCTCTTCCACCTTACAAGGAGTGGGGACAGCTACTGCACCCCTCAAGAGCAGTAAGATCTTAAAATAGCGAGATGAGGAAGGACATGAATTATTACAAAAGGGGATTTGTCCTCAGAAGTTACAGATTAGAATAGATACTCTGAGAACTTTAAATGATTATCAAACATTGTTAGGAGACATAAATTGGTTGAGACCTTCCTTACAATTAAGCACAGGACAGTTAAAACCTCTCTTTCATATTCTTAAGGGAGATGCATGACCCACTTCCCCCAGACAATTAAATGAAGAGGCTAGGGAATGCTTGAAAATGTACAAGAAGCTCTTGAACAAGCTCATTTAAATTATGTAGACTATTCAGGGAAACTGTTATTTGTGGTTTTTGCCTCAAAGCATCTTCCAACGGGTGCCTTTTGTCAGGAAGGCCCTATTTTATGGGTTCATTTGCAAGCTTCACCCTTCAAGATTGTTTTATCTTACCCACAGGCAGTAGTTTCCTTGTTGTTTAAAGCACATAAAGTAAGCCTACAAACATTTGATAAAGAACCAGATATGTTTATTACCCCTTATAATAAGGATCAGATACAAATTTTATCTCAAAATTGCATTGATTGGGCCTTGTTTGTTTGTACCCTTAATAGCCAGTTTGATAATCATTATCCAGATAATAAGTTGTGCCAATTTTTTAAGTTCCACCCGGTGGTTTTTCCAAAAATTATTTCCAATCAGCCCCTGAATCAGGCTTGCCTAGTATCTACCGATGGATCCTCCAATGGTAGGGCTGCAGTTGTTTCCCAAGGTAGAGTTGAGACCTTACAGATGACCAATTGCTCTGCACAATTAGCAGAACTAAAGGCTATACAATTGGCACTATCTTTGTTCTCAAATGAAGCTTGCAACATATATACTGATAGTGTATATGTTTCTCAAATTATGGAACCCTTGGAGACTGCATCTTATGTGGCACTTATGTCTTTGATTTGCTCTTGCCTATTGCAGGTGCAAACTCTTTTATGGCAGCAAACTTTGCCTGTGTTGGTGGGTCATATTTGGGGACATTCATTGTTGCCAGGCCCCTTGGCCCAAGGTAATAGTGAGGCTGACTTTCATATCAAACAAATTTTGCTTGCCTTAAATTTAGTCACTAATTATAATAAGACTGTTGCTATGCATAATAAATTTCATCTTAATTCAAATTCCTTGAAACTTCATTTTAACATTACCAGAGAACAGGCTGTTCAAATTGTCACTTACTGCCCTCACTGTGCTCAGTTTATCTCCTCCCCTAATTTGGGAGTGAATCCCTGAGGTCTTGCACCCAATGATATTTGGCAAATAGATGTTACACATATTCCCTCGTTTGGGAAATTACACTTCATTCATGTTACCATGGATACCTTTTCTGGTATGATTTTTGCCTTGGCTCACAGTGGGGAAAAATAAAAGATGTTAAGAATCATTGTCTGCAGACATTTGCCTATTTTGGGGTTTTCTGCCAAATAAAGACTGATAATGGCCAGCCTATGGTAGTGTGTCCTTTAATAAATTTTGTGATGAATATAATATTACCCATAAGACTGGGGTTCCTTATAATCCACAAGGCCAGGCTATTGTGAAAAGACCACATTTAACGTTTAAAAATTATCTTGAAAAAAAAAAACAAAACAAAAAAAGGGGGGGTTTACTTCACCTCATACAAGATTATCCTTTATTTTATATATTTTAAATTTTTTATTAGTAGATAAAAATGCATTGTCTGCAGCAGACAGACATTGGAAATAAGCCCTGAAGGCACTGGGATTAGTGAAATGGAAAGAATTGTCATCAGGTGTATGGAAAGGCCCTGACCCTGTGTTAGGGTGAGAGGTTCTGTTTGTGTTTTTCCTAAAGATGCTGAAAGTCCTGTTTGGGTTCCTGAGCATTGTGTGTGCCCTGTCACTATGGAGCCTTGCCCAGGCGGAGATCTACTGGAGCCTTGTGAGGAATCCCCCAGTTCTGATGTCAGTGGGGTTGAGTAGCTTGACCTGGCTGGGCATAGTTTTTACCAACAAGATTGCTGGAAAAGCTGCAGCTAATTTTGAGAAATTTACACTTTCTTTCTTCCTTCCTTCCTTCCTTCCTTCCTTCCTTCCTTCCTTCCTTTCTTTCTTTTTTTTTTTTTTTGTTGTTTTTTGTTTTTTTTTGTTTTTCGAGACAGGGTTTCTCTGTATAGCCCTGGCTGTCCTGGAACTCACTCTGTAGACCAGGCTGGCCTCGAATTCAGAAATCCGCCTGCCTCTGCCTCCCAAGTGCTGGGATTAAAGGCATGTGCCACCACCACCCAGCGAAATTTACAATTTCTTAATGTTACTCAACAGTTATCTATCTACATCCAGAAGATTAATGATACTTGTGTGCAGCCTCTCTATGGAGAGAAGGTTTTAGCAGGATTCAAGCTGGCCAGAAGGCTCCTTAAGGGTGGACTAGAGGTCCTTGTCTTTGGAAGTCCTAGCCTTTGGGGCAGCCACAGTGGGATTGATATTTCTTTGCCTCTTTTGCAGACAGCCGATCCAGTCCCAGGCAATTACTAAGCTGGTGCTTGTGTCATTGGCAGGAGAGAACCCTTCTGCCTAGGCTTGGCTCAGCCTTTACTGAGAATAGTTAATCAATGGCGAGCAGATCCTTTGTAGTCCTTACCTACCTAAGACAGGGGCCCTGAGGCTGGCAGGGATTCCCGATGATGGGTAATTGGTATTGACAGAAGGTGACCTAAGACAGACACTTTTAGCCTATAAAATAAAAACAGGAGACCTGTAGGACCCCGAAGGGCTGCCATGCCCTGGCTGAGACTTTCCATATGCTGCTGTATGACAAGTAACATTCTGCTGTTTTTCTAAGATCAAAACATCCTGATGTAGGCATGGTGCCCAGGAAAGGAATTTATACTTGACAGCCCATTGCCCCCCAGTTGAATTCCTGTTTGTGTTTTTCCTTCCCTGACTTGGTGTGTATATATATTGAACCTGTTCAATAAAAGCTTTGGCATTCTCTCATAATGAATGACCTGAGTCTGTGTCTTCCTTTAATCCCCAGGCCTATGCCCAAGCTCAGTACTGTGGCAGCGCTGGTGCTGTCAAGCGCCTACACACTGTTAAAATGTTTTGTTTCTTCCTAGTTAACCCCTTCCATCCCAGATGCCCCTGGAGTGGAACGAGGTTGGAACCAGCAGAAACTCACCTTAGAAGCTCAAGAAATGCCTCTACTCAAGAGTGCACATATTTGGGGGGTGGGGGGGAAACAGGCATCACAAATCTTTCAGTGTGCCTGACACCTGGCCAAGGGGAAGTGACTGACAGTGTTACCCCCACTTCCTTCCACTTTTTCATTTTCTGTCTAGAGACGAGATGGAAGACAGACTTCTTAATTTCTAAAATTTTATCTGTATGGGTGTTTTGCTTGTATAATGTTTGTGTACCTCTTGTGTGTCTGTTGCCTGGGGAGGCCAGAAAAGGGTGTTGGGTCTTCTGGAACTGGAGTTACAGATGGTTGTGAGTTGCCCAGTAGGTGCAGGGAATGGAATTTTGGGCTTCTGAAAGAGCAGCCAGTGTTCCTCACTGCTGACTCATCCCTTTAGCCCTGGAAAACAGACCTCAGTCTCCTGACATCTCTGCTTGTTGGCTCTCTGAATAAGCTGCTTTAAAAAAATCAGTTCTGGGGGCTGGTGAGATGGCTCAGTGGTTAAGAACACTGACTGCTCTTCCAGAGGTCCTGAGTTCAAATCCCAGCAACCACATGGTGGCTCACAACCATCTGTAATGAGATTTAATGCCCTCTTCTGGTGTGTATGAAGACAGCTACAGTGTACTTACATATAATAAATAAATAAAACAAAAACAAAACAACAACAAAAAATCAGTTCCAGAGCCGGACGGTGGTGGCGCACACCTTTAATCCCAGCATTTGGGAGTCAGAGGCAGGCGGATTTCTGAGTTCGAGGACAGCCTGGTCTACAGAGTGAGTTCCAGGATAGCCTGGGCTATACAGAGAAACCCTGTCTCAAAAAAAAAAAAAAAAAAAAAAAAAATCAGTTCCAACGGGAGACAGAGGAAGGTGGATCTCTGAGTTTGAGGCCAGCCTGGTCTACAGAGCAAGTCCCAGGACAGCCAGTGCTACACAGAGAAACCTTGTCTGGGAGAAAAAAATATCTCTTCGTCTCTATCATCGGCATCTGCAACTACAGGCAGCAGCAGCAGCAGAGCCCACATTTTGGTTCCATAACTGCTCCACCCCCAGCAGGTCCTGCCCACCCCAGCGGGTCTCACACCCCCTCCCCCATCACAGCAGGCCCCTGCCTCCCTCCTTTTCCCCCTCTCTTCCGTGATGCTAGGCCTGTTGCTTGGTCCTCTTGCTGCCAGTTTTCTTAGGTATTGAGGGATATGGCCATCCTAAGCACCCTTGTCACCAATAGTTAAGTCACTTTGTTTTTCACTCCTGTTTCCTGGAAGGCCTACTCACGTGTGTTTCTCTCAGTATCCTACAAATCCCAACGGTTAGGCAACAAAAATTCTTTTACCGGTTATATAAATTTTATTTATATTCTGCATATAAAAGAGTAAAGTATCTAAATCTCAGAGATTAAAATAAAAATCCAGGTCTTCCTCTCTGAGACTGAATCTGGAGACATTACACACTCTGCAGTATTGAATAAGACTTGAAAACCATGGGACCATCCAGTCAATTGTCCTGTCATCTAGGATTCCATAGCCTTTGCTACTGGTTTAATTTTTATTTGTGTCTTTGGCCCTGACTCACTTAACCTCCTGCTATGATTGACATCTTTGAACTCTAGGCCTTAAAAGTTCAGCTAATGATGACTTTGGGATGTCAGCTGCTGCTGGCTATAATCATAGCAGAACATAGGAGGGCTTTGGTCTTGGGTCAAGGACCCCATCTGGAGCCTGTGTGTGCTGCTGCCCATCAGGTCCTGGAATGGTGTTATGTGTACTCTCCTACAGTTATCAGTTTCAAACTGTCCCCAGCACAACCCTGAGGGAGGAGTTTTAATTGATGGCTCACTCTCCAATTGCCTTTTAGCCATTTGGGAAATAAATGGGAAATTCCAAGATTGTAAATTAGTTTGTGCAGTAATGTGATTATATAATGTTGGAAACCAATTACTTTTGTTCTGTGTAATTTTTTTTAATAGTTAGCAAAATTTCATGTCAACTATAGCTTTAAAAACAAAACAAAACAAAACTTGCTCCTGATGAACAGGCCTTATTTCTCCCTAGGACTCTTTCTGGTGGAGCCACTCACTTACTCTAAGACAACAGCTTCCCCACTGGGATCCTGTCTTCACTGCCTTTAGGGCCTCAGTCTCTCGAAGACATGCCCATGTCCCCGAGGTCAAGCAGTGGTCAAGCAGTGGTTGGTCATCTACCCAAGTTCTGAGGACTGTCTGCATCAAGATCTGCACTTTTCTTGGGCACCATGGGAGAATGGGAATCAGGATTGATAGTTCTCTCAGCCCTACCTTTCCTGGAAAAGCCAATTATTTGAAAAGAGGCCCCCACCCAGCATGCTGTTAACCACAGATGACAGCAGGGAGCCAAAAGCCTTCTACTCAGTCCCAGTCATTTCCTGTCCCTGGACTGGAGGAAAACAGTTGGTGAGGTGCCCCGGAGCCAGTGAGCTGAGACTGTTCCAACTCAGTTCCCTACTGCCCACTGCCCACTGCCCACTGCCCACTGCAACCTCTGTTAGGCCAGGGACCCTGTTCCCCTCACTCAGTGTTCATACACTGAGACTGTGCAGGAGTTCCTAGCACAGGCATCTTGGTGTCCTATAGTTGGGTTTCTGTTTCCTGTGAGTCCCTTGGGCACTTTTCAGACTGCCTATGCCCAGTCTGCAGAGTGAAAAGACTTTTCATGAACTGGACTGTAGGAATTCCTCTAGGCTCTGGGGTTGAGGGGACAATCTGACTCCAGACTCTCCATGTGTCTGCCCAGGAATCTCCAAGGCGTTATTACCCAACTCCCTGACACACACAGTACACCAGGCAAACAAACTGTCATTCAGCCATAAACACAAGCGCCAGCCCCTCCCTCCCAACACACACCAGATGCTGTTTGGGTCGAGATCCTCAGGCTCAGTTTCTTAGACTCCTGCTCTTCTTCTCTCCCACATTCACCTTCGGGTATAGGCAACAGAATCTGGACAGCAGAGGTTCACACAGAGTGTGCTAAACAGGGACCAGATGGTAGCCAGGCACTGAGACCTCACTGGGCATGTTGATGGTGATGATTATCATGGCAGTAGAACCACTGTGATCCCCTGAGCATGGCCACTTCACACTGCTGCTATGCATGTCCTTGTTATGGGGCTCACAACTGTTGTGAGCCAGAACAGGGTGGGAAGTGGGTGCCGGAGAGGGTCTGGAGGCCAGCATGGCAGAAGCCTAAGCTTTCTGCCATGTTTTCCATTTCTCAGAAGACACTTTGTAAGTTGGTGTACTTCCTAGAGACCCAGGAGAGGACAAATTACAGAGTTTTACATTTCAGCTCTGGGTGTTGTAAAGCCCAAATGAAAAGGACCTCACCAATCCGTGGAGAACTGCAGACGCACCCCAAATCACTCACGAGAAACACAACTTGATTCAATCACATGAGGTTTACTGGCTAGCCAGGATTGTCTTCCCAAAAGCCCACGAAGGGGCAGAGGAATTCAGCCACGAACAAAAAAATTTTACAGCTTTTAAGGGGGAATCTACAAACCAGGTGGGGGTGGAGGTAGGGAAGGGGGAAGGCTGAGAGTGGAGTTAGGGAAGGGGGAAGGAGGGGGAACAGGTCACTAGGTCATCAATATATTTGATCTCAAATTCTTAAGATGGATGGTATGTCACTTTATAATTGGCTATTTCGAACTAGTTTCACACTATATATCATGAACTCCAGTTCAAGGGGGGGTCAGGCTAATCTCGAACTTTTAGCATCCTGGCACCAACTGTCTCAGGGTTGTTAGTTCAAAGTGCAGCCAGGCTAATCTCGGGCCCATAGCATCCTGACACCATACATCTTATGGTTTGTTTAGTTAGGGCCATCTATTCAAATGGTCAGCTAATTTCCTGGGACTGAGGCGACATAGTATTTGACTTACAGGTTTTTATGTCTTTGCTTTTAAGAGTAGGGTTCAGGGGATCAACTTATGATTTTTCTATCTTTCAGTGTGTACTGGGGAAGGCCACTCCCACAAAGGCTCTTTTCAGTGAGATAGGAATCTGAGGAGATGGGCAGCAGCAGGCATTCCTGCAGCTAGCGTTTGGTGTGCTAGGGATTTAAGTTCTTTAATACCCCAAGCGTGTAAGTGACAGCAAGTGACAAGGGCTGCTGAGAGCAGACCAGGAACACTTCCCAGGATTCAAGGCAACCTGACCAGACTTAGATATTACAGGTGATACACTAACCAAGCCTTACTGGCTTATCCTCAAAGAGTGATCCCTGTCACAGATTCTAAGTCCCGAATTCCTTCCTGTTACATAGGGTTGTATTCCTTCTAGGCTCTGCCCAACAGTTACCTGGCTATTGCCAGGTAGGCCTGGCTTGCTAGGAAAGGGACTGTTTGGCCCCTCCTTGCTATCTTTGCCCCTTTTCTCTCTCTGACCCCCTTCACTCTCCCTAACCCCTTGTCCCCCTCTTTCTCCACTGTTCTTGGCCAGCCTCTTCTCTTTCTCTCTCTTTGTCCTCCATCCCCTCTCTTTTTCTGCCTCTACTCCCTTCTCAACACCCCTTCCCATGCCCCCAAATAAACTCTATTCCATACTATATCCTCATATAGTTGGTACCTCAGGGGGAAAGGATGCCTCAGCATGTGCCTGCAGAGGGACCCCTCCCTCATCACCATACCACGCCCTATAAAAACATATACTTGTCCTTTTTATAAAACACATCACATAGGTCACAAATTAATCAGAGTTTCCTTTGTTTCCCCCACCTCAGGCCTGGGAGTCCCTCTTATACAGCCTCTGTATGGTGCTGACATTAGAGACCTTTCTGCCTAAGAGCGATGGTCTGGCTCTGCATGTCTCTTGAGCCCTGGAACACAGCCATGATGGGCTTTGTCTTAGTGTGCTTTGTTGGATTCATGCGTGCTGGAGCTTAAATATAACAAGCAGTTCAGGTCTGGAACACAGCTAGAGAGTGTTCAACATCAACAATGAAATGATTCAGCAGAAGCACAAGAGAAGCTCCTGTCTTGCAGATGGGTGAAACATGCTGTTTCAGGGAACAGACTCCTCAGGGCCAGGGGAGGGAGAGTTACACACGAAGGCAAATCTTAGGCAGAATTTATTCTGGAGTCAGAACACTCTAGTAGCCTCTGCTTGGTTTCAGATCCTAGGATAGCGGACTAAGGTGCATATTTTACATACCAAGGCAGACCTGGCCTCCAGGTTCTCACAGCATCCCTCAGTCTCTACCTGGCACACCCTGACCCCAACCCAGAGCTTTCCAGGCCTATACCCTCAAGGCTCCTTCCTGTATGATCCAGACATTTTGGTCTCCCCCAACGCCCGCCCCCCACCTTCTGTCTCTCTCCCCTCTTTCTCTTCTGTTTGCTTTCTCTTTCTCTTCTCCTTCCCCTCTCTCCTTCCCCATGGTGATTTCCCTGACCTCCTTCCTTGGGGCCAGTGAACTTGCCTGCCAGAGAGCAGCTTCCCAATAAATCTGCTTTATATGTATATTTTAATCTGGCTTGAGTTGGCTCATTGTACTGGCGGAAAAATAACTTATCAGCCTCCAAAATAGTTTTGTTTGTTCGTTTGTTTTTCAAGACAAAGTTTTGCTGTGTTTATAAAAAGATAAAGAGAGGGGGGAATATGTTCTTTGGAGGTGCGGTGAGGTATGAGGGAAGGAGATGTCTCAGCGGGCCCACGCCAAGGCCTCCCTTCTCCCTGAGGGACCAGCCATAGGATGTTATAGTGTAGAATAGAGTTTATTCAGGGCATGAAGAAGGGAGTCAAGTAGGCAGAGAAAGTAGAGTAGAGGATGGCCATGAGCACATGGAGAGAGGGGGGGAAGGGCAAGGGGACGGAGTGGGAGCAAGGAGACAAGAGAACAAGAGACCAAGAGGGCAAGCCTACCCTTTTATAGTGGGTCAGGCCTACCTGGCTGTTGCCAGGTAACTGTGGAAGGAGCTTACCCAGCTGTTGCCAGGTAACTGGGAGTGGAGTTTAGACAGAATGCTAACAGACCAGGCTGGCCTCAAACTCAGAGATTCTCCACCTCTGCCTTCCAGGTGCTGGGATTAAAGGCTTGTACCACCACCGCCCAGCCAGCCTCCAAGATCTTAACCAAGTGTGATGCATTCAATATGATCTTACAAAAATGCCAGCAGTGTCTTCAACATACCTTGGTGATACACATATTGACACTCCAGTCACTGTCTGTCTCAAAGGATAGTCATATTGGGGCCACTAGGTGCTTACATTCTCTAACAGAGGGAAAGCACCTCAAAGAGCTGCACAGTGGCCTCCTGTTCCTCTGTGATCACCCTTGATTTCAGTGATTTATATCAGACCCCGAGACAACGCGGCAGTGACTGTGATCTGAGAACTCAACTTGTTGTGTTTTATAAATCTAAATATAATGCAGTGGGAGGGAGTACCTCAGCGGGCCGGCCAAGGTGTTCCCCTGAGGAATCACCACCAGGAGACAGGCCTAGTCCAAAAAGAAGTTTATTGGGGGAAGGGAAGGGGACTTGGGAAAGAGTTAAAAGCAGAGAAAGGAGGAAAGACAGAGAAGGACAGAGGAAGGAAGAAAAGAAAAGGCCGGCTGAGAACACTCGGGGAAGAGAGTAAAGATGGGACAGGGCAGGGGTGTAGGTGGGGGAGGCGGAGAGGGAGAGGAAGAGGGAAAGGGAAAGAGGGGGGAAGAGAGAGACCAAGAGAGTGAGCTGGGCTAGCTGAGTAGTCTTGCAATCCTTCTTGTAGGCCAGGTTGGCTCACACCTTGAAGGTGGAGATGCAAGCTGTTGCCAGGTAGCTGTTGGGTGGAGCCTAGAAGAGTTGCCAACAGAACTAATTTGCATTTTCTTCTAGAAAAAGAAATAGTTTTAAAGAAAATCACTTGCTACTCTCCTAAAGGGGCTGGGAATAACTGTAGTTTTGAGAGAAAAACTCTAGGGTAACAGAGAGTTCAATTCTGACCCAGGGTCATGGGGTGCCATTGTTTAAGGATGTTTCTGGATTCAATTTGGTAGGATTTCTGCCCTAAAATTTATGCAATACTTTCTGTGGGTTTCTTTTCACAAGATGCATTTTTTCCTTCTTTCTTCTTGTCAGGATCGAGGTAATCTTGGCCCTGGAAGATGTGTTGGGAAATCCCCATGCACTTTCTGTTAGTCTGTTTGTTTGTTTCCTTTTAAACAGAGCTTGTGCAGACTTGATATTGATTCTTTGAGAAAGTACTTGATGGTGTTTAGTGAAGAGGCCACCTCGGAATGCGGCTGTGGGTAGGTTACAGGCTGCCCTGGTAGTCTGGGCTCCTGTTCTCGGACTTGCCAGCTTCTCTGTTCTTCCTGAATCACCATGAGTGATTGAGCCTGTCTTGTGGTTTGTCCCTGTCATTGACTTGCCTGTGAGCAAGTCAGAACATATCCTCACGATCACTGCTCTCTCTTTAATTCCGGATCGCATGTTTACCTTTTTATTGTGTATTTATGTGTGTATGCATATGGGTGAATGCAGGTACCAGAGCATGAATGTGGAGGACAGAGGACAATTTTGGGAAGTTCTCTTCTTCGACCGAGTGAATCCCAGACCCTGAACTCAGGTCATCAATCTCGGAGCCATCTAGCTGGCCCTTTTCTTTATTTACTTTTAATAATTTATTTATTTTTATTTTATGTGTATTGGTGTTTTGCTTGCATGTATTTCTGTGTGAGTGCCTTAGGTCTCCTGGAGTTTTACAGACAATTGTGAGCTGCCATGTGTGTGTTGGGAATTGAACCTGGGTCCTCTGGAAGAGCAGCCAGTGCTCTTAACCACTGAGCCATCTCCAGCTCCCTTCCATTTATTACTTATTTGCTTGTTTATTTAAAGTTTTTATGGTCGTTACAATCATGGCCGGTAGTGATGTCCTGCTTTGATTCTGGCTCCATTATTTCATCTCCTTTGTTTTCCCTGTGTTTGCCAGTGTCCACAGTCTTTTAAGAACCAGCTCTTGCTTTTTCTGTTCTCTAGAATTCCAAACAGATTTCTCTATTCAAGTCGGCATTCACCTGAGCCTACATGTCTCCTGGCACTGCAGGCCTTCCTCTGCATCCCCAGTTGTCCCACCCTGCCTCATGCTTTTGCCTTTAGTCCCACTGTCCCTCAGCTGTAGCATCAAACATATACTTGTATCCATGTGTATTACTAGAATCTCACTAAGAAGCCTAAGCTGACCTTGAATTCTGTCTTAGGTTTTCTATTGTTGGGGTCCAAAAACCCAAAACAATCTAAGCAGACACAGGAGTCCACGCAAAGCAAGATCTTTATTGAATTAGACAGCAAAAACTGCCTGGTCAGGGACAACAGCACAGACATGGGAGCTGACTGGGTCCCAAACTTCATCTTACAAACTATTTTTTTTCCTCTTCCCTTCTCGTTTTTGCTCCAGCCCTGCTCGCTTCAGCCCAAAGGTTATTTATTTATTATATGTAAGTGCACTGTAGCTGTCTTCAGACATCCCATAAGAGGGCATCAGATCTCATTACGGATGGTTGTGAGCCACCATGTGGTTGCTGGTATTTGAACTCATGGCCTCTGGAAGAGCAGTTAGTGCTCTCAACCGCTGAGCTATCTCACCAGTCCTTAGTAACTATTTAAGCAGAAAGATCATAAAGCCCATAAGCATCTGTGCCACGGTAGTGTCACAATGTTTCATCAATCAGAAACACCTGAAAAAAAATCACAAAGCCCACTGTATGCAACTGTATGCAAGATACAGTTAGCCCACAAGCATGCGCAAGGTACCGTTACAATGCTTCATCCATCAGAATCATTTGTTCTTGTCCTGACTGAGAACAATCATTATATTTGGGGGGACAAAAGAAGAATGGGAAGTTGACAAGCCACCTGGAAAGTCCCCAGCTCCTTAGAGCCTGGGAACTTGAACTCCATTTCACCTTATGATCAAAATGGAGCCTGAGAACACAATAGCAGTCCTTAGGTAAGGCTCACGTGTTTGATTCCAACACGGTTGCTGTGATAAAACGCTATGACCAAAAGCAACTTGGCAAGTAAAGGGTTTATTTCAGCTTATAGCTCTCAGGCCACACTTTATCACTGAGGGAAGTCAGGGCAGAAACTGAAGCAGAGGCCCTGGAGGGGAGCAGCTGACTGGCTTGCTCCTCATGGCTCACTCAGCCTTTTTTCTGACATCACCTAGGACCATCAGTCGAGGGTTGGCACCACCCCCATTGACTGGATTCTCACACATCAATCAAGAAAAATGCTTCACAGGCTTGCCTACTGGCTAATCTAGTGGAAGTATTTTTTTTCTTTTAATTAATTAATTAATTAATTAATTTTATTTTTATTTTTTAGCACTGGCTTGTCTGGGATTTGATCTGTAGGCCAGGCTGGCCTTGACTCTCAGAGATCTTCCTGCCTCAGTCTCTCAAGTTTTGGGATTAAAGAGACCAGCCATCACCACCTGGCTAATGAAGGCATTTTTTTTTTTTTCAATTGAGGCTCCCTCTTCCCAAATGACTCTAACTTGTGTCAAGTTGGCATAAAACTAGCCAGTACAAACTCACTATGCAGCACAGGTTCCTTTTGACTTCTTCCTGCCTCAATGCCCCAAGTGCTGGAATTAAAGATGTGTGTTACTATACCTAACTATATTGTTATTTTCAACACACCGTTAACTGTTAGGTCAACTAAAAATATAAGAAACTGAGCATGCGTTATAAAGTGATAGAACACATGGCAGTAGGAAAGGCCCTGGACTCAGTACCTTGCCTCCTGGGTTCTTTACATACACAGATTCTGTTTCCAGTTTTTATGGTGGCATTGTGTAAAGTATGGCCGAGTTCTGTTTCCTTATTCTTGCTGTGGTTAGAAGTGAGGGTCTGGCAGCTGTGATGCGCTCTGTGGAAAGCCAGAACTCCATACTCAGTGTGCTAGTCCAGCTGCTGCACTTTCGTCACAGAATTTTCATTTGTTGCTGTGCTTCAGTTTCCACACGCTCACGGATATTCTGTGGTTCAGATCACCATGGTGTCTCCCCTCGCCTCAAGTCTTACCATCAGGCTTTAGTCTGGGCACACGCTTATAACACCTATTTTGAAAACTTTCCCTGCTGACACCAACATTCAGGTCTCCTGCAGAGGGTTTCTGGGCTTCATGGTTTCTCAGAGAGAAACACAACTGGGTGAATTTTCCCGGAAGATGTGTCACTGAACATGGTGGTGACTGTTTACCACTTGGTGCTAATCATGAAAAGGACAAGGTTTGTTGAAGAGAAAATGGTTATTCACTAGGCATACAGACAGGAAAGCAGGTGTCAAGTTCTCTGTAGTGGGCTAAAGAAGTCTAGCGGTGTGAGACGGAGGCCGTGAAGACTCTGATCGTCGTGGCTCCCGAGAGGAGGATGTTCAGGAGTCGATGGCTACTGTGCTTTCTGATATCCAAAGGTCACCAATGTCCACATGAAGGATGAGTGGTTTCATCTGGTTTGAGATAAAGGAAAGTGGTTTCTAGCTTTCTGAAAAACAACTCAGGTAGCCTGTGCTACCTCACCAGTTACCACAGTAACCAAGCCAAAGGTGTTGTCTGTGTCAAAGCTAAGGGGAGCAGATGCCCTAGTGTCTGACCTCTAACTCCATGATAGAAGTCAGTGGAGCACCATGGTTCCTGTAGCTTCCCCAGTTGCCCCTATGTATTCCATGGTCCATTCTAGCAACTCTGGCTAGCACTGAGCTCTGAGCTCTGAGCACTGAGCACTGAGCACTGAGCACTGAGCACTGAGCACTGAGCTCTGAGCACTGAGCACTGAGCTCTGAGCACTGAGCACTGAGCTCTGAGCACTGAGCTCTGAGCACTGAGCACTGAGCTCTGAGCACTGAGCTCTGAGCACTGAGTTCTGAGCACTGAGCTCTGAGCACTGAGCACTGAGCTCTGAGCACTGAGCTCTGAGCACTGAGTTCTGAGCACTGAGCTCTGAGCACTGAGCTCTGAGCACTGAGCACTGAGCTCTGAGTACTGAGTTCTGAGCTCTGAGCACTGAGCACTGAGCTCTGAGCACTGAGTTCTGAGCACTGAGCACTGAGCTCTGAGCACTGAGCACTGAGCACTGAACACTGAGCTCTGAGCACTGAGCACTGAGCTCTGAGCACTGAGCACTGAGCACTGAGCACTGAACACTGAACACTGAGCTCTGAGCACTGAGTTCTGAGCACTGAGCTCTGAGCACTGAGCACTGAGCACTGAGCTCTGAGCTCTGAGCACTGAGCACTGAGCACTGAACACTGAGCTCTGAGCACTGAGTTCTGAGCACTGAGCTCTGAGCACTGAGCACTGAGCACTGAGCACTGAGCACTGAGCTCTGAGCACTGAGCACTGAGCACTGAGCACTGAGCACTGAGCTCTGAGCACTGAGTATCTCATCCTGCTAGTGTGGTTGCTTGTTAGAAGCTGGCTCAATTAATTCACCCACCTTTACACATACTCATGGGCTCCAAGAGACACAGATCTATGGACCAGGACAGTCTGGTGTTGGTGACAAAGCCCTATCCAGAGCCAACCATGGAGCAAGGCTCTATGATCGCTGCTTGCAGCAGTTAGCCCATTGATTGGTCTGTACACGACGGATAAAACTGCGGCTCTTTTGTAAGAAGCTTCAAGTTCAGTGTCGGCTGTCCTCTCGGCACCCCACATGGCTTCTCCCAGCTAGCCTGGTTTATAACTCTCTCCTGCCACCTGACTGATGACAGCCTGTCTCCATTACGCCATGCACCCTATCTAGATGCCTTCACCATGACCTCCACTGTATTTGAGAGTGTTCCCAGACACGGCTTTCTCTGTTCTACTGCACTTGGTACCAGTGCCCTGGGACGGACAAGTTCTGCTTTCTAGATGCTTCTCTCTCTTTAGGGAAGTCTGTACAGGGCTTCTATAGCTGGTGATGGGGATCCTGGCAAACTCCTCTGGAGTGATGGAGTCAGAGCAGTTCCAGTGAATCCAGTTCCAGTCACTTTGATGAGACTCACGACTCAAGAGACTAATGGGTAAGGAAGGAGCCGTTTGTTTAGGTCAAGAACCCAAAAGTGAACCTTTCCGGGAAAATTAACCTCTTGAGTCTGGGACATCAAGTTACTAATATAGGGAAGGAAAGAGACAGCGTGAGGTGGGCTAAGGGGGCAAACATGCAGTCATCTCTGGTCAGAGACAAAGATCTCCCCAGATGCTAGAGGCCCTCTTCTCCTTCCGTTTATGGTCTGGTTGTTTGTGGTCATGATAGATTGTGGGCATCTTTAACGTAAAGGGTGGAGTGAGTAACTATGCAAGTCTAGGCTACACTGACCCGCATTACAACATTACAATCCTCTCTCTCTCTCTCTCTCTCTCTCTCTCTCTCTCTCTCTCTCTCTCTCCTCATTCTCCTTCCCTCCTTCCCTCATTATTCCCTCCTTCCTTTCTTCCCTTCCTTCCTCCCTCCCTCCCTTCCTTCCTTCTGTCTTTCTTTCTTTTCTTAAAAACAGAATTTCTCTACATAGCCTTGGTTGTCCTGGAACTCATAGAGATCTATCCACCTTTGTTTCTGAGTGCTGGGATTAAAGGCCTGTGTGCCTACACTCCAGGCTGTATTACAATGTTTCTTGGTGATCTGCATGTCTACGTGAAGAAGTGAGATGATAGAAACTTTAAGGAATGGGCAGAATCTGAAGATAGAGACTGTGGCTTCTCATCCCATGACTTTTACAGACCTTGGGGTGAACCAGTGTTGTTAGCAGAAGTGGCTTTCAGATGTCTGTAGAGTGACCTGTTGTAACCACACAAGAGTTGTGGGACAGTGATGTATTTCTCAATTGCATTATCAGTAGAAATGGCATACTTATGTCGATATTGTCAGTTATAGCAGTTCAAGGAGTTCTCCCAGAGGCCTTCACTCAAGTCATGACAAAATGTTGACTTAGAGACCTTTGTAGGAAAAAATTTCAGAGCCACACATGGTGGCACATTCCTTTAATCCAGCACTTGGATGCAGAGGCAGGCAGATTTCTGAGTTCAAGGCCAGCCTGGCTTATGAAGTGAGTTCTAGGACAGCCAGGGACACACAGAGAAACCTTGTGTCAGAAAAGAAAGAAAGAGAAAAGAGAAAAAGTTCAGAGTGAGTGAATATAAAGCATAGTTAAGGTGACAAAAGAGCTTTTAACTGGGCATGGTAGCTCATGTTAGTAATTCTACTACTCAGGGGTCTGAGACAGGAGGATTACTGTGAGTTTCAGGCTAGCCTTGGCTACAGAGTGAGTTCCAGATCAGCCCAGAATAAAACCAAAAGAAGGCAGAGGGGAAGAAAAGAAAAAAGGAGATGGAAAGTAGGTCAAAGAGCCAGTGAGCCAGCTCCCGGAGAGAGAGAGCAGTGTAACCTACCCAGCCTGACGACACTGGTTGGATGCCAGGCTGGCTTCCAATCCTCTGGGTAAGCTGTCTGATGTTCACATGTGCTTAGTGGAGAAGGGTGTTGGGGCTAGCAAGATGGCATTTCTAGGTAAAGAGGTTAATTTCCAAGCCTGAGTACCCAGATTTGATCCCAGGTCTCACATTGTAGAAGGAGAGAGCCAAACTATTGAAAGTTGTCTTCTGATCTCTGTATTCATGTGTGAGTGTGTGTGTGTGTACCTACGTGCGCACGCACGCACACACACTACAACACTCAATAAATGCAGAAAAAAATTTTAAAAAGAAGGGTTGGGGAAACTTAAGAAAAGGATAAGTGTACACACTTCAGTAGGTTCTGTCCCTCTCAAAGGAGTAATAACGTTATATATGCTATTTTTGTAGGGTTTTAAGTGTTCTTACTTATTTTTGAAAATTTTATACACTATATTTTGATCTTATTTCCCCTCTCCCAAGATCTGAGAGTCTCCTCCTCACATTCATACCAATCCAACTCCATCTTCTTTCTCTAAAGAAAAAAAAAGCCCAAAGCCAAGACAATATTTTTGTGATTTTTTAAAGGTATATTAATCAAAGAATTTAAAAGATGAAGTACAAAATGTTTTCTTATACTTATTTTATCTAAGAAAACTTTTGTAAGTAGGATGTTTATTTTTAAAATGAAGGTGGTTTATGAAGTTCGCTGTATATCAGTGGAATGTATAACTGTCTTAGGACACACATATAGGTAAAAAATGCCAAAGGAATTATTTTTGGGGAGTTGTGGTAGTTTGATTTGTTGGGACAGTCTATTTACAAAGCCCTGGCTGACCTAGAACTCAGTATGTAGACCAGGCTGGCCTCTAACTGACAGAGAGCTGCTGGCCTCTACCTCCAGGATCAAGGGTGTAAGCCTTCATGCTTGTTGCCAAAAAGTTCTTAATTTACACAGGCCATGGAGTAGTCAGTACATGCTTTGATTATACAAGTGGTTTAAATCTTGTTTGTGAGAGTCTCAGAAAATCATAGGTTTTCTGACAAGGACACAGTAAGGTTAAAAATGAAAGTTCCTGTATGGTTTGGCCTTAAGTTTTGCTCATTGCTATTTTAGCATCCCTATTTAAAATGTCTCTATTAGAAGAAGAAGGAGGAGGAGGAGAAAAGAAAAGAACAGAACAGAACAGAACGGAAAAGAAAAGAAAAGAAAAGAAAAGAAAAGAAAAGAAAAGAAAAGAAAAGAAAATATTGTTTGTATGTAGGCAATCTTCACAGCATTTTGTCATTGGTTGTGTGGAAATCATGGACTGTCAGTTGACAAGAAGTTTAAACCAGCTCAGGACAAGAAGTTCTTTCCCTTGCCAAGTCCCCTTAATCGCCCTGATCATACTTTGCTGCCTCAGTCTGAAGGAATGACACATGCAAATCCAGTTTATCTTCTATAGGAAGTCTCCAAGTGTTGTAACAAGCTGTGTTCTGTGAGTGTGCTTCTCCAGGGACCAGAGCCCTTTTCCAACTTACTGGAAGCTTCCTATGGCTGCTTTCCTTTCTGGGAGTTGGTTTCCTGTGAGTGTGACATAGAACTCTGGTATATTTGACTTGCATGAAGTGTCTGATGTTTGTGACAAGTCATGATACTTGTGGGCTGCACTAAAGTACCCTGTTTTTGCCAGTGAAGTGTGTTTCTTTCAAAAAACAAATAGATCTTTAATACAACCAGCTAGTCTGCATTGTTTTAACCGTAAGTTAAGAGTGTTTACTTCTAGGGACATTGTTGATAGGATTTGCTGATTTGTTAGTTGTTTTCCTGGCTGGTTCAAATATTACTTATTCCTAGTAAGGGTTTGGTGATTTACTAAGTTGGGTGTGAGTGATTCTTTCTTTTTTATCATTTGTCCATATATTCCTCTCATGAAATTGATTCTTTCTTGCACTCTCCTATGTGTGACTGTGTCGGGGACCTCGCTGCCAAATGTTGGAACCCACACTGCCAAAAGCTTGGGGGCCAAAATTGTTAGAGCCCGCACTGCCCCAAGCTTGGGGGCTCGTACTGCTGCAAGAGAGAGAGTGAGGACAGATGCGAAGAATGGAGACCAGACAGAGTGTGATTCAGTCCTGTTTATTCTCATGTCTCTCTCTCCTCCAGTCTCTCATCTTCTCTCTTTCCAAGTCCCAAGTCCCCTTTCTATTGTCTGCCTCTTGCTTTTTATAAGTCTCACTTCTTAAGTCATGCCTTTAAGTCACACCTTTAAGTCTCACACACTCAAGGGAAAATCGTAGGTATATAAAACAAGATGTTATCAGAGTGTGCTCAGCTGTTGAGGCTGTTGAAAACAAGTCTCTTGTCAGGGTATACAGCTCGAGATGGCTGCAAGGATGATAGCTGCCTTCTGTTGGCTCCCCACATGACTGTTTTTTCCCTTTTGGACTCTCAGCATCTGCTGTGAACCAGCTTGGTGGTGGTAGATTATTTCAGGTTCCTGCTTCTTTTGAAAAGTTGTTCTCCATGTATTATTATCTTGTTGCTGTTGTATTGGCTTTTTGAAACTGGATCTCCTTATCCCAGCCTGACCTGGATAGAACTCACTGTATAGTTCAAATTGGCCTCAAAATCTCAGAAATCTTACTACCTCAGCCTCCCTAGTCCTGGTATTATAGCTATAAGCAACCACACCCAGCTTTTATATTGATTTGAAAAGTCAACTGCTCAATACGGTAGATTTGATAGGTAGTTATTTATTTTCAGGGTTTAAAATACACAATGCTGTTCTTTCTGGTTTTTTTTTTTTTTTTTTTTTTTTCTGCTCTTTTTTTTTTTTTTCTGAGAGACCTGTTAATTCTGATGAGCTTGCCTTCATAAGTTAATACTTTTATTGTTTTTTAGTGTTTTTCTTTTGCTCTGTAGTCTTAAGATTTTAATTACAATGGGTTACAGAAGGGTTCTTTTTCTGGCTATGCCATTTTGGAGTTCCAAATGCCTCTTGTGTTTGAGTGTCTGTCTCTTTCCCTAGCATTTAGCACTTAAAAGTAGGCATTTAAGTGGGGGCTTTCTTACAGTTCCAAAGAGTGAGTCCATGATCATCAAAGAGGAGACAGCAGGTAGGCAGGCAGGTACTGCACTGGAGCAGTAGCTGGGACTTATGTCCTCATCTACAAAATTGGAGATAGAGCGCTGAGACTGAGCCTGGCATGGGCTTTTGAAATCCCAAAACCCACCTTAATGACACACTTCTTCCAACAAGGCCACATCTCCCAATCCTTCCCAAAACAGTTCAACAAACTAGGCACCAAGCCTTCAAATACATGCGCCTACAGTGGCCATTCTCATTCAAACCATCAGTCTCCTCACAAAAGATCATTGAAAACTCCATAGTTAAAAATTGCAGTGAAAATAGAAATACTAAATGAAATGAAATGAGGAAAGTAAAGAAAAAGCAAGATAAAAGAAAAGAAAAAAGAAAGGAAAAAACAAGTTAGAAAAAAAGGAGAAAATGACAAGAGATACCCCCCACCCCCACCCCCAAGAAAACAACAACAACAACAAAACCTCAGTTAGGTCCTAAAAAGTTCCCTTTCCCAAAGTCTGGCATTTAGACAAGCCAGCATTCCCTCAGGGATTTAAGAAGATAATTCTTGCTAAAAGGACTCCATACTTGGGCAAAAACAAAAACCTTAACTCTTCCATTAACATAAGCTTGTGCTACCTATTAGCATATGGAGGTCTTTGCTAGCCTAGGGGCTCCCTCAGTCCCTACACACTAGTACTTGATGCCCTCATCCTGACTGGCCCTCTACCCTAAACCTTTCCAGCCCCTGAGCTTCCCTTCCCTTCCCTCACTTCTCTGACTCCCATCTAACTCACCAGAAATAGAAATAGAAATGAGGGCATGGCTGCTCCTAGGGATAGCGGAAGAGAAGGTTCTTAATGTAGGTATGAGGGCAAGCACAGCCAGAGTTATCTGGAAGAGTCTAGACTGAACTGTGTGGGCCAGGAGAGGGGAGAGCAGAGAGAGGAAGAGAGGAAGAGGAGAGAGGGAAGAGAGAGGGCACATGGATGCAGACAGGTTCAGAAGAACCAAGTAAGTATGCAGCCAACATAGCTTATCTCCAGTGATCAGGAGAAAGACTCCTTTTAGCAAGTAGGAACTGTCTTCTTAAGTCACGTGAGAAATGCTGGCTTTTGTCTAAGTGCCAGACTTTAGGAAAAGGAATTTCTTGAGATCTAGCACAACCTGAGAATGCTCACAGGGTGCATGCAGGTCATGGTGGTGAAGGCATGGTAGGAACGTGGGGAGCTGGTCATGTTGAACTAACAGTCAGGAAGCAGCAAGTGCTCTCATTTTTATTCAGTCTATGACCCCAGCCTGCTTGCGAAGTGCTGTCACCCACACTTCTCTTCCCAGTCAGTCCTACAAACTCCATAGATACACTCAGGTTTGCATGGGCGATTCTAAATTCAGTCAGGCCGACAATGAAGATGAACTCACATATATATTGTTCAGGCTGAGGCTGACCACAGACTCCCTGAGGGTCAGTTCACTGTCAGAGATACATTCTTGTTTGTCTTTTGGGAAGGTGGTAGGTCAGGAGACATGTGTCCTACTGGGAGGTGCTCAGGTTACTGGAAATGTGGCCTACTGTGGACACTGGTCTTTGTTGGATTTGGTCTGCTCTGTGCTCCCTTGTGAGGCACCAACCCTAGCCAGATATCAAAGCCAACGGGCTGCCAATCTTGGATGGAACTTCAGGACTATGAGTCCAAAACAAACCATTTTCTTTATTAGTTAATGGTCTCAGGTATTTTGTTATAGGAGTAGGAAACTGACTGTGAGAACAAAATTTGAAAGCAGCATTGTAACAATAACAAAAATTCATGGTCAGCAAAGACCACCAACAATTTTTTAAATATAGTCATAATAAAAATATTAAGCCCCTGCAGGGGCAGGGTGACAAAAAATAAAGGCATACAAGGGCATGCCCAGACAAGTCCAAACAAGCCCAAGTGAGTAATGGGCTATCTGGTGTTTACTTTTCTCTCCCTCCCTTTTCTGGGAGGTTCGAGTTTCTGCAAGTTCTGCCAGTTCTGCAAGTTGCTGATGTTTAAAATATCCAATCATATGTAACCGCGCCAAATTTTCCCGCTCTCCCCAACCCCTACCGATAAATATCCCAAGTTCCCTGGGTCCAGGCGGAACCTCTATCCCCTGTGTGAGATATGTTCCAGCCCGAGGGCCCTCGTCATTAAACCTCCTCTGCAATTGCATCAAGAAGGTCTCTCGTGTGTCCTTGGGGCATGCAGGTCCGGACTTGGGTGAGGGTCCCCTTGGGGGGGGGTCTTACATGACCAATGCCAGGAAATAGGTGCATACCTTTCTACACTAGTAATGCCTAACTTACAGATTATATCATGCTGCTTAGATTCATTGTATCTCAGTTACATGAGTTAGGCAGGTCTGCGCTGCCTCATTCTGCTTACAGGGCCATAAACACTTTACATGCAATTCAATTCTCATTTGTTTTTGGGTGATTACAATAATATCTGATATATGGAAATCTCCTGATAGATATATATTTATATGTCTTTATCAATCAATCTACTTATTGTTGTCTTATTTGAATCTTAGTCTCACATTGATCTAGAACATTCTATGGCAGATATATTCTCAAGTACTTGTAATCATGCATTTATTATATGCATTTTATTTTACTTAGAAGTCTAATAGTGGGGCTAGAGAGATGACTCAGTGGTTAAGAGCACTGACTGCTCTTCTAGAGGTCCTGAGTTCAAATCCCAGCAATCACATGGCGGCTCACAAACCATCTGTAATAAGATCTGATGCCCTCTTCTGGTGTGTCTGATGACAGCTACAATGTACTCATATAAAATAAATAAATAGCAATCTTAAAAAAAAAAAAAAAAAAAAAAAAAAAAAAGCCAGGCAGTGGTGGCACAAGCCTTTAATCCCAGCACTTGGGAGGCAGAGGCAGGTGGATTTCTGAGTTCCAGGAGAGCCTGGTCTACAGAGTGAGTTCCAGGACAGCCAGGACTACACAGAGAAACCCTGTCTCAAAAAACAAAACAAAAAGTCTGATAGTAATTTTAATATGTTGTGACAAGGTCACACTTGTCAAATCCAACTAGGTTTTACAGTCCATTTTGACTCCCTACATTCTTTTGCTTTTAGTGCCCTTTTCTCAAGGGGCTTCAACCTAGCTGTGCGGGATCTGTACTGAAGTGTGCGGAGTTTCTCTGCCGTTTTGTCAGTTCCCATCCTTGGTCTGTTCTGTATTCTGAGGCTATAAAACTTCTAAAGGGGGTTTGGCCAGGGAATTCACATTGAATATAATTTCAGGTGTGGTTGGGTTGTGTCCTGGCATTTAGCTGTTTTGTTACTGTGTCATTAGGCTTTGTTTCCTAAATGTGTCTCAGCTAGCTGTTATACAGTGCTATAGCTTCTGAAGGGAAGCCACACATGCTGTCCCTGTGGGCTCTCCCTGTGGGGAATAGGTGGGGTGGGTCATTGTTAAGGCTGGGTAGGAAGAGCCTGCTTCCATTCCACTCTTGCTGAGGGTGAGTTAGAAGAAGAACCTTACTCAGAAAATCCTTGCAAGCCTCTGCTTATTTCACATTTATTTGAGTCTCTTTTAGCATAGAGGGTCCTGTAGCCTGAACCAAGGTGGGGAAAGAGCCCCAGAGCAGCCTTAATTGGTAGAGTCTGGTGAGGACAGCAGAAAGCATGATGGTGGCTGCGGCTAGTACTTGAGATGGTTGCCACCCAAACTGCTCCGTGGTTGTTTGCTTTGGATCCCTAGTCAGTCAACTTTCTGAGAAAGAAAGAGATTTCCTGGGGTGAGGGTTAGACTTTGCTTCCTCCTGAATGAACTATTCCTGGTGTGACTTCCCACCAAGATGATGAAGTCCTCTGACTCTGACTTTCCTTACTCTGGAAGATGGTAGGAATTAGAGTGACCCCTCCCCCCACCTCGCCCCCCCTATTTAGGATTCAGTTAATTGACCTTTCCACCCCTCCTGCCCTGCACTGAAATTTGAAAAGCCAGCTCTTGGTGAAGTTACTGAAATGGTTAACCTGGCTAATGAGTTGTTGTGTCCCTCACAAAAGACTCTCCCTCCCTCCTTCCCTCCCTCCCTCCGTCCCTCCCTCCCTCCCTCCCTTCCTCCCCCCCCCCCAACAGGATTTCTCGTAGTCCTAGCTGTCCTAGAACTTTCCATGTAGACTAGACTGTCTCTGAACTCAAAAAATCCACCTGCCTCTGTCTTTCAAGTGCTGGGATTAAAGTTGTGCATCATCCCCCCACCCTCTGACTTCTTATTTTGATTCTTTTTTTTTTTTTTAATGAGTGTTTAATTTTTTAATCTTATGTGTATGGGTATTTTGCCTGCACTGTATGTCTGAGCACCGTGTGCCAGACTGGTGCCCAGGGAGACCAGAAGAGGATGTCGGATCCCCTTACATATCAAGATTTACCTATGACCTTGAGCTGCCATGTAGGGTTGGGAATTGAACCTGGGTTATTTGGAAAAGCAACAAGTGCTCTTGACCACTGAGTCACCTCTCCAGTCCCTTGCTCAGTTCTGAGGTCAGCTCTCTCATTGGTTCCATGGATAAACTTGGAATTTCCCACATTGCTATCTCGTGCAGGCTTCTCTTTAATGATGGTTGTTTCATAACAGGAAGGAAAACATCTGCATTCTAGGAATTCTCAGGCTTTGGCCAAGTGACTGGAACTTGTAGACCCTCTTCAGTCAGCTAGAGGCATCCAGACCCTGAGCTGGGAGGTACCGCCTTCCCTCATATACAAGGAAGGACGGCTCCCAAGCCCATGCCTGCAGCAAATCAGTCACGGAAAGGCCATGAACATCGTCAGAGAAGGCCCCCACAGTGAGCACAAGCTTAGGGGTGCTCTGGGTCCGGGAGGGGATGGGGGTGGGCAGTTGTGTGGAATCAAGCTGTGGCTCCGAGGTGCTACAGCTGTTGACCAGCACCAGTGCTGAGGAGACTCCCACCTGGGAATGGCCACAGGACTCCCACCTTAAACAGGAGGTAGGGGCCCTGGGACAAGTTCTGATTTGAGTTCCAGGACAGGAAGTTCCCAGATCCTTCCTTTTTTCTGCTCTCCTGCTGTAGAATAATGTGGCCTTCAGTTATTTAGTTCTATCTCCCCTCAGTACTTAGCTCTTTCCTGTAAAGCCAAAAAGAGAGGAACAGGAAACTTCTGGAGCATAAAATGTACTGGGGGGATGGCTTTATGCACATGCAGAGTTGCACAGGCACACTTCTGAATCCTTCCTTCTGGGTTTTCTCTCACTACGCTGGGCATCAAGGGAACTTGGGAGCTAGGCAGCAGCTGTCAACACCCATTAGATCCCTCCTGGATGATTATGCCCCCCCTTCCCCCCCGCTGGGCCATTCTACTCTGCCACAGTCATGGGCAGAAGACAAGTGGGTCCTGGGCCCACCACTGTGTAAGGGGCTCTCACTTTGCACCGAGCATCCCCACCCCTTCCTGTGAAGAGCTGGCCTGCTCCCTGGCTGAATCTACTGCAGCACTTCCCGAATTGGCACCAGGGCCAGACCCTTTAGCTACCTTAGGCGTTCTGGATCAAAGCCACTGTAGTAGCTGACAAGGAAAGGAATTGAAGGGGGTAGTGTGGGTGGCAAGGTCCACAGACATAGTGGGAAAGGCTGGGTAGACTTTTTTTTTTTTTTTTTTTTTTTTGGTTTTTTTGAGACAGGGTTTCTCTGTGAGTCCTGGAACTCACTCTGTAGACCAGGCTGGCCTCGAACTCAGAAATTCGCCTGCCTCTGCCTCCCAAGCGCTGGGATTAAAGGTATGCACCACCACCGCCCGGCCCTGGGTAGACTCTTGAGGGACTGACCTGGGGAACTATAAGTACTCTTTTGAAGGCACCACTGAGATGAAGAACTAGACATCTTAAACCAGCATCTTGATGTCCTGGGGACTCCAAGAGACTTGCAAACTTGAGGTGCAAGTGTGGCTGTGGCTGCTACCACACCTGGGTCTCATTTGTGGCAGGATGAGCTAGGGGAGGAGGCCTTCTGCACAACTATGGTACTGCACAGCCAAGGTTAGGGGTACCCAGGGTGTCCAGACTCCCCAGAAGCTGGCAGAACTTCCTTTGGGTTTTCTGCCTTCTGCTCACCAAAGCAAGTAACAAGGGCATTGTGTGGCCCTAATCCCAAACCACTTGCCCCAGGATCAGAAGCAAACACTAGAAGCAGAAAGTTAGAGAGGAAAAAGAGATGACAAGCTCCCATCGCAGAACCCAGTGCATTGTGTCTGGGCTCAGGCCAGGAGCCCAGAGCCCCAATCAGAGGTCCTCACCGAGCCCTGGGATGTGATTTGTCTGGATAGAAGGTGTACCAGAACCTTAAAGGGTGAGACATCAGTGGACTGAACACTTCTAGGGTCATTGTTCTGTATCATTTCTGGGCACTTTGGGAACATGAAGCCAGAAGGAGGCAAAGTTCATACCCTGTCTCCTGCCCCCATACACACACCTCACACAAAGAACTCTGGTTAATTACTACCCAGTGCAAGTGGCCAGAAACTTGCCAATTTGAGGACACCCTGCTGCCCTCAGACTGGGAGGATGTAGGACGAACTCAATACAGGACTAGTCCAGGGACAGAAAGTCACAGCACATGCACTTTATTAAATCCACTAAGGACAGATGTGTGAGTGTGACATTTGCATATGTATGGGGTAAATAAATGGTCAGGACCAAGACTAGGCTTTGGGGCATCTATAGACAGTGGAATATATACCAAGCCTGGAAGGCCCCAGAATCTGTTATCTACTGTGAGATGTTGCAAGATGCTTAATGGCATAGATAATGACGAAGGCAATGACCACGAGGACGCTGAGGACCAGGGAGCTGATGTTCAGGCACTTGGCAGTGGAGGCGAAGGCCTGGGCCCCAGTTACATCACCCACCATCTTCCTGTCCCTAGACTGGAGGAAACCAGATGGTCAGTGGCCCTGGAGCTGGTCAATGGAAAGACAAATTCTGACTGAGTTCCCCCATCATCTTCCCAGCCCACTGCGTCCCACTTTCCCACATTTACAGCTATCCAGAAACACCAGCACTAGCCTCTTACTCTACTGTTTCCTGTTAGTTCCTAGTGTACTTTCCACCCAGCTCTGAGTCCTAATCTTCAGGGTTAAGGAACATTCCAGGAATCAGGAAGTAAGGAGACTTCCTTCAAACTATAGGCTATGATGGAGATAGCCTGACCCAGGGATCCCCAGGCACCTCCCGGGATTCCCTCAACACACACACACACACACACACACACACACACACACACACACAATGATGCATATGTACTCAACTCACATATAGGTATAGGCTCCCCCACCCACACCATCCTCTGCCACACACACACACACACACACACACACACACACACACACACCAGGTACCATCTGGATAAAGCAAGGTTGAGGCCCATACAATACCTTCACAGAGTAGGCATACGCTATGAAACCCAGGCAGCAGACGTTCAAGAAGAGTGTACTGAACAGGGACCAGACCACATGGTCAGGCGTGGAGATCTCAGCAGGCATGTTGATAGTGGTGGTGGTCGCAGAAGTTGAGATGTGGGGTCCCCCCAGTACAACCACCTCTTGCTGCTCCTTTGGCATCTCTGGGCTTTGGAGGCTGGAAGAGTTGTGAATAAGGAAGGAATGAGAAACGTGGTTCAAGCAGAGAAGTCCAGAGCCTGTTGCGGAGTGGGCCAGCCTTTTCCCCAGCAGGGTCTGTTTCTCGGAAACCTACTTATGTTTATAATTTGGCGTGTTTTTTAGGGGCTGTGGAGTAAGAGCAAATAATGGTTTCAAGTTACTATTGGAGTGTGTGCAGCGAGAGCCACTCCTACCCCTTTTCAAGCTGTCCTAATCCCCAGAGGCTGGAGTTTGAAGAGTTGAACGGCAGCTCACCCCCTCCACTGGGAAGAAGAAATGACAGCAGTAATCCCAAGTGCATAGGTTTCAGTAAGTAGAACAGAACAACACGGTCTCTCTGTAGTTTGCTTTGAGGAGTGATGACTTTTTGTACATTCTTTTTAACCTTATTCCTTTTGTTGTGACTGATGACAGGAGCACACAGCTTGTCATGGATTCTAACATCGACCTTCTGTACAAATGGGGCTGAGAGCTCAGGATTCTATGTTTAGTTAATCTGCTTTTGCCTTTGTAAGATACTCATTCTAGAAGCTGAAGTTGAAACAAAAACAAAGGCTTATAAGACGGAAATTCCCCAGAGATAACTATACCCCAAATCCTGACCCAAACTGCTGTGTGTCCTAAAAAGGGGCTTTATTAGAATGACTTACAGGTGTGGCCCGAGGAGCCCTACAGCGGCTGTCTCCTGATGGAAAGGCAGAGGGTCCTGATGTTGTCCACAAGACTAAAGTCAGCTGTCTCAATTTGGTGCTAGAGTCCCAGGAAGGTTCTAGAGAGGTTGGGATCCTGAAGAAGCAGGTTCTAAGATGTTCAGAACAGGAAAGAGAAGCTGGCCAGTGAGTGTGAGGGCAAGCAGGCAAAAAGCAAAAGCTTCCTTCCTCCATATCCTTTTATGTGGGGTGCCACCAGAAGGCGTGGCCTAGATTCAGGGTGGATCTTCTGAACTCAAATAATCCAACCAGGAAAACAAAACAAAACAAAAACCCCTCCCTCCTTGCCCAGCTGCTTGTGTTACAGTTGATTCTAGATGAAGTCAGGTTGATAAAAAGCATTAGCCATCACAGCATATACTGAATACACTGGCATTATCAAGACTGCCTCGTTGTCTGAAGACCTCACTGTGTGCTAAATGTCATCCCTTTGCCTTCTTAATGTACTTAAAAGCCAAGAAGTCACAGAGCCATGCCTCTCCTCCACCCTCCCAAACCTCTACAGCTCTTCCCTTTTTCCTCTGAAGTAAAAGCCCCCAATAAAAACCTTGTCTGGGAATTTGCTTCTGTCTCACTTCTACCTCTGGGAGATCTGAAGATCCTGGGGGTTGCAGCAATCTGGTTTAAACTCCAAGCCATTAGCACTTAATTTCACTCACAGTTGGCATTTCAAAGGAAAGAGATGACCAGAGAAGATTTAATATCATCTTCTGGGAAGCCATACCTACATAAAAGCTACAAAGTAGACCAGCAGACGTCTAGGAGAAGCCACTTAAAACCTTTAGGTAATGAAACATGCTACGGAGGACAGCAGAGTAGCCAGGCCAGAGAAGAGAGAGGCTGCACGTGGCAAAGCAGCAGGCAGAACTCTCAGGAGTTGCCTTGTCCCTCCCAGGCAACGCCACCACCTTTGTTTGGATTCTGTTGTGTATCAAGAACGAGGAGCCAAAGGCACAGGGATAAAGGTATTTACCAGATTAGAATCTAGATAAAAAGATTTACTATCGAGAAGATGCTGGGGCTGGAGAGAAGGCTCCACAGTTAAGATCCCTTACTGTTCCTGCAGAGGACCTGAGTCTGGCTCCCTTGTTAAGCACCTCAGAACAATCTGTATGTCCAGCTCCAGAGGGTCTGATGCCCTCTTCTGACCTCCTTGAGTACTGCACTCATGTGTACACTCCCCACCCCCCACAAACACACATATACACATAATTAAAAATGAAAATAAAGTCCTTAAGTCTGGAGAGATGCTCAGAGTTTAAGAGTACTGGCTGCTCTTCCAGGGGACCTGATTTGAAGCCCCAGGTTTCTTATACATGTGGCTGCTGTTCGTCGTTTCAATTCCATGAGATCTAACACCTTTCTGGCCTCTGTGTGCACCAGGTATAAGTGTGTTACACAGGTCATGTGCAGGCAAGGCACTCATTTTCTTAAAATAAAAAAAAGTTTAAAAATTAAAAAAAATTAAAATCTTTCAAAATAAGTAATGTTTTAAAGAAAGAAAATATACCGCAAAAATATTGCAAAAACTCAGCAGGTAAATTCTCACGGGCTTGCCCCCAAAAGCCAATGGGAATACTTTCCTAACTTTTGTAACCATTGATGAAGTGATGTAGGGTTGGCGATGGCGGTTCAGACAGGTGACCCACAGGCATTGTGAGGACTCTTTCTTTCACTCTTCCTTTTTGCTTCCATATCAGCTTCTATGCTCCGGCCTTCATTGCTGCTGCTCTTCAGAGGAAGAGGGAACAGAGTGTGTGGCTGATGACATTTATGCCCGGCATGTCCCCCTCATTCCCATCAGACCTCCTGATCTGAGAGAACTATGGGTAACCAAGCTTTTACTTCCTCTCTCACAATTGGTATGAGGTAACTTGAATTTCTGGATATCCTTTAGAGGAATGATGCCCAACAGGAGACACCCCAGTCTAAGGCATTTTACAGCCAAGTCAATGCACTAAGACCGTAATCTCACCACTGAAAGCACCAGGAGGAGGTGCCCATGGCCCTCTACGGATGCCTCATAGGTGAACATAGATGGCCCCTACTCTGTTTCCTCAACTCATCTCTGGAATGCAATAACTAATTATCTAAATTTGATCTTCAGATCCCCACCTGTGACAGGGATAACATTTATAGCTTATTGGGTGTTGTTGTTTTTTTTTTTTTTTTTAAACAAAACAAAACAAAATCTCAGTTGTTCAATTTTACCAAAAAGACTCAGGAGCCAGATGCTGGGGTGAAAGTCTGCTAGCCCAGAGAGCCCGCCCCCCTTCCTCCTCAGCCAATGTCCCAAAAGGGCCTGCTCTTTCCCTACATCTCAACAACATCAACCCCCCTAAACCCTCAAACTGAGTGTCCCTCCCTTCTACTTCCTATGCATCTATTTGTCCTCCTGTCTTTCTGTCAGTCTGTCTTTTTCCTCCTATGTTCACATCGTGTCAAATGGTTGCTTGCTCTTCCTGTTGACCCATGGTTGACTTTATTCAATCCTATTTATAATATTCAAGCAGAAAGCTATTGGGTTAAAGGTGTGTATGAGGGCCAAGTCACACCACTAACTTGTTTCCAGGAAACAACACAATCTCAGGGTTCACAGTGTGAACAAATATCCTACAACAGCTGGGTTCTCTGACAGCCGTTCATCCTTCTCACATGAGCCCGATATGAATACCATGATGACCCGTCCTTTGGATGCCTTCCAGCTTGTCTACTACCAACCATCCCTCTGCCTGACAACTCTGCTTCTTCTGCTTCATCTTGATTTTTCCCTCTTCTGGTTCTCCCTCCCTCCTCACCTGCAGAACTCTTTCCAACTGCTCCCTCTCTTTGTCCACATACGCATACTCTCTCTCACATACTTGTTTGGGACGTTCATGTTAGGTAACTCCAGAAACAAGTAAAAGCATCCCCCTTTCTCGACGGTCATGCTTTCCCTTCCTGAGGTGGCAATGAAGACCTTATTGCTACCCAGTTTGTGGCCTTTTCCTTTATACTTCTCCTATCCTAATACAGGCTCCAGCCTGCCATCACTGGTTCCAGTTGCAAGTGTCCTGCTCATGTTGTCCTGTTCATGAACACTATCTATTTCTCTTTTCTTACCATTTGGCCTCCTAGGCAAAAACTGTTTGTTGTACCCCAGTTCTTCAGAGGAACAGATGTCTTTTGTTGTCTAAGTTATAATTATCAAGTTAACATATAAAAACTTTTGGCACTCTGTATTTTCTGTCCCCCCTTTATCACTAAGTTCTAAGTTCACCATTTGAGATCATCGGAAACTTAACTATCTTGGCCATCTCTTGCTGGAGCGTAACAGACTCTTGGGGGACCAAAGAGGAAAAAACATAAACGACCTTAAAGAAAAAATCCAAGCAAGCAATAATGCCTGCCTAGAACCTATGACAGATAAGAACTTAATAGTTTTAACTACATGTGGACAGGTAATTAGGTTATTACATTGTTATGGAGCTTAAGACTACAAGGAAAAGATCCTTAGACTCAATTCAGATTATAATTCACCAAATTCATGAATGTTGCTGGCAGGGCCACAGTCCCTAGCAAATCGGAGATGTGCCGCCTGGAGGCTGGTGAGGGAAGGGCTTTTACAGGCACACACACACCCCCCCCCCAGAAGTTTTTGATTATTTGCACAAACAAGTTACAGAAACACAAGAGCTGTTCACCTCTGCCAAGATTAGGCAGTCAAAGTGATCTTCTAACAGTCCTTAAACATCTGCATCTGCCTGAGTGGGTTACTAAAGCCTAAATCAGTAGTTAGTCATAGCTTATAACAAAGCAGATGCTCATGGTGGCACATTTCTGGATGGGGATCAAGGTATCAGGGTTGCTGGGAACTTATTTACCAGAAACTGAGTCAGAGACAAGTGGTTATTGGTATGAAACCGGGCATCTAGTACAAAATGACTTCCTCCAACACCTTATTTACCAGAAACTGAGTCAGAGACAAGTGGTTATTGATATGAAACTGGGCATCTAGTACAAAATGACTTCCTCCAACAACACACTATGTTGTGAACGCAACTTAGAGTCAACTCTTTCAGTAAATTGTAAATTTGCGTATGTTGCTCTGTCTCATGATAAGATGAATTTTTGCATGGTAAAATATGAGTTTGTCCTAAGGTAAAATAATCAGGACAAAACTTGAAAACTGAAACATGCTGCAAAAAGTCTATATATGATGATATATATATATATATATATATATATATATATATATATATATATATTTCCCAAGACTAAAATTCAGTGCACTGGTCTAAAACAAAACATCTTGTTCTCCATTTAAAATAATTGGGGTTCTTGAAAATATTGATTTGTTCTTGGTGACATAATGAATTGTGTTTTCTGCTAAGCCTGTCAGAAGTTGAAGTACATATGAAATTGAATATCATCAAACCAGAACTTATTTAAAAAGTTGTGTTATTATCTAAGCTTTGCCTATTACCTGAAAGTTAAAACTAAAATTTATTACTTCCTCCTTATGACTGTTAAAAACCATCCTTCTGGGCGTTCAACCAACAAAGCATATAGGCCAAAGCCAATGAGGATATAGGAACAAAATGGACCGCCAAAGGTCAACCAGGACCAAGGGGACAATGGAAGCCCTGTAAATGGGACCTACAACTCTGGTAAGTTACCTATAGTCTCTTTCAGAAAGGACATGGGAGCACCAGGGGATTGCACTTTAACCCATGTACCTGCTGTGAAGTCATTAGAAGGGAAAAGGTCTTCTTTGTGTCTGAAGAAACTCACACAGTCAGCAAGACCCTGACCTAGTACCACTGACAGCACACTGGGAGAGGGGCAATGGAGGCCGAAAGGGGCTCCCCCTAAGTCCCTAGCATAACTCCATAGAATCTCAACTGACTACAGTACAAGGGTCATTTTTGGCCCCTCATTTTGACTTTATTTATTTATTTAGATTTTTTTTGGAGACAGGGTCTCTCTAGGTCAGTGGTTCTCAGCCTGGTTGTGACCTCTTGTGAGGGTCAAATGAACCCTTCACAGGAGTCTAAGGCCATCTTCATATCAGACATTTACATTACAATTCATAAGTAACAATAAAAATAATTTATGGTTGGGTATTACCATAACATGAGAAACCGTATAAAGACTTGTAGCATTTGAGAACCACTGTTTTATGTAGACCTGGCTGTCCTGGAATTCGATGTGTAGAGCAGGCTGGCTTTGAACTCATAGACATCTGTCTCCCTTTGCCTCCCTAGTGCTGAGATTAAAAGTGTGTGCTGCCACACCTAGCCCCTCTTACTTAGCTCTTAAAGCCTTAGATGGGGAGTATTAAAAAAAACTAAAATAATTGACAATATTGCATAAACATTTATCAGTTATTGCCCAGATGACTCATCATGAACTGGTTTAGATAGGGAACCAACCTCCTTCAGATGAACTTTTTAGCCAATCTGAAGAGCTTTCAAGTGTTCTTAAGTGCTCCAACGACTGTTAAACTGTAGGGAATTACTAAATGTATTCACCAATTGTGATAAGATCCAACTTTCCAACAAGCATTCAAAGTAAAAGACAAGGGAACCCTCAGAAGCAGCAAACCATTTTTCTTCCCCCAAAGGCCACCAAGCACTGGAGAGTCCAAGAGCTAAGAGTGCTCGGTGTGCAGTCCTGAGGCCACAGTTTGTAACCCAGGACCCATTTAACAAGTTGGGCATTCCTACAAATGCCTGTAACCTCAGTACTATGGGGAGGGGGTTGAGGCAGGAGGATTGCTGTGCCTTCCTGGCTTCCAACCTAGCTCTACAATCAAGAGAGATGTTTCTTTAGAGAAACAGGCAGAATGATGGAGGAGGATGCCCCCTGCTGTCTTCTGGTATCTGTACACACCCACCGACACACGAGTGCACACACACAGATAGAGACAAACAAATGAAAAGAATGAAAATAAGTCTTAAAGAATGAACATCAAGAGCCAACTTCAAATAAATAAGTAAATAAATAAATCTATAAACTCAAGACTTTAGACACTTTTACTTGTGCCTTTCCAGGTACATCCTTCAATTGTCTTTTATTTATTTATTTATTTATTTATTTATTTATTTTTATTTTTCCCCTTCCCTCTTGCTCCAGCTCTGCTTCCTTCCCACACTCTCTCTGGCTTATTATTATTATTTGTAAGTACACTGTAGCTGTCTTCAGACACCATAAGAAGGATGGTTGTGAGCCACCATGTGGTTCCTGAGATTTGAACTCATGACCTCCAGAAGAGCAGTCAGTGCTTTTAACCACTGAGTCATCTTACCAGCCCCTCCTTCAAGTGTCTTAACAATCCTTTCAAGATGCTGCATTCTAGGGCTCAGGCAATGGCTCAGTGGGTAGTAACACTTGCTGTACACCTGTAAAGAAATGAGTTCAGATCCCCAACACTCATGTAAAAAGCTAGGTATGGGAGAGGCCAGTGAGATGGCTTAAAAGGTAAAAAAAAAAAAAAAAAACACTTGCCATGTAAGCTGACTTCAACTTCCCAGAACCCATGTATACTAATTACTTTTAACTGTTCACTTGACACAATATAGATTCATATGGAATGAGGGTTATTTTAGATGTATTTTATTTTATATGTCTGAGTGTCTACCTGTTAGAAATAAAATCTGAAGGTTCATTTCCAAAGGTTCCTGGAGCCATCTTAGGTCCAGCTATAAATGAACAGAAGACACTAGACCCTTGCTAATGTTTGCTAGTTTAGTATTCTTGCCCCATGACCCAATATATCCAAAGTTTACTAAGCTAGCCCATTCATACCATCTAGGAGTTCAGAGCAGACAAACTACTAACAGCCAAGCTTCCCTGCAAAGTCACGCAGCTGGTAAGTGTTAATAAAGAGGCTGGGGTGGAAGAAACAGCATGGTAGTTTGAATATAATTGGCCCCATAGGCTCATAGGAGTAGCACTATTAGGTGTGGCCTTGTAGGAGGAGGCGTAGCCTTGTTAGAGGAAGTGTGCCACTGTCGGGGCAGGCTTTGAGGTCTCAGAGACGTTCAAGCCACACCTAGTGTCACAGTCTCCTTCTGCTGCCCGTGGATCAAGATGTAAAACTCTCAGCTCCTCCTCCAGCCGCACGTCTGCCTGCGCGCTGCCATGTTTCCCACTATGACGATAGTGGACTAAACCTCTGAAACTGTAAGCCAGCCCCAATTAAATGTTTTTCTTTGTAAGTGTTGCTTTGGCCATGGTGTCTCTTCACACAATAAAAACCTAACTGAGATAGATGTCTCAAGTGTTAAGAGCCCTTGCTGCTCTGAAGAAGGCTGGCCTCACTTCCAAGCACCCACATGACAGCTCAGAGTCATCTGTAACTCTGGTCCTGGGAAATCTGCCATCTTCCTCTAGCCTCTGTGAGCACCAGGCACACATGTGGTGCATACATAAATATACATTCAGGCAATACACTCATATACAGAAAATAAAAATCAATGCCTTTAAAAATAAAATAATGAACAGGCTCTCTGGGGATGGTGAATCTCTGTGACTTTAAGGTCAGCCAGGGCTACATAGTGAGACTCTGTCTATATGTAAATTAAAATGAATACATAAATAAAACAGGGTGTAAAAATGTAAAGAAGAGCCCCTCCCACTTTTTGTTCAGAAAAAGACAAATATACATAGGAGAGGGAAAGATAAGATCTAATGATCTATAAGATCGTCCCCTCCTGATCATTATAAAAGAAAGGGAGGGTCATGTATTATGGCTATAAGTTGTTCTCTTTACTCAATCAGTGTGCCTGTCACTCTAGGTTAAAGCTCAACCTTGCAAGGGGTCTTAAGACAAACTGCTTCATTTTAGCTACTTTGCATCTTTAAGATAGGGTCTGTCATCCTGGTTTGTTGGTGTACTCATTTAATCTCAGCACTTGGGAGGCAGAGGCAGGCAGATCTCTGTGAATTTGAGGCTAGCCTGGTTTACAAATTGAGTTCCAGGAAAGCCAGGATTACAGATAAAGAAACTGTGTCTCAATCAAACAAAGACAGGATCTCTCTATAGTCCTGGCTGTCCTGGAACACACACAGAGATCCGCCTACCTCTGCCTCTACCGTGCCCAGCTTCAGTGCTATTATGAAGTGAGGACCATTGTTTCTCACAATAACCTCTAAGAGCTCTTGAAGCTCATACATACTAGAGACTTAACAGCATTCCACTTTCCCTACAGGATATGTGGGCGGTGCTATTGTGCCAGGCAGTGACACAGTGCCAGGCAGTGACACAATGCTCAGTGTTACCTTCCTCGTGTTCCTTTGTCCTGAGAGTCTTCAGAAAATGCTTCCCTTACCTGTGCAGGGTTGAAGACCCTCACAATCTCACCTTGAGAGAATTGTTTTTCCTAAATACTCATGATTCCTTATAAATTAGTTTATAAGATTGTCTTGGTTAGAGTTTCTATTGCTACAGTCAAACACTATGGCCAGAAGCAACTTGGTGAGGAAAGGGTTTATTTTACTTTGTAGCTTGCGGTCTATTATCTAGGAGTCAGGACAGGAACTCAAGGCAGGAACCTGGAGGCAGGAGCTGATGCAGAGGCCATGGAGGAGTGCTGCTTCTGACTTGCTCCCCATGGCTTTCTCAGCCTGCTTTCTTTCTTTTTCTTTCTTTCTTTCTCTCTTTCTTTTTAGCTTTTTTTTTTTAATTTTATTTATTCACTATTCTTCTTTTCAGACACACCAAAAGAGGGTATCAGACCCCATTGCAGATGGCTGTAAGCCACCATGTGGTTGCTGGGAATTGAACTCAGGACCTCTGGAAGAACAGTCAGTACTCTTAACCACAGCCACCTCTCCAGCCCTCAGCTAGATCTTATACCACCTAGGCCCATCTTCTCAGGGGTGACAGTGACCACAATGAGCTGGGCCCTGCCATATCAATCACCAACCAAGAAAATGCCTCACAGACTTGCCCACCAGCCAATCCTATGCAAGCATTTTTTTTTTTAAAAAAATTTCCCCTTCTTCGCAGATAACCTTAGCTTGTTTCAAATTGATATTAAAAACTAGTCAGCACAGAGACATAGAGAAAAGTCTCTCTTAAACCAGAATAAACATCAAGACCCTGGAGTATTTTAACTGAAATATAGTACAGACCTGGCCAGGACAGTTCCTAGGTAGCTTTTCTAAGAAGGTTTAAACTCTCTTAGTTCCTGTAAACTTTCTTGTTAATTATGCTTTGTCTCTGCTTAATCAACATTCTGTGATGGGTTTCTTTCATAAACAGACACTCCGGATACGGGGAGGGGTCAGGGAACAATAGCTTCTTGGGAGATGCTTTGGGCTGATTGAAAGTCCTAACCATAGCCAGTTGGGTTCCCTGGGGAGTCTATTGTGGATGAGGGTCAGTGGGGTTGGAAGGTAAACTGCCTGTTCAATCTGTTAATCTGTTTTGATTGTTACCAGGAACACTGACATAATATCCCTGGTTTTGTTTTAAAATGGGTCTTGCAATGTATTATGGTCAAGCTGGAGTATAATAGGCTATGCCAGAGTCAAGATGATGAATATTAAGGCCAACATCCCAGGGGCCTCTTTCCTCAGCTCCTCTCTCTCTAGATTGCTGCAAGGTCACAGATCACACGGAAAGCCCAGGCTGATTCTGTGTGAATTTTAAGTCACTCCTGCCCCCAGCTGGAGGACTCTCGTCAGGACAATGAATTTCGCCTTTGGGGGCTAACTTGGAATTACTGGCCTGGAAGTGGCTCAGCCTCTGTGACCTCAGTGAGTCTCACTATAGCATATCTTGAAAGCTCGTGTCCTGTCCCGATCAAACTGCTACAGTTTGGGAGCCACGAAGCCTCGGGCTGGGAAAGTGTGGAATTTTATAGGTGTGGCCCAGCAGGTAAAGCTTAGTGCTTTATACAGGAGTGTTGGAGAGAAGCCTCAGGTGTTGGGATCTGGCAGAGGGAGCAGAATTGAAATTTCGGTAAAGCTTATCGTTCTGAAGTTTGTTGAGAGCCTGGCATGTAGCAGAATTTTAGCAGAACTGTCGTATCTTGGCTCTTGGGTAGCCTTTTGTCAGTGATTGTTATCTGAGATTTTATGGGGTTGTCCCTTTGAAGGATTCTCAGAGCCTTTGCATAACTTGGTAGCTAGTCGTACCAGGCAAACCAGGAAGTCTCATACGGCTGAAACTGCTTAAGGTGATGGTTCTTTCAAGACAATCCTTAGATCAGATAAGAAGTTTTGGTGTGCAGAAATTGACTTGCTAAAGATGTCTTTTGTGTAACATTAAAGAGGCTCTGAAAAGGGGGTCTGAGTTCCAGTCCCTGAGAGGCTGATTCCCCTGCTACTGAGAAGCCTAAATTCACCCTGCAGCTTCTCTTTCTTTGATCAGTTGTCTCTTGTAACCCAGAACACCAACCTGGTACTTGTTGATTCTGTTTTCTGAGGCCGAGCAGTGGGAGGCTCTCCAGATAAGACCTTAAAGTGCAGAATGCCACTGGAGGCTCTTGATCTAGTTTTGTCCGATAGCTGGAGAGGCTTGTCTTAAAAATGTACAACCAAGATGGCTTGGACTTTCTGACTTTCAATGTTCAGATTAATATGCTTGTTCATGGTTTTGGCTTGAAAGAGATCAGGGTTCTCAGAAGCCATCAATGCTATCTCTCATAGCTTGTCATCCTTACGGGCGTTTTATCCCTCCTATGTGATTATTTTACTGTTAGAGGTACTATCTCTAATAAGAAGTTAATCATATAGTGTACCTAATTATATAGTTACCAGTGGGTCTTTCCCCTACTCTTGCCGGTAAGCGTCTTGATATAACCTGCAAAGCTTCCCGTCCGCCCTGCCATGGAAGCTAGCCTGGCTATAATGGAATTCTGAGAGTGAGCCTCGTTATTTCATGGTGAAAGATAGAAAAATCATAAGTTGATCCCCTGAACCCTACTTTTAAAGCAAAGACATAAAAACCTGTAAGTCAAACACTGTGTTGCCTCAGTCCCAGGAAATTAGCTGACCATTTGAACAGATGGCCCTAACTAAACAAATCTTAAGATTCATGGTGTCAGGATGCTATGGGCCCGAGATTAGCTTGGCCGGGCTTTGAACTAACAGCCCTGAGACAGTTGGTGCCAGGATGCTAAAAGTTTGAGATAAGCCTGACCCCCTTGAACTGGAGCTCATGATATATAGTGTGAAACTACTTCGAAATAGCCAATTATAAAGTGACACACCATGCATCTTAGGAATTTGAGATCAAATGTATCCATGACCTAGTGACCTGTTCTCCCTCCTTCCCCCTTCCCTAACTCCACTCTCAGCCTTCCCTCTTCCCTAACTCCACCCCCACCTGGTTTGTAGATGCCCCCTTAAAAGCTGTAAACTTCTTTTGTTCTGCGGCTGAATTCCGCTGCCCCTGCGCGGGCTTGAAGGAAAGACAGCCCTGGCTAGCCAGTAAACCTCTTGCAATTTGCATCAAGTTGTGTTTCTCGTGAGTGATTTGGGGTGCGTCTGCAGTTCTCCACGGATTGGTGAGGTCCTTTTCATTTGGGTTTTACATTTTGGTTCCCTGACCGGGAAACAGCAGCCACCCCCACACTCCCAGAAACAACCTTGGAGGTAAGGGGATCCCCAGTGTGAGTGAGTGAGTGCATGAGCCGGCCGGCGAGTCCATTGTCTGTTTGAGGTGTGTTTAAAATAATCTGTATTCGGTCCGAAATAATCTGTACTCGGTTTGGAGTATTCTGTAAAGCACCGGCAAGTCAGTTGTCGGGTCTGATTCTGTATCTGTACCTGTATTCTGTATTTGGGAAAGCGCTTTTTGGTTTTGCAGCTGCTTCACTGGTCGTAATGACTGGGAAGCTGTAGTCGGCAGACGTGCTTGGATGGCTACAAGCTGCCAACCCTGGAGACGTCCGGGGGGGTTAAGGAGGGCCAGAGGTGTCTGGTGAAAGCCTCCTATCTGAGGAAAGAGGATTGCGGTCTCCTTCTGAGAGGGGAGTCTTGCAACCCCCTTCCATCTGAGTCGGTTGTGTGGTTGGGGAGCACTCGGTGTAGCCAGTGTGTTTCAGGTTGTTTGGTTTCTGCTTGCTGTTTTTGTGTTTTGTCCTTGTTGTGCACGTGATGAGGAGACTCTTGACTGCTGGAAGAAGTTAGAGAGACTTGAGGGGCTGCAGGGCTTTACTCTGCAATATTTGGTGAAAGGAACAGAAAGTGAGTGAGAGAGAGAGAGAGAGAGAGAGAGAGAGAGAGAGAGAGAGAGCTAAAACAGTGTGCTCTCAGGCGTGTTAACAAAAGAAAAGGCTATTTCAGAGCCCTTCTGGGAGCAGGAGCAAATTAGGAGGTTTCTCTCTGGCTCCTACTGAAGAGAATTCTTAGTTATGCTTTCTCTATCTACTGTGTGTCCTTGGCGCGCCAAATCTGTCCACGTGTCTGTCTTTGTTTCGTCGGAATGAATAAATGTTCTATGTTTCATGTTTTAAAACAAAAAGGTTAAAACTTCTGGCTTGATTTAACTTAAAACTCTCTTAAAGGATAATCTTAATTTACACAATAGAAGCTGATAAATAAATTACCTTGCTCTGGGGCTGGAAATAAGGCACACCAGAAAGAACCCTGGCAGGTATGATTATTTGCATAAGCTGCTCTTGGAGGGGGCCAACAAGTTTTTTACTTCTATGGTAAAAAAATTGATGGCTGTTTTCCTAGGAAAATTTTTTGTGACCGTGTTTATTAGCTTATTAGGCTCAACAAATGACAAGGTGCTTTCTTTTGAAATTACAGCTAGAAAAAGTAAGAAAGATTTGTTTGGATGAAATATATAAAATGTACATCTACTTCACTTTTGTTTCTGACTGGTTTTAAAGTACTAAATGTTCTATGTGTCTTGGTTATATGTTATTAACCTATAAGTTAGTTATTAGATATGATTAAAAATTACAACTTTTGGTAACAAAAAGCTAGATTAAAATTGGTAACTCAGGGTTAAAGTCATTCAGAGATCAGATATATAAAGATAAGATTTAAAAACAATGTCTCTTTAGTGAGATATTAAAAGCTGCACTATCATACATTCAGATATAAAAACTGGCAGCCGAACTATGTAAGATAAAAGTAATGTACTTGCTGTTAATTAAAAAAAAAAAAATAGATTGTTTACATTGTTAAAAATTGGTTTTGTTTCCCAAAGTTATGGTTATACTCTAATATTGCAAAAGAAACTTAAAAATATAAATTGCCAGTATTCCATTGAATTTTTGACTCACCCATGTTTATGGTTGAGAAGAGGATCGAACAGGTGGAGATGATTGCAAAAGTAATAAGAAATAAAAACAGCTGTGGCACAGTACAGGCCTGTTGCCAACTTTATTTGATACAGTGACGGAGGCAAATTTAGCCTCACCAAGATTGAAAAGGAGATATTATTAGAAAGTTTTGCCTCAAGAAATGGTTAATAGCTCTCTGAAAGGAGTTTCAATGCAAGTCTTTGTTCTCATAAAACGAGCTTTAAAATTTTGGGGAGTGCTTGTTGCTCCAGAAAACATTCAAAAGCAATATCTTTTCAATACTTGAGACACCAGTTATATTCCTAAACGAATTGTGGCACAGAAAATTCAAAAAAAAGAAAAGATAGTTTACTTACTTTAAATGATTTCAGAAGCTTCTAGGAGATGCTAATTAGATAACAGCTCACCTTAGGCTCACCAGAGGAGGACTTAAGCCTCTGTTTGATGTTCTCAAGGGAGATGCAAATCTTAATTCCCCTTGACAATTAACTGATGAAGGAGAAATAGCTTTGCAGAAAGTAGAGGAAGCTGTTAGTTATCAATAGATACATTATACAGACTGGTCAATTGTTGGCTGTTTCACAACAGTTCTTTGGGAAAAGGGACCATTAATATAGATTCATATTTCTTTATCTCCAAAGAAAGTTTTAACACCCTGTTTTAAAGCTGTTGCTGTGTTAATACAGACTTGTAGGTCAGGGTTACAAAAGTATTTTGAGAAGAACTTAATGAACTGTTCCTTATTCCAAAGAGCAATTAAATTGGTTATTAAAGAATACTGATATTTGGCCTATCATATGACCAACTTTCTAGACAAATTTTGTAATCATTATCCAAAAGACAAGTTGTTACAATTTTTCTATACATGCTTTTATATTTCTTATAAATTTACACATGCAGCCTATAGTGTATATACTCTATTTACAAACGGCTCATCTAATGGGAAGACAGTATATGTAATTGGATCCTCTTCAGTTTCCCCCTGCTTCAGCACAAATAATTAAGTTACGTGCTGTAGCCACTGTTTGAAATGCTGAGGAATGAAGCTTTCAATTCCTATACTCGTAGCCAGTAATATAGCTCATGGTTTATAATTGCTTGAAATTGTTCCGTATTTAGATATTGCTAATTCTCAAATTTTACAAATACAGTTTAATTTAAGAAACATGTACTTTTCCTTAATTTTATAAGACATTTGAAAGCTCATGCTGGATTGCCTGGATCCCAGGAAAATGTCACAACAGATTTATATACTAGGCAGATTATAGACATTCTTCCTTCTTCTTGTTAGTTCTTCTTGAGACAGTGGAGGGGGAAGAGCCTTGGCAGGGGTTAGGACCTTGTTTTAGGAGATATTTAAAGTTGCTAAATAAAAAAGTTTACTTGTCTAAGTTACTATACCACTGTGGCTGGCCTGCTTTCTCTGATCCTCTGAAGCCAGAAAGTGCAATTTCTTCAATTTAACACATCCTGAAAACAGCCAAGGATTAAATAAACAGCCTTTGTTCTATCTCATCAGGAACTGCTGGGTTCTAATTATGCCTGCTAGTCTCAGGTTGCAGAAAGAAAAGACATTTAGAAGAAGTTGTTGTAGAGTTTATTACTAAGTGTGAAAAGTTTCCTAGGAAAGCTGTTTAGGGAGAGAAGTGGAAAGATCCTAAGTGGAGAAAAGGAAAACATATACCGTAAGTGGAGATAGGTGAAAAATTCTATCCTATCTCTCCATTGTATCTGCCTGTCATCTCTTTGTCCTCAGTGCTTGTATATCTTTCAGAATACATAATCACACGTGACAGGGTTCATCACAGGCTCACACCTTGGGTCAAATCATGGGATGAGGTGGAAGTTTGCAACAGAGAATGTTTACATGCACGTCCATTGGGAGTGATTGTCTGGCTGGACATCCATTGCCTAATAACAGTCCAGTTACAGAAGAGCTTAATCATCATTGATATAATTTTAGAAATTCTTATAGGATCATCATTAGAACTAAGAAGCCATCTATTTGTCTATATAGCATCACCACAAGATATTATATCTTCATGGATCTGCAGAGATCTGCTCCAAAGGTGCTGTTGCTTGGTTATTGTTACACATGTTTAATTATAATGGCTTGAGACAGTAACTTGATATTTCTAGAGAGTATATAAGTCAAATTACAAAAACTTGTTCTCAGTGACCTCAATTTTTTTTTCATAATGGTGTTAATACTTGAGAACCTATGCCTAATCAATTATGACAAGTGGATGTTACTCATTTCTGATTTTAGAAAATTAACATGTACATGTGACTTGACACCTTTTCAGGCTTTCTAGTTACAACTGCTTTAACAGGAAAAACAACTAAAAATGTAATTAGTTATTGCCTACATTATCTTTCTATGCTTGGTGTTCCATATCAGATTAAGATAGATGGAAACTGGCTATTATAGTCAGACATTTGAGATGTTTTGTTGACAATCTAATATTACCCATATTACTGGAATTCCTTATAATCCTCAAATACAAGGTATTGTGAAACAGATACTATGGAACTTTAAAATAATACCTTCATAACTATCTGAGAGTGGGAGGAGCGGCTACTAGTGCTTTTGCCCTGGTTCTTACAAGGAACACTGAAACATCAACTTTTGAAAAACCAAAAGAGGAGTAGTTATACACCCTGAAGGGGTTCCCTAGGGATATTCTTTATCATGCCTTGTGTGTTCTCAATTTTCCAAATCTGGTTGCACATGGCAAATCTGCTGCTGAATGCCTTTGGCACCCCGAGACCAATAAAAACTATGTAACAGTTATGTGGAAGGACCTTCTTACCTTTAAATGGAATGACTCAGACCCAGTTCTCATATGGGACTGAGGATTGATATGTCTGTTTGATACCAAAGAAGCACAACTATAGATGGCTGCCAGAAAAATTAGTGAAACAAATAGATACTTCCACAAAGCCAGACCTAACTATAGATAAGATAAATAACAATTGACATCCAGGGAAGAGAGATCTCCCTGAGAATTCCCTTCTTTTTCCTTTCCAGATAAAATAAGGCCACCCGTGATATCTGCTGTTGGAAGTTCTAATTCTGATGCCAGCTTCAGGACTTCTACCACTCAGAACTTCGAGGGGCCATTGACAAGGACATCGAGCAGCTAGAGATTGACATCACTAATCTGAAAAAATGCTTTGTTTTGCTGTCTGAAGTGGTTCCCCCCCCCACACACACACACAGAGGGCTAGATCTGGCCTTCCTTCAGCAAGGGACTATGTTCTGTCCTCAAGGAGGATTGCTGTTTTTATACTGACCATACTGGGGTAGTTAGAGATAATATAGCTAAGATCAGAGAGAGATCAAAATGACAAAAGAAATAGTGAGAATGAGTGGGAGGGTGGCTTAAAAAACTGGTTCTCCGCCTCTCCTTGGCTTTCCAGCCTTCTCCCTTCCATCCTGGGCTCTGTAGTCGTCTCCTTCTCCTTTTGACTTTCAGCCCTTGGGCCTGTAACAGACTCACTGGCCTTGTAAAACAACAAATTGACTCCTTGGCATCTAAACCTCTACAAGTATATTATTATAGACTTGATCTGGCTGATAGAGACTTGGCTGAGACTTGCGTTGACCTATCTCCTTTAAGAACTGCATAGAACTCAGATCTATGCACGCTGGTTCACATGACATAAACACAGCGTGGGTACCTGCAAGGGGTGTGTGACGAAGTACTGCAGGGGGAGGACCCAAATTGTCCACATCTGAGTCCCCCGTGAAGCAAACCTGATTGCATAGAGGTTGGTGTTAATTTCTTGTGTCTCAAAGCTGCTGACTAGGACCCTCAATATCCTATGAAGCCCATGAGACATTTAACCCTCTCCTCCCCCAAAAGACACTATTTCTAATGATAATGGGAGGATCAGGTCAATCTTCCCCCCTCTGGTTAATGCCCGCTCATGTATCAATGAGATTTACAAATGTCTGCTTTCTCAGACCAGTCTCCTTAAAATTGTTTAAAAAAGAGATGCTGGGAGCCAAGACTTCCTTCTTCCTGAGAACTAATGTCAGCCTGAGTTAAAAGGACCTTATCAGCTACCCTGCCTGAGAAAAAATTAGCAACTTGAGCCTAACAAATGTTTTATTGCCCTCTTGCTCCAGAAAGTGGTTTGGGCTAAGAAAATGATGATTGCTAAGGATTTAAAAGCTGACATTGCCAATCCCCACTGGTATCCTCCCAGATGGGGCCCCTCCTTGTTCTCCTCCTATTACTCCCTCTAGGACCCTGCTTCCTAGATCAATCTGTAGCTTTTCTCAGAGAAAGGGTGAACACAGTACAAATATTGATACTCAGACAACAATATCAGTCTATACGTCACCGGGGCTTGCAGATGAATCTAGTGATACTACGAATTAAGATTCTAAGATTAGAAACTTACATAAAAGAAAAAAAATTGGGGAATGAAAGATAGAAAAATCATAAGTTGATCCCCTGAACCCTACTTTTAAAGCAAAGACATAAAAACCTGTAAGTCAAACACTGTGTTGCCTCAGTCCCAGGAAATTAGCTGACCATTTGAACAGATGGCCCTAACTAAACAAATCTTAAGATTCATGGTGTCAGGATGCTATGGGCCCGAGATTAGCTTGGCCGGGCTTTGAACTAACAGCCCTGAGACAGTTGGTGCCAGGATGCTAAAAGTTTGAGATAAGCCTGACCCCCTTGAACTGGAGCTCATGATATATAGTGTGAAACTACTTCGAAATAGCCAATTATAAAGTGACACACCATGCATCTTAGGAATTTGAGATCAAATGTATCCATGACCTAGTGACCTGTTCTCCCTCCTTCCCCCTTCCCTAACTCCACTCTCAGCCTTCCCTCTTCCCTAACTCCACCCCCACCTGGTTTGTAGATGCCCCCTTAAAAGCTGTAAACTTCTTTTGTTCTGCGGCTGAATTCCGCTGCCCCTGCGCGGGCTTGAAGGAAAGACAGCCCTGGCTAGCCAGTAAACCTCTTGCAATTTGCATCAAGTTGTGTTTCTCGTGAGTGATTTGGGGTGCGTCTGCAGTTCTCCACGGATTGGTGAGGTCCTTTTCATTTGGGTTTTACAATGGATGTTGCTAAATCTCAGATATGAGACTTTTCCTAATGGCTAGAATGATATGGATACTTTCTAGGCAAGGTCAAATGCCACACTGAGACTTTTGAATTCATTAATGAAGGTAGAAGAGATCCTAGCTCAATTAACCTATTTGGACTGTATTTGGGAAAGATACAGTGTCTTAGTTACGGTTCTGCTGCTGTGAAAAGACACCACGACCAAGGCAACTCTCATAAAGGAAAACATTTAATCGGAGGCTGGCTTACAGTCTTAGAGGGTTAGCCCATGATCATCATGGTGGGAAGCAGGCAGACATAGTATTGGAGCAGTAGCTGGAGAGCTTTATATTGTGATACACACACACACACACACACACACACCCCCCACAGATACAGTTCTACTAACTGGAGACCAAGCATCCAAACGTGAGCCTATGGGGGCACTTTCATTCAAAAGTGAGATTCAGTCAGAGATGAGACAGAGAGCACATGCACAGAACCCACTAGAAACAAAAGCGGAGCCTTACCATCTCTGACTTTTCCCCTAAAAAGATTTTTTTGTTTGTTTGTTTGTTTTTTGAGACAGGGTTTCTCTGTGTAGCCCTGGCTGTCCTGGAACTCACTCTGTAGACCAGGCTGGCCTCGAACTCAGAAATCCACCTGCCACTGCCTCCCAAGTGCTGAGATTAAAGGCGTGCGCCACCACCCGGCCCTAAAAAGATTTTTATCTCACACACACACACACACACACACACACACACACACACACACACACACACAAAACCACCCCCCCCCATACCTCCAAACCAAACAATAAAAAAAGATACCTAACCCCATCCTCTTTCCCTTTAGCCCCTGGAGGCTGCTCACCTGCTTCTGCCCTGAGGTAAAGTCCACTCAGGTTTAGCACGTATCATTCTTTCTGTGGCCCTACGACTCTAGTTTCTGGATTTGCTCATTTGTTTCATTTGTCAGTTGGTAGACATCTAACTTCTAGCTGTTGCCTGTTGTTACTGCCGCTGTAGACATGAGATACAGGCATACTGAATACATACAGACATGTGTTCATTCTCACACACACAAGTGGGATCCTGGGGTGTAGCTGAGATCTGCCCACTGCCTGCAAAGCCTGCAGTGTCAGTGTTGTGGTTTCTTTGCTTCTGAACTACAGTGGTTAACTGTTCTCCCCTGGCAAACCTAATGGCTGTGAGCAGTGTGCCCCGGGGCTTTGATCTGCATTCTGCTAATGACCAAGAGATAGAGTCTGTTGCTCATTGTGCGTCTTCTAGAAGAAATGATTCCCCTGTTTGTTCATTTTTTAATTTAACGTACTACTTTTTATTCATTTATTTGAGACAAGATCTCATGTAGCCCAGGCTACATGACCTTGAACTGATTCTCCTGCTCACATTTCCCAAATGCTGGGATTACAGACATGTGACCTTCTCTAGCTTTTGAGGCTCTGATGGATGGTGAAAATTGTACATCTAGAGGTGAATAGGGGCTCTGGAGTTAGACTTAACCATCTCCTCCTTGATCCATTCTGTCCTGCAGGATGAAATTTGGGTATTGGAGGTGGGGATGGGAGGTTACTGAATAGGTAAAAGTGTCAAATGATTTGTGTGTCCTTCTCCACGTGGGAACTGTCCTTGTTTGTGACAGTCGCTCAGCTCCCTCATTGCTTCTGCCCGGAAAGACATGGCGTTCCCCGTGCTGCTCCGTGCCGCCGTTCTCCTTCAGGCTTCATTTTAGCAATGGCTGTTTCGCAACTGGCAGGAAAACATCTGCCTTCCATAAACTCCCAGGCTGCAGCCAAGTGACTGGAATTTTCCTTCTTTAGCTAGCCAGGAGCATCCCGGCCCTGGGCTGGAAGGCTCCTCCCTTCCCAACTGACAGCCAAAGAAACATTGAGTTGCAGATCTCCCCAGCCCCCACCTGCAACAGATTAGTTAGGGGGTGTGTGTGCATGGGTTTCTTCAGAGGAGGCCCTCACAGTGAGGCTGGCTTTAGGGATGTACAAGGGGTGTGAGAGCAGGGGGCTGGGGAGACAGTAGTTCTGGGGAAGTCCCAGTGTGCCTACTCTAAGCAGGAGGTGGAGACCTTGAGACAAGTTTTAGCCCTCGGACAAGTCTTGACCCCTGGAAGTTTAGTACAGAGGTACCTTAACAGTCAACTAGCCCTGAAGTAATTTGATCCTCAAGGCTTAAGTACCGCCCACTTCGGTATCCAGCCAATTCCCCACAGTAAGGCCCTCTGGAGACTAACCCACCAACAGGAAAAGGAAACTGCTAGAGAAAGGGCGGGCCTACAGAACCAGGGTAGCAGCAGCCATCCACCAGACGGGGCGATTGTTCCAGAGTCAATACCATGAGCCACAATTCTCAAGCCTTCTTGCCCACCAATGCCGGACTTCCTCCAAGCTATGAGACAATCAAAGAGGAGTACGGGGTGACTGAGCTGGGGGAACCCAACAACTCAGCTGTGGTGAGGACCACCGTGATCAACATGCCCAGAGAGGTCTCTGTGCCTGACCATGTGGTCTGGTCCCTGTTCAATACTCTCTTCTTCAATGCCTGCTGCCTGGGCTTCATTGCCTATGCCTACTCTGTGAAGGTGAGTGTGCTAGAGGGGGGAGTGTTGGTGTAAGAAGGTGTGTGTGAGCGTGAAGCTCCATCTACTCGGGTGGCACCGAGGTGTGAGTGTGGGGTCCTTTGTGTAAGAGAGTGTGTGTGCACCCTTTCTATTTGTGTGTGTGTATGTGTGTGTGTGTGCCTGTCTGTCTGTCTCTGGTGTTGGAGACTTTCTGATAGTCACAGAATGAAGCTGTCTGGGGATTCTGGGGCCAGATTTTCCCCCACCCCATTCCTGGAATGCCCCTTTACCCTTTAGACTGGGGCCCTAATCTGTGTGGAAAGTGGGGTATGTGGCCCATGCTGGGACCTACCATATAGTTTGAGTTTGTGCGTGTGTGAAAAGAGGGTAGGGTTTCCTGGCCTGAGGGAGTGAGGCAGTGGGCAGGGGGGACTCCACTGGCCAGCTCCAGGGCCCCTTACTATCTGATTTCCTTCAGTCCAGGGACAGGAAGATGGTGGGCGATGTGATTGGAGCCCAGGCCTACGCCTCCACTGCCAAGTGCCTGAACATCAGCTCCCTAGTCTTCAGTGTCCTCATGGTCATTATCTGCATCATTATTTTCTCCACCACCTCTGCGGTAGTCTTTCAGTCGTTTTCACAAAGAGTGCCACATTCTGGATTCTAGCTGCCCAGTGTTCCACGGTCCACATCTGGCCCTCCCCCCAGGCTGAGGCCCTGACCCTTTACCCTATGCGTATGCAAATGTTAACCTTCACTTGTCTGTCTACAGTGGATTCAATAAAGTACTTGGTGGAAACTCTGGCTGACTCACTGTTCTCTGATTCTGTACCAAGCTCACCCTGCTTCCTTCTTGTCTGAGGAGAGCCAGTGTCCTTAACTTGTCAGGCTCTGGTCTCCTGATGTGAGCAGCAGCCGGCCTGTGGGTTTTCAGCTGATCCAGGCAGAAGAGACCCGGATATCATCTAACGCTGATGCCATGCTCCCACGGTGCCCAGGAAGGTGCAGAACTTGGAGCAAAGGAGGCTTCGGTCTAGGAGTGAAGGATGTCCAGAGTCCTTTAAGGGAAAAGAAACCCATAGCCAAGATGTGTCCTCATTTTGTGGTGGCCTCTTAGATATGACTTTGGGCTCCTGGGTTGGCCTGTACACAAAAGTTGGGTGCTGTGAGGTTTGCTTCCCTTACCCTTTCCTTCCCCACACACAGCACTCAGGTTTATGTAGGGAGTGGGTGGGGATTCCAGAATGTCTCTCATGGTCTCCGAGTAGCTGGGAGAACCAAATGACAGTGAGTTCTGCTGGGCTCACGGCTCCCACATCCCACCTCACCTGGAGGTGAGGCTGTCTGCCTTGGTCTCCTGTTAACATGCCATGGCATCTCAGGAGTTCCTTCTAAAGGGTGCTTCTTTCTGCCTACACAAGCCTGGCACCAAAAAATCAGACTGGGCTTCCAATGTCTGCAGGATATTTGAGTCCTGTCCAATAGTTCCTTGCTTCCCTAACCACCATGATGATCTGAATGTATCCAAAATCCCAGAAGTGGCACAGTGAGCCCTAGGGTAGAGGTGCAAGTGAAAAGCAAGGAGATGGCCCCTGGTGTTTTTTTTTTTTTTTTTAAATGAAGTATAGTTTTTAACAGGAAGTAGCAGCAGCTGCTGGGAAGGGGTCAGCTCCCTGCTGTGACATGCCAATCTGGGGAATTCCTTTAATCTTTTAGAAATCTCATTATGACGTTGACATAAGAGAATTTCACAAGATAGTAGGCAGAAGTTGGAGCGTATTCAGAAGAGCACCCATGGTAAAATATAAAGCACTCAGGAGTGTGGGCCTCTGAGGGGTCACTGCTAAGTGTTTTAAGGGAGACTGCATATAGGATTTGGGGAAGCTTTTAGAATGTCATTGCTTAACAGGGTTCTAAGAAACTATTCTCCCCTCTCTCCTCATTCCATACCTGAGGCTATAAGAGTGACTGCGGGGACTCTGGATGGGGGCCACACTGATATGGTAAAACCAGGAGCTGCTGGATCTCTGGTGAGATCTCTAGAAAATGGCAGGTTTATAGTTGGGAAAGGAGAAAGGCCTTCAGAAAGTTTAATTATGTTGGGATTCTTGACTCTAAGTTGGTGGGAGTTTCCAGGATGAGGAATGCTTTTCCTTCCCATGGAAGCATGGCAGGAAGGGACAAGGGGAGTGGGGTGGTAGATCATCAGGAAGACTTAGGATAGGCTGTGCGTTCAGACTGAGGGTTACTGTTCACAGGAAGGAATTAAACATAACATGACCTCAAGACCTTCCCGAAGCTGCATGAACCTCATCTGCTTAGTTCTGGGCTATTAGAAAAAAACAAACTATACCCAATACCCTGGGTACCCAAAGGGCTAGGAACTTTCTTGGGCTCAGGGCAGCTCCTTCACCATGAGTGAGAGCAACTACTCAAGTTCAGGGATTTGGTCCTGAGATTTCAGGGTCTGTCCTATCCATTACCAGGAGGTCACAAATATGATATTTGGCTTCTGCAGTGGACCTAGAGCTGAAGACGTTGCCCTGCCAACCTGTTACTGGATGTCTATACAACCGCCCCCATAGAAGAGTGGGCAATGCTCAGTGGACAGAAAGTGTGGAAGGTGGAACTAGAAGTCATGTTGTGGGCCAGCAGATGGGCAAGAAGGACTGGGGTGTCATCAACTGCTTCTGAAGGTGCCAGGGCCCATCCATCTCTCAGGGCCAGCATTGTTCTCATTTCCCAAGAGTCAGACAGGGTGGAGGTAACAGTAGAGATAGATATCATAGCACACTTAGAACCAGATGTATTTTACAGTCCCACTGGACAGATGTGTAAGTATAAGATGAGTGATGCAGTAAGGGTCTAGGTATCAGGGTGTGGTGCAGCAAAGGAGCATCTAATGCTGTTGAGTGAAGACTGGGGAGCTCTCAGAGATACATGGCTGAGACTTCAGTGTTTCTAGGTTCTTGGCACTGCCAAAAGCCAGAGGAACACTGGGAGAAAGTTTTACTTTGGGGTACAGGGACATACTCAAAGGCTGAGAGCTTCTGGATAGTTTCGACACTGGGTTTTGGAAAGTTCATTCCCTCCCTCTCTCTCTTCTTATCCCCCTTCTCTCTCAAGGCAGGGGTCTGGTCTAGAACTATGTGGACCAGGCTGGCCAGGAACTCACAGGGATCTACCTACTCTGCCTCTGGGTGCTGGGATTAAAGGTGTATGCTACCATTCCAGGCCTATGGCCAAACTTTTATTGGGGAATGAATTGATTAGTTACGAGTTAAGATGGGTGAAAGAAGGGAAATCCCTGGGATGTCAGGTTTTTTTTTCTTTCTCCAATACAGTCTCCTCCTTCCTTTGTCCTCATGCATAATGGGAGCAAGACATTTTATAATTCTGATGATATTTAGATTATAGTTATAATGAAGCAAAGGTAGGTGGGGCTCATCGTCTCTGTTTGGGATGGTCTTGGTTTTCTCTGAGGAGTCACATGTCCTGGGGGAATCCAGGTCTGCGTTTGTGTCAGCCCCACCACTGCAGCCTGCCTCTTGCTTTCCTTGTGCCTTCTCTAGCTCACCTCATAAGGAAGACACGGCAGGACAGAAGGCAGATCTGTTTGTACTGAGGTCTGTGAGGGCTGGCAGACAGCTCAGCAGTTGAGAGCATATGCTGCTCTTACAGAGGACCCAGGTTGATTCCTAGCATCCACCACAGGTGGCTTGCCTGTCACTGCAGCTCTAGAAATTCAACACTACTGGCTTCTGGGGGCACCTGCACTCATGGGTACATACACACACCCCTATATATAATTAAAAATAATAAAAATAAATATTTTTAAAAAGAGGTCTCTGAGATGAACAGAACGGGCAGGAACCTACACAGATGGTGAAGACCAAGGCACTGATGTACAGGCACTTGGCAGGGCAGGTATAGGACTGGGATCCAAATATTACCCATCATTCTCCTGTCCCCAGGCTGGAGGAGACCAGATGACAAGGGACCTTGGAGAAAGTCATCTGGGAGTCAGATACTCAGACTAGACTAGGTCCCTGTCACCCTCTCTGCCCATTGCAGCCACTCTACATCAGGTTAGAGACCCTCTCTCCCTTTTCACGTACTATCCAGGAGGGCCCAGCACTGCTTGCTTGCTGTCTCGTGACCCGAGTGGGTATGAGCAGGAGCAACCAGAGCTTTTGGCCTGAGCAGCTGAGGGAGGTTGGGCAGTGGTGGGTCGAAGGAAGATTTAGCTCTTGTTAAGGATCTGAGCCTGGAAGACACTGAGGCCCCCTTTACCGAGGAGGCTCTTGGCATGTGAGCCAGGAGTTAGACTTCCTGCTGGACATGCATTGAGTTCTTGGCACCCACATCTGAGCCCTCAAGGAAACTATTCCACTCACATTTTTAGGATTGGGAAGGGAGGACTAACAGCTAAGAAGACTGAAGAGGATCTAGCTGCCCAGGAGCTGGAGAGAGTGCCTATCACAGGGAGTGGGGAGGAGCTTCCTACGGTTTGCAGGTTTGCAGTGGGAAACTGCTATCTTCTATCTTCTTAGCAGGTCTGTATTTGCTGTCCCAGTTGTGCATGTCAGCAGGTGCCATGATCAAAGCCTGGATTCTGAGTGCTGGAGGGCCGTGGAATACACAGCTCTGGTTTTGAGGACAGAGCCCTGGCTGTTCCCTGAAACCGAGGCAGCCTCATGTTCACTCAGCCCTAGGGTCCACCATGGAACTGTTTGCAGCCAGTGTCCTTGGGGCAGCCTTTTTGTGAACAATTGAGACAACAGGGGGACTCTGGTGGGTGGTCTACAGCCACTGCCCATGTGGTGCAGTGGCCTTTGATGGGGTCTTTTGAGAGGGGTGGGGGATGATGGGGTGCAAGGGCGGGCCACTCTATTTGGCAGGCTGAGGCTGTAATTTGTGATATATATAGCGGGTGGAGCTGGCCAGCCAGGGAGGGTAGTGTGGGGCTATAAGCAGGCTGGGTGCTCAGAGAGCACAAGTCTCAGGAAGACACGGCGCTGGAACCCATGGACACTTCATATCCCCGTGAGGACCCCCGGGCCCCATCATCCCGCAAGGCTGATGCTGCAGCCCACACGGCCCTCTCCATGGGAACATCTGGCCCTACACCACGAGACCATATGCTCTGGTCTGTCTTCAGCACGCTGTACCTGAATCTGTGCTGCCTTGGTTTCCTGGCGCTGGTCCACTCTGTCAAGGTTGGCTTCAAGGCTTGTGGGAAAGGAAAATGAGTGTGGGGTGGGAGGTGATGTGGGTGGGGGGAGGGGATGCAGGTGGGTCAAAAGAAAAGTACATGAGAGTATCTGTGGGCATAGTCACAGTACCTCACCAAGTCTGGGGACCACTAAGGGGTGTATGTACTGTTCACAGGAGAGGAAGGCCTGACTATATAGTCTCCCTCAAAGGGCAAAGTCCTTGAAGGTTGCCCATAGAGGAATTCCCACCGTAGTCCCTGAGTAGCACTGAGTTCTTGGTTTCCCATAGGACTCCTCTCCCACAGGAGGCTCTCAGAGGGTGCTGCTGACCCAGAATGGCCACTGAATCGCTATCTGCAGCCTTTATTTAGGCTGAGACGATCATGGTTCAGGACCCTGCCAAGGGCCAAGCTGTTGCATGTTGGAGACTGTGAAGGGACTGGGCCCAGCCCAGGGGAATGTCTCCACAAGCTAGAGCCCCCTGTCAAGATTTAGAGTTCAGCCTGTGCCCTACAGTTGCTCTGGGTGGTCCCCTAGACACCACGAACTTGTTAACATCTTGGTTCTGGTGCTGCCCTGCAGGCCCGAGACCAGAAGCTAGCTGGGGACCTGGAGGCTGCAAGGCAGTATGGCTCCAAAGCCAAGTGCTACAACATCCTGGCTGCCATGTGGACGTTGGTGCCCCCATTGCTGCTCCTGGGACTCGTGGTGACTGGCGCCTTGCACCTGTCCCGGCTAGCCAAAGACTCTGCGGCTTTCTTCAGCACCAAGTTTGATGATGAGGACTATAACTGAGAGTTCTGAGTCTGCCCTGAACCAAGGACAACCATGCCAGGTCAGCTGTGCCCAACACCAGCTCCTGGGAGTTACAGCCTACTACAGCACCTCCATCCCCGCTCAGCCACGACCTCAGAAGCCACCCTCTTGTTCATGATGCTGACTCAATCAGATCCCTCAGACTTAACCTCTAACTTAGAGATCCCTCTGCCTGGCTTTGCCCCCTTTCCCCACTTACCAGGCTGAACCTCTGTTCACGATTAAAAGTGGCAGATTCCAGAAATGTGTGGGCTCTTCCTTCATCGTGGTAGTTGTATAGGGAGCCCCAGCACCAAATCATCTGGCCACCCCCAGTCATCTTATTCTGTCTGCTTGGCTGCTCAACTACTGCTTTTGCTTAGTGGCCTGTGGCTTCTGGGGTGGAGGAGCCTAAGTATTTTAGGATGAAGTTCGGGAATTCAGGCCTTTGATTCCTACTGCCCTGTGGTTTGATGGGCTGTGTCCCAGGACATGTGAGGGGTGTGCCCTGACTCCACATATGCCGCAGTGGTCTTCTTCCTTCCCAGGTCAGTAAGGACTGTGGGGAAGATAGGCAGAGTCCATTTCCTATGGACTCTGGAGAGTGGACTCACAGTGGACAGCAACACCATCCACACAGACACACAGACATTTACAGCCTGCTTCCCACATTTCCTTACACACGGTCAGAGCCAGACAGGCAGTGGCACTAAGTGAACATTCTCGTGTCAATTCTCCTCTCTGTGTGTCACATGCCCCTGGCTTCTACGGAGGTCTCTGGCTAGCTGCCCGACTTGTAGACTCTAGGCAGTTCCGCATCCTGCTCCGTGCCTGTAGCCAACAGCTGACCTTGAGGAGCTCCAAGCTACTGACAGTGTTCCAAGCCAGCCCTAGGAGATAAGGCCTTTTGTTGATCTATGTGTGTCTGGGGCTGGGGATGAAGATAGTGCTGGTCACTAGTCCTGTTATGGACCAGAGACAAGGACAGTGTGTGCTGACCATGAGCCGCTGGTCTAGTTCATGAGAAGGTCAACTCCTGCTGGCTACAGGGACTGTGTGCTCCTAAGTAGATGCCTCCAAACATGGGATATTTTGCCAGCCGCCATTTAGAATGAGGGATTGCCTGGTCTGTGCCCCAGTGCTAAGAACAGAGTGTGTGGACAAGTCAGTGAGGCAGCAGCAGCTTCCCTTGCCCCAGGCTGCTAGGCTAGACCTGATCAGCTGTGCCAGCCTACAGGCTCTACCGCCCTCTATGGCCCCATAAGCTTACCATACTACATGCATAGAGGTGACCACATATGCACAGATAGTATGCACACCCAGGTACTGGATTATTCTATTCTGAAGTGCCGTACCACCAAGCATCCTGCCAATGCTCATGCCCAGTCCTGTCTTTGAGGCAACAAATGAGCATCCACTCCTGCCAGGGTAGCTCCTGGACCACCATAAAGAAAGTGGAGGGAGACACAAGGGCCCCATGTTGCCCCTAAGCTTTGAAATTACATCAGCATTCAGTTCCCCGGTGCAAAGGGACATGAATCCATCACATACTCTGACTTCAGCCTTTGCCAGCACTGACTTTAATTAGGCAAGTTGTCTTGGTACAGGGGCACAGGTTTTACTAGGATCATGGTCCTATGCTATGAGCCTTGTTCTGGAGAAACACTAAGAACCAGGAGTGAAGCCTAAGCAGCTTCTCAGCCCTGATGGCCAGGACTATGGTCTGGAACCCTGTCCATCTGACTCCAGTTCCTCTGGTTGCCAGTCTGCTGTTCATCTACCCTGTCCTGTGATAACACTGCCTTCCTCCTCACAGGCCGCATGGTTAAGGACAGCTATCACCCTACCCCAGTACGCTAGATACCATCTGACTTGGCAAGAGGAACCAAAGACTAGGAAGTTCAAAGCCACAAACCCTTAAGCACTTGGCTAGCCCTACCTGGTGCCAACTGCCTGCCACAGAAAGCTCCATGATTCACTTTCTGGCCATTTCCCACCCAGCCTGTTGACTAGAGTATTCCAGAGACCAGAGGTGTGAACAAGGAAGTTAAAGCCTCCAGAGACAGGAAGACGGGGAGCTAAGTGGTAGGGTGCTGGGGTCATCCCAAAGCAAAGGATATATGAGGCTCCCAGGACTGGAGAGGGTGAGGAAAAGGAGGAGGGAGGGGGGAAGGAACAGAGGGAACACTCTGTAGCCTTACTGGTTCAGGGCAGGATCCAGATGAGAGATTGTGGGGTTGGGGATGCAGCGGAGGGCAAAAGGGTTTCCCGGAGGTACTGAAAGAGACTTCTGATGTCAAAACTCCTATCAGGAAACACTGAAGAATTTCTGGGCATCTATGGTGGATGACCTTTGTATCCGGCCAGCTGAGTGGGGAAAGGAGACCTTCTGTCCTGCAAGAGAGAGGGTTAATCTTTGAGGGCATGGGCCAAGACACCTGGGTCACGTGCTCAAAGGCTTTTCCCTACCTGGTGTCAGGGGAAGCCGGGCCAGTGATGGCCACAGCTCAGCTTCTAGCAGGGGCGCCCAGGGCTCTGCACGGGCTGTGACCTCAAGTGTCACCGAGTCCTTGGAAAATGCAAAGTTGAGCTTGTTCCCCAGGTAGGAGATACCAGAGACAGACACTCTGGAGACCAGGTCTGGACACAGCGGGTCAAAGGTAACACCCGCCTCAGTGATCCTGTGGGGAGAGCTGTGTGAAGAGGGTTGGGATAAGTGGGATTTCACGGCTGGTCGCTGCACTCACCTGAATCCTGTGCACCCGAAGAGTGCCGCCTGCAGGAAGCCCCCCATGCCTGTCAGGAAGTTCACTGCACCAGACCCATCTGCATTCTCTGTCCACACCTGCAGGAAGCAAGGGTGACTGTCACCTGAGGCTATTATCCTAGGGTCAGGCAGGACCTTTACCCTGCTGAGACTACCACGGTGGGAGAAGATCCAGGCAGTGAGTGTGGGGTAGGAGCCAGACTGACCTTGAAGGGTTCAGTGACATTGGCGAAACTCCTGCTCAGGTGGACCTGAGCCCTTGCGGGGTCCTTTAGCTCCATCCAGCCCACAGCAAACATGCTCTGAGGTTAGAATTCAAATAGGAAGAGGTTAGACCCATCGCGTGGGAAGGCAGGTGAGCACCGTGGGGCAAGACTGCCCACCAGGCTTCTCACCCAGGTCATGGCAGGGCCTCGGGGAGACGTCACGGCCTCATAAGTCTCCAAGTTTTTCCTTCGGATGTCAGGACTCAGGGGAAAGGGGACTGGGTATCCCAGGAGCACAACATCTGCCTGCTTCACTTCTTCTCCTGATTTGGGGGAAGGGGTAGCAGGCTAGGGATAGGTTATTGGTCAAGGAGATGAGAGTGTGTCAGGGTGAGTGTGGGGGTTCAGTACCACTCACCACGCTCATAGCCGTCAAACTCAGGGTGGAAGTTGTACTCAGAGTCAAATGGTACCTTGATCCTATCAGCCACCTCCAGCCACTGTTTGGGGACAGGCAAACCCAAGTCCTTGGCCAAAGCGGCAGCAAAATGCAGGCTGGAGAGGGGACAAGTCACAGTTGCATGGCTTCTGACTGGGCCCTGTCTGCTGTGCTGGGGCTAAGGGTACCTGAAGGGGAAGTTTTCTGTCTGACCTGTTCTGGACCAGGACGTTGGTGTACACAGAGTTGTTGACTCCTGAGTGGTACTCATCAGGCGGCATGACTCCTGGTCACAGAGGGACACATGGCAGTTAGTGTAGGGGCTCAGGACATGTCCTTCCATGATGAGCCCATGGGGAGCTGGCCACTGCGTTCCCTGGTCCTCACCTTTCAGGTGATACATCTTGTCCTGGGAACTCCATTCTACACGGCTGCACCAAAACTCAGCCACAGAACTGACCACATCCCAGCCACCAGCCTCTCGAAAGAGCTTCTGGTCCTGGAGAGTGAGAGCAGGGTAAAAGACCAGGCACGGAAGTGGGCCGCTGTGCAGGAACACAGAGAAAGCCATGCCTGGCGTCCAAAGTCCCTGTTCACACAGCTTCCAAGGCCCTGGAGTGGAGTGTGACCTCATGAGGTACATGGGTACACATTTGACAGTGTCTCACCTGAGTGCAATAGTAGTAGAACTGAAAGGCCAACACCACGGCCCCGTTGATATGGATCTCCTGGGTCCCGTAAATGTCCTCAGGGCAGACCTCCAGGCCAGTGCGTGCACTTTCCCAAGCAAACTTGGCTCCCTGTGAGGAAAGAAGACAGGATGCTCAGGTCTTGATCTGGGGAGGTGGCAGCCCAGCCCTACCAGAGGGGCAATCCTTTGTGGAAGAAAGGAAGGAGGTATGGGACTCTCGTGGCCACTGAATGGCACTGGGAAGACCTTGGGGCAGGGGCTTATGGGGTGGTATCCAGGCCCTATTCATTACCTGGTAGCCCAGGTTCTGGGCATTCTTCAGGGCTCCTCCCAGCGTTCGGACTCGGTATTCTAGGATGGCCCTGGCAGCCTCTGGGTGGAACATCAAAATATTTGGGAACATCCAGAGGTCCTGAGAGATGAACCATTCGGAGGTAAACAGGAGTCCATACCTTCTCCCTCCCTTACTCTTATGCTGCCCACATTCTACCTGCTCAGGCTTCCAACCAACACACAGCCAAGCAGGCAGCTGGGGGCTTCCTCCGTCCCTACCCTCTGGCCAACCCGTTGCCTCTCCGAGTCCCACATTTCATGCTTACCCAGATCCACCTGGGGCCTCCCCAGCTTGCCCACTCCAGTGCTATCTTTCCAGCCTAGACAGCCCAGAGTTCTGGTTCTCAGTCCAGGCAGTATCAGGAGAAGCTCATGGGCACTAGTTTGCATCAGGTCTCTAGGGAGAGCTTGCTCTCTGACCGCCTGACCTCAGCTTTCATTGGCTTCATCTGTTGAATGGGCCACCATGAAGACTTCACAAGGTGTCCAATGTAGGAGTGGCCTTGAGCCTTCCCTCTCACTACTCCCTCACACAGTGGCCACTGATCTCCCTACAGCACTACCTTCTCCAGCCCTTGCTTCCCTGCACCCAGCTACTCCTGGCAGTCACAGACCTTTCCAGACTGTATCTCTACTGGATCGTTCTTCTACAAAGTCTCTATGGCTCTTTTAGGCCTTTAGTAAGCTCCAGGCTTGTACCTGGCTCACTCTGAGGCTCTAGTGGTCTTGGCCTGCTGTGAGGCTCCTTCTCTGCCTTCACATGTTGCACACCCTCAGCCTTTGGGCCTTCTGTTGCTCTAACCTGGACCATTCTTTTCTACCACATCCCTACCCACCCTTCTTCTGAGAAACCATCTCTTCCAGGAAGCCCTTCTATCTAGAGACCCATGTTTGGTCTTGATCTCAGGCAGTGCAAAGGTGATGCCAGAAGTCTCTGCATGCAGCTTTCCCTGTGCAGGATTTACCTGATCCCAGAAGATATGGCCCCAGTAGCATTCCTCCCGACTCCCATTGGAGAGGCCTCCGGGGCTAAGCCCATGGCTGATGGGTCCTTGAGTGTCAGGCTGGGGAAGCTCACTGAACAGGTAGTAGAGAGAGGCACGAAGGGCCTGGCGCAGGGCCAGGGGCCCAGCCACATCCAGGCCACAGCCTTCCCAGAGCTGGCCCCAGGAGTCTGCATGGATTGTATACAGAACGCCCCTGGTCTGCAGCTGTAGGGCCTCAGCAAAGCAGCCCTGGACTTCAGTCTGGCTGGAAGCCACAACAGTCAGAAACTCCCAGGTCCTGTCCTTCTCCTCCTCCCCAAGGGTCAAGGCTGGGGGAACTGGCATCCATAGCATATGCACTTCCTGCTGTGGCTCTCCAGGCTGCTCAGGGGTGAGTGTGTGGCCATGCAGGTACCTACAAAGGCATAGCTGAGTCTTAAGAAAGGACTCTCTCTCTGGGCTACATAGATTTACCCAGTGTACTCCTTACCTGAGTCCCTGGAAGTCTGGCCCCACATGCAGGTCCAGGTCTGGGCTTTCTGGGGAGAAGTCTGCCTGTAATGGCACTGTGATGGGCTTGTTCTCTGTGGTCAGGCGTGAAATGGACACACTGAAGACCAGTACATGGGGTAACACACGGTGAGCATAGATGCATTGGGAAGCCCGGAAGCTGGGGCCTTCCAGGGTGTGGAGGAAGGAACCTAGGGGAGGGTTGGGGAAAGTCAGACAGTCAATACCACAGAACACCAGAACCTTCCTGGGCTGGGAGTGGGGTCCTTCAGACCTCAGGCTGCCTCTCCCCACTCTGTAGTGGGCCCACCCAGATGAAAAGAAAGCAAGACCAACCACAGAGGCCTCATCTTGGGAGGCAGCTTTTTTATGCCTTTTCCCCCCCTTAAATTAAAGGCCATTTGTTTACTTATTTTTGAGATGGGTCTTGGTGTGTACTGGAGGCTAAGCTCCTGTTCTCCGTCTTCCCGCCCCAACCTTCCCACTACCAGTGCCAAGGTTACAGCCCTGAGTCACATACTGGACTTTTCGGCCCCTTTCTCTACTTCATGGACAAGTGAGGAGCCCCTCTCACCCAGAGCAATAGCTTGGCACGGGTTGGTGGCAGCTAACCTGTGTTGGTGTCCAGGGTAAAGGTCTCTGCCAGCTGCTCTGTTCCTGCAGGGGCTTCTAGCTGGACATTGAGGGGACTGGGCAGAATTGCCCGGTGAGTGTCACCCCCAGCACCATTGTACACACCGTTTATATGGATGGTGTCATGATATACACGTGTACCTAGGTATGAGTTCGTCACAGTGGCCCAGAGTCTGGGGTCACTGGGCAGACAGTGGGCACCGAATATGGTCGCATCATCTTCAGAGCCGTCCATGGAAAGCTGTCTCAGTCCAGGTGGCCTGGAGAAGACAGTTAACAGCGACTAGCTGGACTTGCCTCTGCAGACTGACAGTAAACTTGGCCAATCCCCACAGATGGTGAGGAGAGTGAGGGGCTAGCTGGGTGGCTACCCTAAGGGTTGCGCCAAGAACATTCTTAAATCAAGAAGACTGCCAGGAATTCAACTGAATTTATAAACAAGTTTCCTCAGCACCCGTGGCAGATCTCCCTCTTGTGAGGTCCTGACCCATCTTCCTGAAGTAAGAAGAGCTGAGGGAAGAAATGGAGTTCTTCGAGGGCCCTAAATCCTCAGGGAGGTTGAGGCCAGACGGTGGAGGAAGAGGAACCCTGAGATTTGGAGAGGGACAGCAAGAAGGAGGAAGAACCGGATGGGGTAGATGACGACGATGGGGTGGGGTGGACGGTGGCCTGGGGCCGCAACTGGGGAGGAGCTTGCTCGGGAAATGGAAAGAGGAAAGGAAGCCTGGGGGGAGGGGGGGTCGCGGGTTGTCAGGATGAGAGACTAGGGAATAAAGGGACCAAAAAGAGTTCAGAGTACTTGGTGAAAGCGGGTTGAGGAAGAAGGTACGGGTTGTTTTTGTAACTCACCGCTGCCCTCTCCAGATAGTGCAGGGCCCCGGTGTAAGTAGGCTCTGTGGGTGCGAGCTGCCCCTGGCGGGAGGAAGAAGAAGAAGCAGCAGCAGCAGCAGCAGCGGTCCTGCCGCGTGGCAGGTGGGCGGGGCTGAGTCTAGGCGGAACCTGGGAAACTGTCATGGTCTTTGGGGAAGAGGCCATGCAATAGGAATAGGGGTTAGTTGAGCTTTGGCTCTAAGATGTATGTAAGGGTGGGATAGACTTGAGATCCCACTCTACAGTGCCGTTTAGTGACTAGAAAGGACACTGGCCATTTAAGGAACAGAACACGTGAAAGAAAAGCCCACCTCACACAAACATGAGAGAGGTGGGTGCTCTGTAAAGGCCCCACAACCGAACGCTTTTTAGACTTTCCCCTTAGCTCAAGGGACCTTTCCTATTTAGGGAAATGATTTTATTTTTATGTTTTATTTTTGAGTGGTTGGCCTGGAACTTGCTATGCAAACCAAGCTGGCCTCAAACTCACAGAGACCCAACCTACTTGTGCCTCCTCAGTGTTGGGGTTAAAGATGTACACACTACACTGAGCAGTATTTATTTATTTTGATTTAATTAAAATATAATTATATCATTTCTTCCTACTCCTCTCATGTATGTCCTGCCCACATTCACAGACGTATATTTATTTTTTTTTGATTTACTTATTTTATGTATATGAATATACCATTGCTGTCTTCAGACACACCAGAAGAGGGCATCAGACCCCATTACAGATGGTTGTGAGCCACCATGTGGCTGCCAGGAATTGAACTCAGGACCTCTGGGAGAGCAGTCGGTGCTCTAAACCACTGAGCCATCTCTCCAGGCCCAGGATGTATATTTTTTAAAGAGGCTTTTATTATTATTATTATTATTATTATTATTATTATTATTATTATTATTATTATTATTATTATTTGTATGTATATGAGTGCTCTATCTGCATGTATACCTCTAGGCTAGAAGAGAATATCAGAATTTATTGTTGTAAGCCACCATGTAGTTTCTGGGAATTGAATTCGGGACCCCCAGAAGAAGAGGCAGTGCTCTCAACTGCTGAGCCGTCTATCCAGCCCCAGGGCCTCTTTCTAAACCATTGTTGTTATATATACATATATAAATGAATAAATAAACACAATCAGTGAGTCTGTTCAGTGTTGCATTGGAGTGTAAGTTTGTGGGGCTGACCACCTGGTATTGGAACACCCAGAGCAGCTGTAAAAGGGAAACAGGTGCCACATTGATTGTTAAAGAGCCACATTGTTACACATTGTTATTAAGTCTCCTACAAGAATAAGGTTCTGCTTAAGCCTAGTGTAGCCTGCAAACCATGTTTTTCAACCTATGCTGAATTTGTGACTCCATCATGTGTGCCCACCCCTTTGCCTTGCTAAACTCCTGAACCTGTGATATGATTGTCCTTTTGCCTTACAAAAGTGTCTTCTGAGATACCTTGATGACTGTCTTTCCACATGATGTTTTCTTGCACTTATTTTTATTGCCTCCTTTCTAACAGCCAATTATCCCGACATCTGTTTTCTATTAGCCCTAACCTTTCCCCATAAAAGGAACCTCAAAAGCCAGTGAGGGGCTGCTTTCTGAAATCCCCACTTTGGGAGAGGCAGCCAGCTGGCCAGTTGTAAATACAGCTTGCTTTAATCAGACACTCAGGAATTGTCCCCCCTCCCTCCCCCCCAGGTCTAAAAGAGGCTCATCCCCAGGGAAGACTAATTGTTCCTCCTTCTGCAAGAGCTAATTGATTGTAGCTCTTCATCTAGGGGCGGGACTCCAAGAGCTTTCTCTAGCTACATTTGGAAGTCAACTGTGTTAGCTTCCACTAGGCCACTAGGCTCCTCCCAGGGACCTAGCAAAGACCAGCTCTGCCAGGTGATGGGTCTGTCTCTCTCTCTCTCTCTCTCTCTCTCTCTTTCTGTCCTCCTCTGCCCGCCTCCCCCCCTCCTCCCCCCCCCCCCCATGGCTCTGCCCTGGTCTGTCTGCCTCTACCCCTGCCCCAGATCCTCACTCCTCTCCCTTCTCCCAGGAAACCTCCTTTATACCAGATCTGTTGCCTTGGCATGGGCCCACTATGTACCACCTCCTGGCATTATATTTCATAGCAAACTGTTGTTGAAATTGTGCAGGTCTTTAGGCAGCTGTGTTCCCCAACACAGCAAGAATACATAAGTTCACAGCAGATGCCTTGGTTGGCAGGTTCTTACAAGCCCCTCCTTGGCCCTGTTCCTTAAAGTATCCTGAGCCTTAAGTGCAGGAGTTGTGCTATAACTACATCGGTTGGGGCCGTGCAGCCAGCAGTTATCCTCTGCATTTTGACTTATTGTGGCTTTCTGCAACGTCCTCCTCCTGTCAGGTGCTGAGAAATTGAGAAATTCCTCTTCCCAGAGTCTGGCACTTAGACAAAAGCCAGTATTCTCTCAGGGACTTGAGAAGATAGTTCTTGCTTGCTAAAGGGGCTCCTTACTTGGATAAAAAGGACCTATGACTCTTCCATTAACGCATGCTTGCGGTTCCTATTAGCATATTAAGGTCTGTGCGAGCTGCTAGGGTCCCTGGATCCCTACTCACAAAGTACTTGTTATACACTTCCGAGTCCCAAAGTGTCACATACTTCAAAGTCACCTCAGCTCACAGGTTCTCTTCTATAATCCTAGAAATATGCTCCTCTTCCCACCCCATTCTCTCTGCTTGGTAGTGTGGAATAAACTTTTCCCTTTTCAACCATGGAGCTTCACGTACAGTTTCTTTACTGCACCCTCACATTTGATGAGGGATGAGATCTGCTCTTACCTGGGTCTGTGCTACTTGTGGTAGCTGTGGGGTCCCTGATAGGAAGAGATTTCTATTTTTTTCTGAGATTTTATTTGATGGGTATGAATGTTTTGACTGTGTGTATGTCTGTTCCCTGTGTGTGTTCAATACCCATGGAGGTCAGAAGAGGGATCAGGTTCTTTGGGACCGGAGAAACAGATGTTTGTTAGCCACACTGAAGATGCTGGGAATCAAACCCAAACCAGATCTTCTGGAAGAGCAGCAAGTGTTTTTGCCTCCTGGGTCATGTCTCTTGCCCAATTTTATTTTCATTTATTATGTGTATGTGCCACAGTGCTTCTGTAGAGGTCAGAGTGATACAGGGGAAATCAGGGTCCCTTTTTGGGGTTCTTTATTTATTTCTATTTTACTTTATGTGTCTGAGTGTTTTGCCTCCATGTGTGTCTGTGCACCACTTTCATGCCTGATGCCTGCAGAGGCCAGAAGAGGGCATTGAATCCTCTGGAAACAGATGCTTGCTAGTCATCAGGTGGGTTCTGGGAAATGAATCCAGGTCCTGTGCCAGAGACCTTTAACCACTGTGCCAACTTTCCAGCTTCTGTGTTTCTTGGTCTCAGTAATAAAACAATCCAAGAATAGACAGAAATGGAAGCTCAAAGACTTTTACTAGAATTTAAGAGAAAACCCCATGTCTGGCCAGCTGCAAACCTCAGCAGATATCCAACGGAGGAGGTTGGAGAAGAGAAGGGGAAAAAGCCATGCTGACAAGCAGGCGTGTGGCAGGGTAGGGGGCTTTAGAGAAAGTCCAAAATGTTGTGTGTTTGTGTTCGAAGCCCAAAGTATTAAGAAAAACATGCTTATAAAAGAGAAGCAGCCGGGCGGTGGTGGCGCACACCTTTAATCTCAGCACTTGGGAGGCAGAGGCGGGTGAATCTTTGTGAGTTCAAGGTTAGTCTAATTTACGAGTGAGTTCCAGGACAGCCAGGGCTACACAGAGAAACCCTGTCTCAACAAACAAACAAAAATAGAGATACAAGAAAGAAAAAGAAAAGTCACTATGCTTTTCTCAATAATTCAGAAGATTGGGCTGACATGACTCTAAGCTATGGCACTGGGGACAGGGATTCTGTGAAGGAAAAGTGCAGTATCCTATTACATGACTTATTTGTCCAGTCTCCTAGCTTAAGATGTGCCTGCTATTCCTGGGCCTGGCAGAAGAACGACACACCCAACCAGAATGCGTGGGCTCCACCACGCCTGTAGATTCTATTTTTTTGACCAGGAGGTTGTTATTCTAACAAGAGGACAACTTTCATGAGTCAGTTCTCTCCTTCCACTGTGTGGATCCCAGGATCAAACTCAGAGCAGCAGTCTTGGTAGCAAGCTCCTTTACCCACTGAGCCATTTTGCTGGCCCCATTTTTATTAAAAATTTGTATACTTATTTGTTGAGGTTTTGTCTTTTACTGTCTATTGTAATACTAAGTGTGGTTCCTCAAAGCCTGGAGTTTGCATATAGCCCCTGGACCCTGTCCCCAAGTTAATTCTGATTGGTGATAAAGATGCTGACAGCCCATAACTTGTGTATATGTGTGGGAGAGTCATAGGTGGGGTTGAGGTTTTCTTGAGCTTAGAAAGAGTAGACCAAGAGGAGGAAAGAAGAGAAAAAAGAAGGAAGCAGCCATGGAAGAAGAACGCACAGAAGGGAGAGCCTGAGCTGCCATGGGCTAGAGGCCAAGAGAGCGTGGCCAGAGGGCTGACCAACTGGAGCTGAGAGCAGCCCAGATGGAACAATGAAACACAGTAAGTGATAATTCGGGGTTATCGCTAGGAAGGCAGATTCTAACAGCATGGAGGATAGACAGTTGTTCAGCTACGGTGTTGCCTAAGGAATATTTAAACATATAAAGGCTGTGTGTGCCTTTCATCTGGGAACAAAAATGGTCAGAGGTGAATAGAAACCCCATAAGGGATTAATATTTTTACTACAGTTATTTATTTGTTGGCATTGGTTTTGTTTTTTGTTTTTTGTTTTTTGTTTTTGTTTTTTTTTTGTTTTTTTTTTGGCTACTTTATTGGGTTCTTAAACCTACAACACCAGGTAGGAGAGAAAGGATATAGGGGAAAGGGGCCTAGACCTCTTTAGACCTCTTCCTGCTGCCTTGGGGTGCCAATTTCCTTGGGGGCAAGCCTAGTCTTCTTATGAGGATATCTCCAACTTCTTTTCATCTCTTTGATCATGATCACTTGCCAAACTGCAACAACAGGAACCAGCTTCTACAGCCTCCTCAGAGTACCCCTGCCCTGCCTCAGGCATTTATACCCTCTCAAAAGTGCCCAGAATTCCAAACATAAACTCTTTACAGCTGAGGAAAAAAATCATACTCCTCCTAGTGCATGAGACAAATCATAGTCACCTGCTGTAAAGCAGCCTATTATTCCACACCTGGGATTAAAACAAAACCATATTCACATAACAGAACTGGGTTTTTAAAGAAACCAGAATTCCTGCTACATTCACTTAGTATGTGTTGGGGCGGGGTATGCTCTTACGTGCTTTCCTGTAGCCGGAAGACAACCAGTGGGTGTTGGTTCAGTCCTTCTACCATGTGGGTTCCAGGGATCTAAGTCAGATGGGAAGACTTGGCAGCAAGTGCTTTTCCTACCAAGTGGTCTCACTGCCTTCCTCTTAAGTAAACTCTCTCCTTCCTTGCCCCTCTGAATGTGCTCACTGTTTTGCTGAAGTCATCTACCTCCCACCTTCCCCATTCAAATGCCCACTGCTTCCTGCTACTTGCTGACTTCCATTACTGAACCTGCCAGCTTTCTTAGACCCTAAGACAAAAAAGTCTTATTCTCTTTTCTCATCTCCCTTTTCCTATAAGATTTACAGCTTGCCTGCTGTAATAGCTAATCTTGGTTGTCAACTTGATTAATCTGGAGTCAACTAAAACCCAAACAGTTGGGTATGACTGTGAAGGAATTTCTTGACTGAATCCTTTGATGTGGGAGACCCATCCTAAGTCTGGGATATTTGAGGTAAGAAGACCCACCTTAAATCTGAACCATACCATCTGGTGGCAGCCTACATAAAAGGACATGGCCATTAGTTGGTATTAGATCCTACTTCTTTGGGATTCCAACATGGACTGAAAACCAGCTTAGACATGCAGCCTCAAGGACTCAACAATTACCAGATTCTTGGATTTTCCATTAGGAGATAGCCTAATTATTGAACTAGCTGGACCACAGTCATGATACATGACACATGGTAAATACCTATATGATACAGGGGAACACAACACATGGTAAATACCTATATGATACAGGTACCTATATTATTCTTAAACATCATATATATTTACATACTATATATTTATGTGTCACATATTTACTGGATGATATTCATATATCATCTATATACTTAGTGTTTGTCTCTCTGCTAGGTCCAGAACACCAGCTCCAGGAAAGAAGGTATGGTGGTTTTAATGAGGAATGGGTGTCTTGTAGACTTGGGTATTTGAACACTTGGATCCCAGTTAGAGTGACTATTTGGGAAGGTATAGATAGGTAGTTAGTCAAACAAACAAACAAACAAATATATAAATATAATTAATGTATTTAATATATTCTATTTAGGATATACATATATATTAATTCTAATATTCATTCTATAGGTTCTGTTTCTCCAAAGAAGCCTGAATAATACACTTGCCCTGTTGATTTTCTCTCAAATTCTTTTTTGTTTTTTGTTTGTTTGTTTGTTTTTTGAGACAGGGTTTCTCTGTGTAGCCCTGGCTGTCCTGGAACTCACTCTGTAGACCAGGCTGGCTTCAAACTCAGAAATCCACCAGCCTCCCAAGTGCTGGGACTAAAGGCGTGCGCTACCACCGCCCGGCTTCTCTCAAATTCTTAGCCAAATTGTTTTCCAGCTCTCTTCAGAGTCTATTTTTAAGGAGACTAAGAACCCAGGAACAGGAACTCCAAATTCTCAGTTAACACTAGCAAAGCTATGTATGATTTTGTAGCTTTTGAAATTACATTGCTCAAAAGATACAGCCAGGCTGAAAAAAGTTAATGATTAAGTAAAGTTTAAAAGTTAAATAGAGTGGTATGAGCTGGTTTACTCATTCTCTCAAAGAATCTCCTTTAAATGAGTTTTTAAGTTGGTTTATGAGGTACATCGTTCAGATTTACAGATGAGAGAGGAATGCTGACACAGTTAAATTTAAAAGTCACAAATGGGAGCCTGGGATAGTGTCCCAGGCCAGGCCTTTAATCCCAGCACTAGGGAGGCAGAGGCAGCTAGATCTATGTGAGTTCCAGGCCAGCCTGGTCTACAGAGTGAGTTATATGACAATCAGAGCCACATACTGAGGATTTGTCTTCAAAACAAAACAAGGGGTCACAAACAGGCTGGTTACATAGCATGGGGAAATCCATGGGTTTGCTCTACAGTACTGCATAAACCACACCATGACACTTTGTAATGCTGAAGAGGATGAAGGAAGATCAGAAGTTCAAGGTCATCTTCTACAAAGTGAGTCAGAAGTCAACCTGGGTTATATGATACTCTGCCTTAAAAACAAAGAACAAAGCCAGGTGGTGATGACACACTCCTTTTATCTCAGCACTTGGGAGGGAGAAGCAGGTGAATCTCTGTGAATTTGAGGCCACTCTGGTCTACAGAGTGAATTCCAGGACATCCAAGGTCACATAGACCTTGTCTCAAAAAAAAAAAAAAAAAAGAAAAAAAAGAAGAAAGACTTGACTCTCAACACATAAAAATACAAACTAAACCTTGACTCCTCTTTCTCTTTTCATTGTAAAAATAACTTTTATTTCCTCTGATATATTTGTCATCTCCAAGGCTCAGGCCTAGTCCTAGAATTTTCTAGCCTCTGTACAATCTAATCTAGGCCTAAAATGTTTTCAGCCTCCAAGACTTGCTGGTGAGACTAGACTTTTCCTAGTTCTTTTTGGCTCTGGCTGACTGGCTCAACTCAGCTGTTCTGACTTAAACTCCTCTCCAAATTGACTGATTCAATATGGCTCCTCTCTCTTGGCCTTTCCTGGTCAAACTAACTTTGACAATCTGTTCTAATCTTCTGGCTCCTTCTCATTCTCTGACACATTCTGTCCTCACCTGTGTCTAGCTTGTTCTCTCTCTGCAACCTGTCTCTGTAAAACTCTCCTGAAAAACTGCCCTCTCTCTCTCTTCTGCCCTCTCTCTTCTGCACTGCCTCTTAAGTAGCTTCTCTGTCTTCTCGTGAAAGTTGGGCAGATCCTATTCTGTCAAATCTTTCTCTGATCCATCACTTTGTCTGCCACTCAATTAGACATCACTTTCAAACATGAGTGTTTCCTTCTACAAACTAACTTTACCTTCGTTATTTGGAATTAAAGGCGAGTGCTAAGGCTGAGCCACACCACGATTAGAAGCAGTTTTTTCTTTCAGTAAGTAACACAATCTCGGAGTTCACAGTGTGATCAGATAGCCAACAACATTCCAAATCTTCTTAATTTTCCCAGTCTTCCTGCACACAGTTGTATTATGTGTTAATCTACCACATGTGTGTGTCTCACACTGTGATCTGTTTGTGTATTGAACATGCACTTGACACATCACACACCTATTTATTTTGTGTTTCATACATACATTTAGTGTATTAGGTCCTATATATTTACTGCATTTTGTTTCTGTATGGTTGGGGGCTGGTCTGGGGCTGCTATGTTTCGTCACCTGGATGGGGGGGTGCAGGTAGGGATCACAAGGAAAGGAAGAAGGAGGGAGAAGGAGAAGGAAGACAGATTGAACAGGAGGTCTCTGTTACACATGATGAACCAGGAGAATGTTGCTGAGCGAAATGACCCCTGAGGACAAACTGATGGAACAGAAGTAACCCAAGCAAGACTGAAACAACAAGTACTTGGGGAGCACAGCTGAGAAATAGTCTAGCATAGAAGAATAGATTAGGGTTAATTGCCCAGTAAATGTGCTAAGGCTGATTAATTAAGTCTAGTAGGTCTCAGTATTGATTACTGGAGGGCTGGCCCAGTCATATTAAGAACTGACAGAGTTAATAAATGTCATTTATCACAACATTGTATCATATGGGCATTTACCATATTTTATGTATCAGATATATATCTATGATTATACATCATACACATTTACATATCATAGTTTTTTTTTTTTTTTTTTTTTTTTTTTTTTTTTTTTTTTTTTTTTTTTTTTTAGAGAAAGTATAGGAGGTGCAGCCTTGCTGGAAGAAGTATGTCATTGGGGATGGGCTCTGAAAGATTATATCCTTGCACCACTTCCAATTTGCACTTTCTGATTCATGATTGCCATAGAAGATGTGAGCTCTCCGTATCCTGTTCCTGCCACTGTGCCTGTCAATTGCTGCTATGCTGCCCTGCCATGACAGACTGTTATTTCCCTGGAACAATAAACAAAAACAGGCACTGTCCTCCTTCAGTTGCCTTTGATTATGTTTTTGTGGTTGTTTTTGTTTGTTTGTTTGTTTAATCACAGCAACAGAAAAGTAACTAATATAGAAGTTGGTACCAGGAATGGGGTTTTTCTTTAAAGAACCTGACCATGTTGGAGTCTGGAATATGGAAGACTTTGGAATTTTGGCCTAGAAACGTGGCTGAATGCTGTAAAAGGCACTTAAAGAGCCATTCTAGTCAGACCCTGTAAGACAGAGGTACTGTGAGTAATTTAGATTATAGAGGCCCAGCTGAAGAGATTTCAGAGGATACAATATTGCCTACTGGGCAGAAGACAATTTTTAGATATTTTTCGCAAAAAATCTAGCTGCCTTCTGCCCTTGTACTAAGAAATTGTCTGAAGTTAAACTTTAAAGTAACAGGCACATTTTTCCAGTGGAGGAAATTTTGAGACAAGATAATATTGAATCTGTGCATGGTTGTTACTGATAACACTAGTGCAGGTCTACAGTGGAAAAGAGCAAGTGTTAATTACAAAACGTACAGTTTAGACAGGAACACTGAGAAGCCTAAGGTAGCCAGGGTTTGTGCTAGTAGAGAGGCTGTACTTGTTTTTTTGTTTGTTTGATCTTGGTTTTTCCAGACAAGATTTCTCTGTGTAGCCCTGGCTCTTCTGGAACTCACTCTTTAGACAAGGCAGACACTGAACCCACAGAGATCCACCTGCTTCTGCCTCCTGAGTGCTGAGATTAAAGTGTGTGCCATCAACACCTGTTTGAGACATAATTGTTGAGGAGTGCCATTAAGGAGAGGACCACTCTGCCCTGGAACAAAGAGAAGGGTGTCTTTAGGATAAGACCTTACGCAGCTAAGCTTCCAATTAATGAATTTTCTGTTCCTAAAAAGCAATTTAAAACAAGCAAGCAAGCAAGCAACCAACCAACCAACCAATGTCTGCTAATGTGACCCAGGCCAATCCTGGCAGTTGTCCGTGTGGCATTACCTGTAGAGTATGAAGGATGCATGTGTAAAGGGGTCATGGATTCCTTTTTTAATTCTTAATTTTTATTTAGTGTGAATGGATGTTTTGCCTGCACATATGTCTGTGCACCATGTGTGTGTCTGGTGCCTACAGAGTTCAGAGAGAGCCCTGGAGTCCATGGAAAAAGAGTTACAGACAGTTGTGAAATGCCATATGGGTGCTGAGAACTGAACCTGGGTCCTCTGGAACAGCAGCAAACGTTCCTGAGTGCTGAGCCATCTCTCCGACCCAGGGATCATGAATTCTTACTCAGTAGCTTCAGAGAGACAGGGTGGCTGGGCAACCTGTGGCAAGGAATTCCCTACAAGGGGGCAGTGAGAGACCATTGTGTGAAGCTGTAAAAGTGAAGCCTGGGTTGTAGGGGGGACCTCGGGATGTTGGAGATCCAACTGTGGGACATCTGCCAAGGAGAGCTGCATACAGGGAGTCTAACCAGCCCAACAGAGAGACACATGTTGCAGGCAACAAAACTGGAGGGGCAAAGCAATCTAAGTTCCTTCACTCTTTAGTCTGAGACACTGGGTATTGAGCTACAGGATTGGATGTTTTCCATGCTGAGTGATGGTTTGCTATGGCCTAATAATTTGTCACTATGACAAATTCTTCTTTGTTTAAAATAGTAGAGTGTGTTCAGTGCCATTATATGTTGGAAGTTTGTAAGTTACTTTTTGATTTTGCAGGGGACTAATTAAGAGATTGTCTTGAGTCTTGGAAGAGACTTTGGACTTTTAAACAGTGGTGAGACTATGAAGGACTATGGCATCTTTTGAAGTTGGGCTAAATGTATTTTGCATTATAATGTGTTTAAGGGCCAGGGAGTGGAACACTGTGGTTTGAATGAAGAATGTCCCCCATAGGCTCAGGCATTTGAACACTTGGTCCCAGTTGGTTGTGTTGCTTGAGGGAGGTTTAGGAGGTGCATCCTGATGAAGCAGTATGCAGGAAGGCTTTGGGAGATTGCGATCTTTCTCTACTCTCAGTTTCTTCTTTCTGCTGCATGCTTGCCTTTGTAGATGTAAGCTCTCAGCTTCCTGCTCCTGCAGCCATGCCTGCCAACTGCTGCCATGCTTTCCTAGGAAGGATTCCTATCCTTCTGGAACCCCATGGCGATTTTAATTATAAATGTCCCATGTGGGTTTGGAGATCTGTCTTAGTTACGGTTCTATGCAGTGAGGAGGCACCATGACCAAGACAGGTTATAGAAGAAAACATTTAATTGGGCCTTGCTTAGAGTTTCTGAGGATTAGTCTACAATCATCATGGTGAGTAGCGGGTAGTATAGCAGCAGGATGGTGCTGGAGCAGCAGCTGGGACCTCGCTTCTGATCTGTAAGTTGGAGGTAGCCAGACTACAGCAAGGGTGGTCCTGGCATGGGCTTTGACACCTCAGCGTCTGCATCAGCTCCAATGACATGGCTCCAACACCACACTTCTAATGCTTACCAAACAGTTCCACCAACTGGGAACTAGACATTCATTTATATATGAGCCTATGGGGACTTCTCATGCAGTGCTGGGCAGAGAAGACTCAGTTCTGGGGCATCCATGGCTCACCCAGGCTCTGAAGGCCAAGCCTTTCTTGCAAACTTTCTGCAGTCAGGCCAGCATGCCAAGCCTGTTTCATCAGTGGTGGACTGCGGATTAAACCTTGGCCTGTGTTTGTGTTTATAGGGAAGATAATGTTAACACCTACTTTGATACTTTGACAAGTGTTACAGAGATCAACAAAAGAAACTCCAAAAGAAATTTTATTGTGTTGGGAGAGATTCCCTGTGTTGTGCCAGCTCCCACCATCAATGGAAGCTGTCACTCTTCTGGCTCCTTTCCTGTATCTCTCAGGCAGCAAGTGGATCCCTCTGGGCTAAAGCCCTAAGGCTTCAGAGATGGCATCCTTTCAAAAGCCAACACCCCAAATCCCAGACTGGAATGGTGATCCACCTATCTTCTGCCTACAGAGGGTAGAACTCTGGGGGCCTATACCCACCCATGTGACAGCTGGGAGCCAGATCACAGATGAGTGACTTCATTCAGTGACATGCTCACTTACTGAATACTTCTCTTACTGTTGGGATTATCTTCAAGGGACAGAATGGTGACCCCAGAAGGGAAGGTATTGGTGGTTGTGGGGCTGAAGGAAGACTAACCTCAGAGTGTCTGGGGCAGGGCATGTGCCAGGCTGTCCAGGAGTTATCAAGGGCCTACATCTATCTGGGTCTTTTGCTTGCCCTTCTGTAGCTTCTTGGACTGACAGACTTGCCTGGAGGGAGAAGCTGGCATCTTGCTTTTGAATGGGGACGAAGTATTCAGAAGGACTTTGGCTACAGCAGCTTCCATCCTGTTCTGGACTCCAGGGCCTCAGAAGACACTGCTTTATCCCTCCAGAGTCTGAGATGTGTGCCTCATTTCGAATGTATGATGACCAGATCTGGCCTTGATGCCTTCACAGCTTGAAGGTCTCTCAGTGAGTTTTCAGTCAGCTCCACAGAGGTCAGACTGCAGCCACATGCATAAGACAGAAGGGACAGACCAAGAATACAGGTCAACAGGGGCAAAGGTCAACCAGCTGGGGGAAGAACCCAGGGCTTGAGGTGTGAGCGGAGTGGTTGGAGTTGCCTGCTTAGGATTTAACAAGTACCAGATACAGTCAGTTGGAATCTCTTAAAAGTGAAGGCTCTTTGAGGGAATATTAGCAGAGGGCTCTGCTCAGAGTGTCTCCACAGCTTCGGGATATTTGTTTGAGACCCAGAGCTCTGGATAGGCCCGCAGAAGGTAAGTCTTTATAGGCTGGGCACCCAGATCTGTGTGTGAGTTCGATCATGTTTGAGGTCTCAGAGGAGACTCCTAAGCACCTACTTCCACCTAGAGTTCACAGGCTATGTCCTCAGTGCCATGCCTCCTCCTGCCTTTACCTGAGGGTCTTTAGGCAGCATTTAGGATGCTTCAGGGCTGAACACAGAGGTTCCACCATGGGGCCAGGCAGCTGACAGCCACTGAGGTCCAGAGTGGTCAGGATTGGGCTCTGCTGGAGCACGATGACCAGGTAATGGATCACCTGGTGGAGGCCAGGCAGCTGCATCCTGTGGGGAGAGACAACCTCAGGGGTTGCTGGAGGTATGGTTCCCTACCTCTACCCCTTCAAAACCAGGCCTCACCTGAGTGTCTGCACCTGGCACTTGGGCCAAGCCAGGCCTTCGCTCAGTAAACGCAGACCTGTGTCAGTGAGCCGGACCTGGAGGAGGCCAAACTCCCTTAGGGCAGGAGCTACCTTCAGGGCCTCAGAAAGGTCTCGACAAACTGCATCAGGGAGTTTGCAGTGTGACAAGCTGTGGTCAAGAAGCATGTAGATTGCTGTTAGACTAGCCGCTTCTTTATGTCCAGCTGAACAAACTACCTATTCTCTGGTAGGCCTGGTAGTCAGTCAGGAAATCTACAGTTCTTCATAATTTCTTTTGGATGGGCTGACAGTCAATCCAATGGCTGAGCAGGTGTCTCCACGGCTAAGCAGTCATCCCCAATGTCTGAGCTGTGATCTCCTCTGGCTGAGTAGTCATCCCCACTGGCAAGGCAGTCATCCTTAGTGGCTTGTGCAGTCATCACCAGTGGTTAAGTAGTCATCCCCAATAGCTGAGCAGTCATCCCCAGTGGTTAAGTAGTCATCCCCAATAGCTGAGCAGTCATCCCCAGTGGCTGAACAGCTCTGCTGTTTCTGATTTCTTCACTGTTTCCTATTACAAACCACGACCTGAGCCCCTCTGTGTACTTGGATTCCTGGTAGAATTCCTGAGCTGAATATGACCGTTTGACTCCTTTTGTTTTATTTTCATGATGCTGGGCCTCCACCCTCATGGAGCCAGCTTTCCTCCTCATCCTGTATTGATGTATGACTGACTCTGCTTCCTTATGGCCTGCCTCTGTCGGTTCCTGTGACTTTCCTTACTCTCTGCTCGCTGGTGATAGCTAACAGCAATAGAAAACCTATCATATGCTACCAACTCTACCCATGATGCCTCAGGAAATCTTATACCAATTCTCTGAGCTAGGATCCGTTGGCTATCTTACAGGGAGGAAACCAACGGATGTGCAGACTGATTTGCTGAAAGGCACAGAGAGGCAGGATGTACCAGCTTCTGACCTCCCTGAACACTTTCCTGCAGAGGGATGGCCCAGCAGTGTCCATCAGCACTTGGGAGCTTCAGAAAAACACTGTTGCTTTCTCTGTCTGTCCCCAAAGGCTGTGCTGGCCTCTGACTCCCATGGCCAGCCCTTCCCTGACAGCCCCGAATAGTGGGGAAACCAGGTAGGCCTATGTCCCTGGCCTTCTCTAGAAGGCAAATTCTGTCTCTGCCCTGGCCACCCAGGTGTAAATCCCCTCCACACTGGAGCACGGTGACTTACATCAGAATACTCAGATGACACTGCGGGGTAGTCATTGTGTCACAGAGTGGACGCAGCAAGGAGACAGGGGGTTGTTTCTTGGTGCTCTGAGAACTGTAGGCAGAGAAAGAACAAGGTTGATGTCTGTAGCACTCCTTCCACTTTCTAGAAAGGCCTCAATCCTTCCTACCTAAGGACCTGAGGTTTTAGAACTATCATGTATCCCACATCACTTGCATCCCCTCCCCCAAGAAATTTAAACAAAACCCAAGTGTGGGCTGCAGGTCCCTAGGACCAGGTCCTTCCATTTTCCTGATATATCTTCTCAACAGAGGGTGAGCTATCAGACAAATATTGAGTTAGAGCTGAGTTCATAGGAAGCAAATGTCCATGTCCATGTAGGAAGCTAGGATCAGGTGGAGGATGGGCGGGGAAGAGGATAAGGAATAGTGTGGTCAATGAGGGTACCTTGGGGCCAGCAGTTGGGCCCAAGTGGTGGAGCAGGAGTAGGCTTTGCAGACAGACAGCAAATAGTGTTGGGAATGGAGGGAACACCAGGTACAAGGCTCAGCTCACAGAGGACATGGCATATTCCAGAATGTGTAAGACAGTGCATCAAAGAGGGGGCTGGGCTGCTTCATGGAACTACATTGGCTGAGCTTGGAGGGCTGCCTTGATCTGGATGACTGAGAGTCGGCATGGTGAGGTCACTGAGGACGAGTTAGAGACAGCTGCCTTGGAAGGGGTCAGGAAAGCAGTCCTGATGTCCTCTCTGCCATCTGGGTTGTCAGGTGTGGAATGCTTCTCAGCTCAATGGGTATGGGTGTGTGGGCACAAATAGCACCGGTGAGGACAACCTTACCCTGTAAACTCACCCCTTCAGCCGCTTCAACAGGTTCTTCTTCTTCTTCTTCTTCTTCCCCTTTGCTTCCACCAGCCCACAGCTCACCAGTCTCAGAGCCTGACCATCTGGGCTGCACTTCATACAGTAGCTCAGAACCTCAAGGTCCATGCTGGTCAACCTAATTCGCTCCAGTACTATCTCTGGAAGTTTGCTGAGAGCCTGGCGAACAAAATCCTCCTCCTGGGTCTCATACAGGCAGTACAACAGCTCCAGTCCAAAACTGAGATCCTCCTCCTCCTCCTCCTCTGCTTCCTCTGTGTCCTCCAGCTCATCATTCCTATTTGCTCTTACTGGTGCCCCCTTGTGGTGGCTCTGTTTTTGTACCCACTGTAGGGTGTCTTTTTTTACATGCTCTGGCACCACACAGCCAAAATGCTTTCCAATGTCACCAATCCTCTCTTTACTTAGCAGGCCAAAGAGGAATCGAGTAGTGAGTGCAAGATGACCCCGCAGCTCTGCGTCAGAGTTCAGGAGCTTCTGCACACCTCCTGCGGGGGTCCCTGGAGCTCGCTCAGCCTCTAGTAGGTATGACAATGCAGCCAAGAACTCCTGGAAGCTATGGTCAATGAACTGGTAGGTGACCATAGTTTCTAGGACTCCAGGCAGCTCCTTCTTGCTGAGAAATATCGTCTGAACTTGGGAACCCTGAAGTTTCAATTCCTCCAGGTCCTTTTCTGAGAACTGTGCTTTATGATTCAGGATGCCCTCCCGGGCCAGGCGGCAGAGCATGCGCAGCTCTCCCTGAACCCGGGGTCCTGCAGACTTCAGCATGCTGATGATGAAGAGCAGGTACACAGAAGTAGTGGTCTTGGAGATACGAGACAGATCCTGGCCCAGCGCTAGCTGCTGCTGCAGCACTGTGCAAACGATCCAGCACACGAATGGCACAAAGCACAGAGCAAATAGGGTCTCATTCTCTTTCACAAAGCGGTAAGCGCGCTCCGCCTTCCTCTCGTCCAGGAAGAACTTGAAGAAATACTTTTTCTTGTCTTTGTCTGAGAAGCCGCGCACTTCTGCGCACTGTGGCGAGCACAGTCTGCCCTGCAGCCTCCCGGGGTCGGCATTGCGTGTAGTGACCAGCAAGAGGGCAGATGGTAAGAGCTCCTTGCTCAGCAGCCCGCTCAGCACTCTCAAGCCACTGGTTGGCTCGAAAGGGTCTTTGCAGGGAGTGGCCTCCGGGGCTGCTAAAGTAGGCAGCTCGTCTGCACCGTCCAGGATGAACAGTAGGCGACTGGGTTGCTCCAGTATCTGCTCCACTGGCGCAGTGCGGTCCGGGCACTGGTCTAATATCAGGTCCGCCAAGCTGCGCGGATCCCGCTGCTCCAGCAGCTCTCCGCAAGGCATGAAGAAGGCAAAGTCCACCTGGTTGTGGTATAGCTTGCCTGCTGCCCAGTCGTAGAGGATTTTCTTGGCGGCCATGGTTTTGCCTATGCCTGCCGGGCCCTGCAGCACCACGGTCATCGGATGCTGCCCCACGTCGTCATTTCCCCGGAAGAGCCGATTAAGAGTGTGAGTGTCCGAGCGCCTAGCTCGCTCGGGCTCAGGCTCCTCTGATGGCCCCAGCACCTTGTCTTCCACAGCGCCTCTCTCTGGCGCGATTAGCAGCTTGGTGAAGCGCTTGTTGATCTTCACGGAGCGGGCATTCCTCTCTTTCACCTTAGCATGCTTTCTTTGTACGTGCTCACGGTAAGTCTTCTTGTATTCTGTAAGGCATAAGATCGTGGAAGATAAGGATGGGCTCTAAGCCACTCTGGAACCAATTCTCTGCCTCTCTAAATCTGCGTTCCCTTTCCTCTATTGTCCCATAGCTTCCTCCTCCAGCCATCTCACAGCCAAGGATCCCTAAGCAGTGCCCAGGAAACTTGGGCTCCATGAGGGGCACAATACCTTTCACTTGTGTGCCCCACAGAACTTACTTGAGAGAATCGCTGAGGTGGGGCCGAGTCCTGGAAGGCAAACCAGAAATGAGGCTTTCTGAGCATGAGGGATAGGGCAAGGCATTCCTGAGAGTTTCTCATGGAACTATTCCTCCCCCCAGACTCCCTATTAGCCCAAGCAAGAAATTGATCTTCCCCAGGAGAACAGTGGGGATCAAGGCCGAGTCCCTGGATTCGACCCCATCCTACTCTGCTCAGCTTACTCTGCAGCTGTTGCTCCTTGAGTCGCAAGGCCACATCTCGAATATCCGACTTCTTCAGGACCTGTCGGGTCATTTCTATGGCTGGTTTTGGCTCATAGAACTCTATAAGCTTGTAGACGAGGTCCACGACGTCTGCTCGCTCCAGCTGCCCCCACGGGATGCTGCGGCCATTGAGGGGCGCATCCCTCAGCTTGTGGCGAAAGCGCTTCAGCTGCTCCTGGCTCAGATCCTCCAGTGCGGCCAGAAGTAGCTCCCTTGCCACTGCCTCCGTGCTGTGGATGGGCAGAGTTGTCACTGACAGATCCTGAATAGGATCTGTCCCTGAACTCCCAAAGCACCTCGGGTCACACATCGCACATTCTCCACATGAAGCCCAGGACAATACATTGTAGAGACCCATTGGGTGTTCCAAGGCTTCACTTCAAATTATCAGCTATGGTGAAGTGGATCACTCCATGGCTAGTCTTTCTGCATCTTTCTTTTCTGCCCACACCAGATAAAGCCAGTTAGGGTCCCTACATGGGTCTGTGCTCTCCCTGTCACATCCTCTGATAGGGCTCTAGCATGGCTGGACTCAGACAGGCCAGGCCCTGGTGAGCTTCTTGAATTCTCTGCTCCAAGCTCACACATAGCACACTTTGGTGAGTCCTTTCTGGACCACCTAGACCAGTGGCTAAGTCTGAATCCCTTGTGGGGAGCAGAGTCATAAATGCCCTGGTTTGTGGGCTGGGCATAGAAGATGGGCATGGAATCTCAGCACAAGGCAGGTTCTAGAGGTGAGCCCACTCAACTAGAAAGTTCTCTCTGGAAACCACACTCACCTGGAGCAGGAGGCTCCAGCGGCATCCATGGAGTCTCAGGATCTAACTCTCAGATGCAGAGGCTGGGTGTAGAGGTGATCCTTCCTGGGCTAAACTGGTCTTACCCTGGGTTGGGTGTTTCTCAGTCTTGTTCATTCTAGCTCGGTGGGACTCTTGCTGACAGTCAAAAGGCTCCCACACTAAGCACGGTTTGCAACACCATGTATGTGCTGGACTAGTGACCTTTGGTTGTCTTCTGTTTTATTTTATCAATACTCCTCCTACTGGGTGTGGCGTCCTATGCACCTGTGAGGTGATTCGGATTAAGTGGCTGGCTCACTCACGACCAGAAATGGCCTTCAGGTGCCTTAAATGTTGCAGACAGGGTGTGAAAGTCAAGGGGGCAGGTGTGTGTGGGCAGGGATAAGGCTGGATAGAGAAGGGAACCAGGTCCTCAGCTTTGCAGCCAAGTAATCTTCCCACCCTCAGCTAAAGGGCAGAGTTTGGATGTTTCTGACCCTCAGACCTGCAAGTGACTACAGGGATATGGAGTTCCATTGTGTGGCACAGACGTGCATGTAAGCACGTGTGTATGCCTCCTCATGGCTGAGTTAACATTGTAGTAAACTGAGTGCTTGTAGTAGACTAAATAAAGTCTGTGAAGACCCAGGTCACACAGGCACAGCTGTGTTGCTCTGCAATGCATACCTTTATTTTATATCTCTATCTATCTATCTATCTATCTATCTATCTATCTATCTATCTATCTATTTGAAAATGAGTCTGCTTTGTTTCCTTGTCATCATTATTAAAGGTAGAACATTTGAAGCCCGGGCCAGTGAGAGGACGTATAGGGTAAAGCTGCTTGCCTGACAACTCGAGTTCCATCTCTGGAACCCTCATAAAGGTGGAAAGAGAGAACCAGCTCCACAAAGTTGTCCTCTGACCCTCACACCCAAACTGTGGAATGAATATTCTCCTGTCCTCCAGCAACAAATTTTCCAGGTGATGGAGAGAGGCTGGAGAGATGATAACACTTAAGATTAGCTGTCTCTCAGGCAGAGACTAGACTGTGGTTTCAAGAACCCATGTTAAGTAGCTATCAACCACCTATGACTTCAGCTTCAGGTATTCAAATACTGAACTCCCTCTGCAGGTATTCACATACAAGTGTGTGTGTGTGTGTGTGTGTGTGTGTGTGTGTGTGTGTGTGCATATGCATGTAACACACATGTTTAAATAAAAAGGAAAAAGGGAAGAAATACACATACACATAAAATAAATTTAAAAAAAAAGCAGAAACACTTATGGCATTCCTATTCCGTGGTTTGAAGTATAAGGTCTGGGGGTGGCTCAGCCTGGAAAGCAGTGTCATTGGAAGTCTGGCATAAGCTTGAGGAACAGAGTTTGAATCTCTAGAATCCATTTTAAAGGCATGGTAGCCCACAAGATAAGAAGTGTAATGGTGACAGTCACTGGGTGGCTCTCCCTTGCTGTTTCTAAACCTGATTCAGTTCTGATTCTACTTCATCTTCAGGAGCCCTTAGCATTGTCTTTCAAATGTTGTTTCCTGTCTTCAGAGACTAAGACTGCAGTGCCTGAGACTAAAGAGCAGCACCACTTTGGTTCCTGGGCATCTGTGTTTGGGACCTGGGACCCCAAGGTTGTGGTTAACTCCTCATCTGCTTTAGAAGAACCCTCTGAACTTTGTGCCCCATGCATGTTCAGGATGTGAACAGCTGAGGAAAGACTGTAGTCCAGTTCCAGGGGACACAACTGACCTTCTCCTGGTTTCTGTGGGCACCAGGCACACACATACATATATGACCATACACATAAAATAATAATGATTTAAAAACAGAAACTAGAAAAGCAAAGGCAAATTAAGTTCAAAGTAATTAAGGGAAAAAAAGAACATAATAAAAATCAGAACAGAAATCAATGAAACTGACAGTAAGAAATTAATAAAAATCAAGCTGGTTCTTTGGGAAGAATATCATAAAATACTAGCTAAACAAAGGGAGAAAAAGGAGATAAGATATAAGTTACTTTGGGCTAAGACAGGGAAGTTGGCTCAGATATTTTGGTCATCCTGATAACCCTTAGAAACAGTGATCACAGGAGTGTTCACAGAATTTTGTTTGTTGCCTTGCTTGTTCTTTGACTATTTGTGTTTATTGTCTTGTTTGGTCCTTGACTATTTGCATCTATTGTATTGCTAGTCCCTCAACCTAGAACTGACCTTAATACTTGCATGTAATTCAAATGGTATAAAAGCAAAAAGGAGGAGGGGGGATAGGATACGGGGTTCTAGGGAGGGGAAAGGGGGAAAGGGGATGACATCTGAAATGTAAATAAATAAACTATCCAATTAAAAAAAAAGAAAAAAGGATATAAGTTACTAGTGTTAGAACTGGAGAGAGTTTATCACAATTGATTCCATGAATTAAAGACTCTTCTGGGAGCACTCTGAGCAACCCTCTGTCTACAAATTTATGAAAAATGTGCCAGTCTCCTCCTCCTTGTCCCTCCTCCTCCTCCTCTTCCTCCTCTTCTTCTTCCTCTTCCTCCTCTTCCTCCTCTTCTTCCTCTTCCTCCTCTTCTTCCTCTTCCTCCTCCTCCTCTTCCTCTTCCTCTTCCTCCCCCTCTTTCTTGTTTTGAGACAGGGTCCACTATGAGCCCTGGTTGGCCTGGAACTTGCTATGTAGATCAGGCTGGTGTTGAACACAAGAGAGCCACCTGCCTCTACCTCCCAAGGGCTGGAATTAAAGGCATGTACCACCAAGCCTAGCTGTGTTCCAATTTTTTGAAGAATAAAATCTTCCAAATGCATACAAGTGGTAGTTTGAATAAGGTGTCCTCCACAGGTTTTAGCCTTGATTGCTTAGCCCCATGTGGCAGCCCTGTTTAGCCAGGACACTGGAGGGAGGAAGTATGTCGCTGAGGATGGGTTTTAAGAACCATTTTGAGTTGGCTCTATCTGCTTGGTGCTTTCAGTTTACATGTGAGCTCTTAGTTTCCAGCTTCAGTGGCCATGTCTGCTACCTGCTGTCCCCAGCATTATGGACCCATTATGGATTTTCTGAAACTATAAGACCCTAATAAACCCTTCTGTAAGTTGCCTTGGTCATGGTACTTTATCACAGCAAAGGAAAAGTTACTAATTTAGCTTTTAACTATAGATAAAGAAAATCAGTCAATACTTGGTAACTTTCTAAACATAAGCGTAGGCTCCCATTGTTTCTGATGAGTTCTCTGAAACATTTGAAGAAGTGAATAAGAATTCTCTAAATTCTGTGTGTGTGCGCGTGCGTGCGTGCGTGTGTGTGTGTGTGTGTGTGTGTGTGTGTGTGTGTGCGTGTGTAGGCACACATCTTTAGTCCCAGCACTCAGAAGGCAGAGGCAGGTAGATCTCTGTGACTTTGAGGCCAGCTTGGTCTACAGACAAAGTTTCAAGACAGCTAGAGCTGTTACACAGAGAAATCCTGTCTCAAAAAACCAAACCAAACCAAGCTAACAAAAAACCCTAGGCCACAACCACCACCAACAAAAGAATTCTCTAAATATTAGAGAGGAAACATTTCCTAAAGCACCCAATGAAGCTGCTAATGCCTTACTATGCAAACCTGACAGAGATCTCAAGACAAGGAATCTGTAGACCACTGTATCGTGGGAACACAGACACAGGTGCAGGTCTTCCGTTACATACTAGTAAGCCAGATCCACCTTGTGTAAATATAGTATGCATCACCATCAAGTGGGATTGTTTTCCTAGCAACAGAGATGGTTTAACATTCAGTTATCCATTGCATCACAGGATGGTATCAATAGCGGCAGGAAAGATTTTGAAGCTGGATGTGTAATCTCAGTTTTCAGGAGGTTGAAGGATTAAAAACAGAAAGTTTGAGGCCAGCCTTGGCTACATAGTAAAACTCTGTCCAAAACAAAGTGAAAATGTTAGAACTGTTCTTGACTTAAAAACAAACAAATAAATTTTTTTTAGTAGAGTAAGAATAAAGTAGAACTTTGTCAACTTGGTGAAGAATACCTGTGAGACACTATAGTTAACATCATGCTTACTGTTGACAAACTGGAATATTCCCTTGTAAAACTGAGAATAAGACAAGGTTTGTCTCTTACCTTCATACCCCATAGTAAAACCCTGTCTTAAAAAAGGAGAGGAAGAAAAGAGGTAGAAGAGGAAGAAGAAGAGGAAGAAGAAGAGGAGGAGAATGAGGAGGAGGAGAAAAAGAAGAAGAAGAAGGAGAAGAGGAAGAGGAGGAGGAGAAGGAGAAGAAGGAGGAGAAGGAGGAGAAGGAGGAGAAGGAGGGGGAGGAGGAGGAGGAGGAGGAGGAGGAGGAGGAGGAGAATAAGACAGACTTGCATATAGTAGGACATGGTGGTAGGCATGTGAGGAAAATCCAGGTTTGCACACATTACTGGTTGGTGTGGAAAATGGCATAGCTATCCTAGAAAACAATTTTCTAAAACATTTCTTAAAATGTCAAAATGTTGTTGGGTGTGGTGGTGCATGCCTTTCTTTAATCCTAGCACTTAGGAGGTCGAGGTAAGAGGATCTGTATGGGTTCAAAGTCAGACTGGTCTAGAGAGTTTCAACCCAGCCAGGGTTCCATAAGTTAGGTGCTTAGTTCTCCGAATGTACAAAAACAAACAAACCCACACTGAGTTATTTACAGAAAGTGGTATGATTATAGTTTGTAAATTACATATTTGGAAAGATTTTTAAAAACAGAACCAGCTTTGTACTGTGTTAACAAGAGATATTTAGTCAAAAAGCCTAAGGCCCATGTTGTCACCCAGGCTCCTCAGATTCTCCTGTCCTTTGCTTCTGTGTTTCTCCCCTCAGCTGAGGCAGCCTTGGTGGAGAGGGCAGGGCCATCTTCTGGTGAGGTTCCAGTGCTAGAGCTGGTCCACCTGCTCTCATGGTGCAGGTGAGGCTCACAATGTTGACAGTGGCCAGGGCCTTCACAAATAAGCCAGGCCCAAGTAGCTCAACATTGACCCCAGCTGTCACAGTATCTTTGTTGGTGCTTCCCCTTTGAGTTCTGAAGATGGAACCCAGATCCTTGTGCAGACTGTATCTTTAGCCCTTTTTTTTAAACTTTACTTACTCAAGTAATTTAAATTTAAATTCCTTTAAATTTTAAAGTATGCTTTAAAGGGGGCAATGACCTCATCCTCTGTGGCTCATCACTGCACTACAAGATGGAGGTGGAACAGACACAGGAGTGCTTAGGGATCAACATGACGTCTGTCCTGAGTGGTGCTGGAGATGCAGTCCCCAGCTCAGGTGTAGAGGGCCAGTTTGAGAGGCAGCCAAGATCCTGGAGGATGCTTCAGGGAGACCCACAAATTCTTACTAGTCTCATGGAAAAGGATATGGTCTCCTCTAGAACCCTTGGTCCAGCTTTCAGCCTCGGGGCACTGTGGTACCTGCATCCAAGCATCTTTTAAGGCCAGAGAATGCCCCACAAGAGAAATCTTGTCCTCAGAGCTCACTTTCATGCCTCCTCAGACTGTCTCATCTGTCCTGTCTGCCACCCCACAAGGGCTGCCAAGTAGCCTCAATGGAAGTACCAATGTCTCCAGACAACCTTGGTGTGAGCTATAGTTCTGTGGTAAATCACTTGCCTAGCACATGCCTGGATTTGATCTCCTGCACCCTAGCATGGCTAAATGAGTGAATTAGTAAAAACAAAATAAAATAAAGGACAACATTAGAAAGAAAGAATGCATGTTTCAACCCTGATGGGCCTTGAGGATAGTACACTGAGGATATAAACCAGACATAGGTCAAGTACGGTAGAGTTATTCTAGAAGTTTCCTGGAATCTGCAGATATATAGAAACAGAAAGTGAGCCTGGGTGCCAGGGGCTGGGAGGCTGAGTGTGGGGTAAGTGCTTAATGCGGACAGAGTTCAGCTTTGGAAGACAGTGAGTTCTGAGGTGGGTAGTGCAATGGCTGCACAGGACTGCCAAGTCGCTTTCATGACACTGAGCTGTGCACTTAGATGTGGGCAAGATGGAGAAAGTGTGTTTTCATTTTGTTTATATTTATTTGTGTGCATGTTTGTGTGTCCATGTGAGTGTGATGGTGTGGGCACACATCACACAGAGGTCAGAGGACAACTTGCAGGAGTCAGTTTCCTCTGTGTACCATGTGAGTTCTGGGGAGAGAATTCAGGTAATCAGACCACAGTGGCCTTTACTCACCAAGCCATTTTGCTGGCTCAGAAACTTTATATGTTTTGCTAGCTTTAAAAAAATATGTTTAGTCAACAAAATGATGGACTGGGTATTAGGACTATCTTGTACCTCACTGGTACAATTAGGAATAAGTATGCTCTAACTGTATTTTGAGAGAAAAGTTTTACTTTAACAGGAAGAGTGATATGTAGGAGGAGCTAATTGGGAAGGAGTATTGAGAGGAAGAGATGGAGTAAGGAGAGAAGATGAAGGAGAGGAGAAGCTAGGTGATGAGAGAGAGAAAGAGAGAGGGGGCATGGAGGCAGATGTTCACAGGTCTCCAACAGTCAAAGATAGTTTTTATATCTAGGTTGGGTATTGGGTTATGCTTCTGATTGAGCATTACCAAACTTATAAATCCTTTGATTAACATTTTAAAAAAATCGTATAAAAGCAAAAAGGAAAGGGGGGGCATGGGACAGGAGTTTTTTAGGGAGGGGAAATGGGGAAAGTGGTTGGCATCTTAAATGTAAATAAAATATTAAAAAAATATGTAAGGGTGACATGGAGAGATGGCTCACTGGTTAAGAAAGATCAATGGTTGCTTTCACAGAGGACCCAGGTTCAGTTCCCAGAACCCACATGGTAGCTTGCAACTTCATGTAACTACAGCTCCAGGGGTCCCGATGCCCTCCCCTGTCCTCCAGGCACAGGTAAACACACATACCATACACCCAAACTCATAAAATGAAAATATATAAATCTTTTTAAAAATATGTAAGAGGTCATGGGTTTCATTATAGGACTCCTCTGTTTTTGTTGACATCCTTCCCTGACTCCCACTTTGTGCTGCCCCCTCCTCCTCCTACCACTGACTACCTTTCTTCCTGTCACCTGTTCTGTTTTTTATCCCTCCCCCCTTCTTTGAATTGCTTTTCTCCTTCTCATGGTCCACATTCTAGTATCTTGAAGTCTACTGTATATTACTTCTCTCTCTCTCTCTCTCTCTCTCTCTCTCTCTCTCTCTCTCTCTCTCACACACACACACACACACACACACTCAAGTTAGAATCAAGATCCACAGAAGAGAAAACATGCAGTATTTTCTTTCCCAATCTGGGATACTTCAGATAAAATTTCCCGTTATACCTATTTTCCTGTAAGTGATATGATTTTATTTTTCTGTAAGACTGGGTGAAACTCCCGCTGTGTTATTTGCTATAATCAAATGAAGCTCCTTGGTAGATCACATGCTTTACATGTTCGAGATCCTGGATCCTGTCCCACGCACCACTAATGAATGAATAACACAAAAGGGTCATTACACACACACACAGTCTGGTTTATTATTAGCTTGAGTGTTCTCCCCAGAGCCCCTGTTGCATGTCTAAGGCTGAAACCAAGACCTTGGGTACAGTAATTGTGCTGTCCCACTGGGAGAACAGGGCCATAAATTCAACCTTTACCACCTTCAGAGGGCAGGAACAGTTGCATGCCTGCCTTTCACTTACTGTAGGCTGGCAAGGACCCTGAACCCTCCTCAAGGCTGAGTTAATGATCAGTTAATGCCAGCAAAGTGCCCTCCATCAACTGGCACTTCCTGTGGGTGGGGGTCATCGGGAGGTGTTTGTTTTTAGGGGAGCCAGACTTAAAGCCTCTGAGGACAGACATCCCTTGTTTGCCCTAGCAGGTGAACAGAAGAGAGCTTCCTTTAAAGTGCCCTGGGTCAGTCCCTTGTATGTCTTAGGACAAAGGGTGGGAACAAATAGCCTGGTAGCCCAGGGGCAGAATGAGTGCCCTCAGGATACACACACAGAGCCTTTCCCTGGGTGAAGGAACCAAACTGCCCTATCCCCATGTTGTATAGCAGGACTGAGGATCTTCAAGCTGCTAAAATTCTGGGGACTCTTCCTGTTATACTGGGAAACCACCCCAAGGGTCAAACTTCAGCCTCCCAGTCCTCACAGAGCTGGGTGTTCAGGGCTCTGCTTTGTCCTTCACCCCCTGGGGTCTTGTGGGCATATTGGTTCTCATCCCATCCCAAGATGGCACTCTAGCTGCAGTGTGAAGGGTGGCAGGCACCCAGCCTTACATGCCTGTCCTGTGTATGAGTGTCCCCGCTTTAAAGCTCTGACTCCTATGTCTTACCATGTTCACAAAGGGACTCCGTTCTTTCTTCTCTGCTCACACCTACCTCATCTCTCGAGGTCTGTGACCCCGACACTCAAGTCCCCCTTCCAGTACTGCTGAGTGGGCAGCAGGATCTGACTTGGGGTTCTGCTGCTCACTGCTCATCTGTGACTTGTGAACTACTGACCTGCCTGGGCCAGAGTGATGACATTTCCTCTCTTTGGTTGTGAGTTTGGAAGAAGGAACCCTGAAGCAGCTGAGACCTCTTCCTGAATGAAAGTATCCTCTACCCCACACCACATAAATCAGCTCAGTATATGTCAGTGGCCTAGATTCAAAATCTACAACCACAAAACCCGTAGTAAAAAACACAGGAAAGTCTTGTCTGGACTTGACAGAAAATTCTCAGGTATAGGATTAAAAACCAAGGATATTGGAGAGATGACTCTGGAGTTAATAGCACTTGTTCCTCTTGGAGAGGACACAGGGTTGTTTCCCACACCCACATGGTGGGTTAAAGCCATCTGTAACTTCAGTTCTAGAAGAATCGATGCCCTCTTCTGGCCTCCATGGGCACCAGGTACTCAATGTGGTATGCTTATGAACATTTGGACAAAAATCTCTCTTTTTGTTGTTGTTGAACAATAATTTGAAATCCCTCTCTCCCAGCCTCTACAACTCCAAGGTCACTTTTCCCACTTGTAGATCTTGTTTGTTAGTTCCAAGAAGATGGATGTGGCAGGGGCACAGAGCGCTGCTCTATGAGACTCTCGAGGTGGTTATAACTGTCTTCCTTGTACTTGAAGAACACAGACTGCAGATCCAGTGCCTCATACAGTGATGCCCCGCCACTTTTTCTGGGTCCTTATGCCCATAATTCTTCTCTAAGATCTGGCACTGTTGAGGAGTGGCTCATAGCAGACACTGAACCATCTGCCATCTGCATTTGTTGTCCTAGATGTCATAGCCGACCTTTCCAGTCACACTGGGGTCTCCAGAGAGATCAAGGTAGTCATCCTGGACCTGAAAGAACTGACCCATCTCCGGCAGGATCTTCAGGGCGTTCGCACATTCCTTCTCCCCATCAATGGCAGGTAGAAAGAGTAGAAAGCTGTCTTGTACTTGACAATAGATTCCTACCGCTTTTCAGTGTATCTACCAAGATCCACATGGCCCTGGGTGCTGTGATGAGGTCTAGAGTCTGCCCAATCTCAGTCTGATAGGAACTCTGCAGAAAGAACTCAGCAGGTTCGGGTAGTAGGGTTGCTCCCTGCAGTAGAACTTCAGCAGGCGGTAGGTGGAGGCTTCCAGAGCCCAGCATCATTGATGGCATCCAAGCCTATGCCTGGCTTCTGATACCAGCAGATCTGCCTCCTGGTGAGTGAGGGAAGCATCCGTGATGTCATCTGACCCATGGAAGAAAGCCTGGAGCAGTTCTACACACCAGCCCACAGCCAGGGCCCACTGGAGACTCTCAGCCTCCTGTTTCCCTGGTTCCACCAGCTCCTGGAAGGCTTGTACCACGGTCAAACTCTGCTTGTACTTGCCGCCTATGGCACTGAACTCCAGGACCTCCTTGAGCTGGGTAATAGCATCCCCTGAGTGTCCCAGCTCATCCTCAGTCAGCACCGTGATGATTTGGGAGAAGTGCTGGATGAAATTCTGCTTTTCTTGGTTATAAACATCCAGATTCTGGTTCCTATTCACACTGATAGAGGAGGAGCTAAATGCTCTTTTCTTCAACACAGATTCTCCCAGGCCAAAAGTCTTACATACTGTCTTAGTTCGGGTTTCTCTCCCTGGGATAAAACACCATGGCCCAAGGCAACTTGGAGAAAAGTTTATTTCATCTTACACTCTCAGGTTATACTCTGTAACTGGGGAAGTCAGGGCAGGAGCTCAGATCAGTACCCTGGAAGGGAGACCTAAAACAGAAGCCATAAAGGGATGCTCCTTACTGGCTTGCTTCCCATGACTTGCTCAGAGTGGTCTTACAGCTCAGGACTATCTGCCTAGGGTTGGCATAATCCACAAAGGGCTGGGCCTTCTATCAATCACCAATCAAAAACTGTCCCATAGGTTTGCCCACAGGCCACTCTAGAGGAGAACATTTCTCAGTTGAGGTTCCCTCATCACAGGTGACTCTAGTCGTGTCAGGGTGACAAAACACTAGCCAGCATATACACATAAAGCAAACAATAAATAAAGATAAAAATTCTGAGCAGTGTGTGATCTTTAAAGTATTTAAACAATAACAACAACAGTAATAATGAGTTTTGATCGTTTCGTCTACATGTAAGTCTGTGTACCATGTGTGTTCCTGGTACCCAAGAAAGCTCGGAGAGGGCTTCTGAATCCCTGGAACTGGAGTTACAGACATATATGAGCAGTGAAGTGGGTGCTGCAAATCAAAGCCAAGTCCTTTGGAAGAGCGGCCGGTGCTCTTAACTGCTGAGCCATCTCTCTGGGTCCTAAAAAAGTATTTTTTTTAAATTTATTTTTTATTTTTATTTTATATTTTATTTACATTTAAGATGCCATCCCCTTTCCACATTTCCCCTCCCTAGAACACCCCTGTCCCATGCCCCCCTTTCCTTTTTGCTTTTATACGATTTTTTTAAAATGTTAATCAAAGGATTTATAAGTTTGGTAATGCTCAATCAGAAGCATAACCCAATACCCAACCTAGATATAAAAACTATCTTTGACTGGTGGAGACACGTGAACATCTGCCTCCATGTCCCCTCTCTCTTTCTCTCTCTCATCATCTAGCTTTTCCTCTTCTTCATCTTCTCTCCTTGTTCCATCTCTTCCTCTCAGTACTCCTTCCCACTTAGCTCCTCCTACATATCACTCTTCCTGTTAAAGTAAAACTTTTCTCTCAAAATACAATTAGAGCATACTTATTCCTAATTGTACCAGTGAGGTACAAGATAGTCCTAATACCCAGTCCATCATTCTGTTGACTAACCAGAACCTCTGTCATCTCTTCTAACTAAAACACTTACTTTTGATCCTGGCTTTTTGGCTTTAGAATGAATGTCAGCTGAAAACCATCCACTCAGATCTTTTCTCTCAAAGTAAATAGCCAGGATTGGTTATGAGACTATAGGTCTTCAACCCCATCAGAAATCCAGAATGACTGAGTTAACTGAAGTTATGGGAAGCACTAAGCATAGCTTTTAAAACTTAGCCAATTTATAGAGACCACTGAACACCTGAAAAGCCCCTATACTACTGGAGCATCAAATCTTCAGCCTTCTGGCCCAGAATCATCTGACAGACCTTAGTGATGCAGAATTATTAAGGGCTGATTACTCTGTCTAGGCAGATATAATCAGTCAACTATTCTGCATGTGTGTCCTTTTCTGGACAGTAATTTGTCTGTAGATGGAGAGAGGCAATTCTTGCCTAGTGGCTGTCACCACACAACTGGAGTAACTCCAAGGATGCTCAATTTCTTCTTAGAATCCATGACAGGAAGTTGTCAGGAGCAGACAGGTCTCTAATCAAAATGAACATTAATATATAAATATTTGTAGCATCAGTTCTATGGACTTCTGATGTTTTGAAAACCAACTATCCATGTAAGGTAACCTGGACTGTTTTCTGTTCACTCCTCTCAGCTATTTCTAAATAAAATATGGAAAACACCCTAACAATAAACTCAAAAACCATGAATGCTATAGTCCCTTAACTCATAGGTTAACCGTCCCAAATCAGTTAA